>NW_015542360.1:382315-389148 GCF_001515605.1 Sinocyclocheilus anshuiensis | reverse complement strand
TCTATCTATCTATCTATCATCTGTCTGTCTGTCTGTCTGTCTATCTATCTACTTATCATCTGTCTTTCTATCTATCATCTATCATCTGTCTGTCTATCTATCTATCTGTTTGTCTGTCTATCTATCTATCTATCTATCATCTGTCTGTCTGTCTGTCTCTCTCTCTGTGGTGCGTTTTGTCAGGTCTGTGGACAGTAGCGCTGAGGTGGAGTCGTGTGAGGGGTGGAGTGTGAAGGTACATGCTGCTCCTCCTCCATCTGAAGAGGCAGATCTTCTTCACAGCTCAGACAGTGAGTTAGACAGCAAGTGCAGAGCAGCTCACACACACACACACTGCGATCAAACACCGAGGCGCGAGGCTGGAGAAACCCTCGACATGTGACCGCTGCTGACTGTCGACATGAACTTTCATTTAATCTTTATTTTTTAATTTGATTTCCTTCGTCATAAAGACTCCAAACAGGACTTGTAATCAAGCGCCGCGCAGTCGTCCTGTGGATTTGCCAGGAATAATTAATTATCCTCGTTTTGCGATTCCTGCTCGTTCCTCGTACGAATCTCCTGAAGGACGAGGAGCGAGTGTGTAAACAAGCGAATAAAAGCATCTCACTGACCTCCAGCAATAACCAGCGCCGACCCACGACAAGACCTGTGCTTGTAACAGCAGTATTTTTCGCCACTGGAGAAGCGTAGAAAGGGATTTGTATCACTTTCGGAGTCAAGTCGGTTCATCTCCAGCAGTGTGAACAGGTAAACATCTGCTTGTTTTGCTGCGGTGTGGGAAAGGATTCGTGATCATCTCGATGTTAGAGGGCTCTGGGATCGAGTGGACAGACTCTGCTGGTCGAGTCTTGAAACTGGACAGTGAAAGTTGTTAGAGTTACAAATCAGGTCTCACAACTATAGGAAAGAAAAAGCTGCAGCCAGAACTAACAACAACAATACTACTACTACTACTAATGATAACAATTTAGTTGTTAATTTTCTTACATTATCGAGGCTAAAAATAGTAACAGTAAAAGTATAATAAATGTGAAGCGGGCAATTCATTTCAGAGAAGCTAAAATGTTTATAGGCCTACATGTAAAATATATAAATAAATAAATACATAACACTCTCTGGACAGTGAAAGTTGTTAGAGTTACAAATCAGGTCTCACAACTATAGGAAAGAAAAAGCTGCAGCCAGAACTAACAACAACAATACTACTACTACTACTAATGATAACAATTTAGTTGTTAATTTTCTTACATTATCGAGGCTAAAAATAGTAACAGTAAAAGTATAATAAATGTGAAGCGGGCAATTCATTTCAGAGAAGCTAAAATGTTTATAGGCCTACATGTAAAATATATAAATAAATAAATACATAACACTCTTTCTATCTGTAGTGAATTTTGTACTTTTTTTTTTGTTCAAGCAGCATAGTTCGTGAAGTTGAAGCAAGCAGCAGATAGATAGATAGATAGATAGATAGATATATAGATAGACAGGTGTTTAGGCTTGGCTGTGTTTGTGCTGCAGAGAGGCTGACGCTCCTAAAGCAAACAGGTGTAAGACCCCCGGAGCGCCGACGCGACGCGATAAACCACAATGCTTCATTTGGAGTCGAATAAGCGTCGTACGCCGTTTAGTGTTCCGCGTCGCGAACTGGGCTACTAGAAAAGCTGTAACGCTCATCTTTTGAACCAGAATGAATCAGAATTCAGATTAGATTCGAATCAACGCCGCTTTTGTTCGCGTCTCTTTTTTTAACGAACCGGATAGCGAGCTCAGTTTTGGTGTAGTCCGTCGGTTAAAAAAAAAACAAAGCAAACGCTTGTTATTTTTGTTGGTTTAGCTACATGAAGGTCTCAGACGATTGATTGGTTAATTAATGTGTCAAGTTGGTTATCATTTGAAATCGATGACCTGACTTTTGACATGAAAAAGCGATATAGATAACGTTAAATCGTTTCTGGTGTAGCATTCCCGTTGTTGTCAATATCTGGGTAGATTTAGTCCGCGTATTGCTATTTTAAACGACTTTATTGGGTCGTTTTAGATGTTATCGATCACCAACAGATAATCAATAACGCCAGTCCAAGCAGAAGCAGGTTTAGATGTGTTATTGTACATGTTATGGTAAATATGTTGCAGCCGAATTGAATTTCCGCGTTGAATTTGGTTTCCAGTGTTGTTTTTTTTTGAGTTTATAACCTTTTCTGGCGCTTTCGTAACGACTTGGGCTTTTGAAGATTGTGTTGTTTTAATACACTGTCTCATTTATGGTGTTTGCACGTCAGGTTTGGCTTTATAATATAGTATTGCTGTGTCTGACGCGTTAGTATGGAGATGTTGATAAAAGAGGTTTAAATCAAACTGTAGGTTTGTGAATTTCTTTTTGTCTCTTCAACCTTATATAGACATAACAACAAAGTAACCTCAGTGTGTAGCACTAATGAACCAGGAGGAGTTTTTGTTGTTACTTACTGGCTTGTTTGGCATGTGCATCACGTCTGCCTCTCCATGGAGACGTTTTTAAACCTTTCAGCTGTGTGAGGGGTTTTTTCCCTTCTTGTCAAGGGACACGAAGACCTCCATGAGCTTGCCAGACATTTGGTTTCCACGCTATCCTTCAATATTTGACTTTTTCGTCTTATGCTCCTTAGCGAAGAGGAAAATGCTCTCCATGTGCAGTCGGTTTGAACTAAACGCAAGATTGACTCCAAAACAAGGCAGTGGTTAAATTGTGGACCGGTTTGTGAAGAAAAAACCTTATGCATAGTTTATAATGTTGTTTACAAGGGTTTTAATTAGAAGAATTCTGAATCTGTAGTAACCAAACACTCCGTGTTTCCGTGTTTAATCTAAAGAAAGCGAATATTGTTTTGGACACAAGTATTGCTATTTAAATGTCTTTTAAATGAGTTTTACTAACGACCGAACAATCATTAGTTTCCAACATAGAAACATGACATGAATTATGAATGTTCTTAATAATAATAATATGCCATAATATTTATGCTAAGTCGTTTTGATTTGTTTTTGCTTGCATGTTCGTAATGTTAACATTGGTAGCAGTGCTATGCATTTGCAAACTAATGGATGATGTGTAACATTTGCGCAATTTATGCAGTCAACACAATATGTAAGTTACTTTAGCATTGAGGAGACAGTAGAACCAATGGTGAAGATCTGCTAACTAAAGAATTATCCCATCTGACCCGAAGCTGAACATTGTTGTACGTCCAGTTTTTAGTGATGTTCAGTCTGTCAAAACCAGATTTAAAAACCAAAAAAAACACCCACATCACTTTCTCCGTGTTGAGTCGGTTGGTGGTAGGTTTGTGAATTTCTTTTTGTCTCTTCAACCTTATATAGACATAACAACAAAGTAACCTCAGTGTGTAGCACTAATGAACCAGGAGGAGTTTTTGTTGTTACTTACTGGCTTGTTTGGCATGTGTTAATAATAATAATATGCCATAATATTTATGCTAAGTCGTTTTGATTTGTTTTTGCTTGCATGTTCGTAATGTTAACATTGGTAGCAGTGCTATGCATTTGCAAACTAATGGATGATGTGTAACATTTGCGCAATTTATGCAGTCAACACAATATGTAAGTTACTTTAGCATTGAGGAGACAGTAGAACCAATGGTGAAGATCTGCTAACTAAAGAATTATCCCATCTGACCCGAAGCTGAACATTGTTGTACGTCCAGTTTTTAGTGATGTTCAGTCTGTCAAAACCAGATTTAAAAACCAAAAAAAACACCCACATCACTTTCTCCGTGTTGAGTCGGTTGGTGGTTTAGTCACCGAATGTCTCATATGAACGAGGTTTAAAGTGAGTTGTTCTGGAATAAGGCCATATCTCTGTCTTGGCTTGTAGTTGATTCTATTTTCTGCATCCCCCTCATTTCGTCCCAAGGCATTGAGGAGACAGTAGAACCAATGGTGAAGATCTGCTAACTAAAGAATTATCCCATCTGACCCGAAGCTGAACATTGTTGTACGTCCAGTTTTTAGTGATGTTCAGTCTGTCAAAGCCAGATTTAAAAACCAAAAAAAACACCCACATCACTTTCTCCGTGTTGAGTCGGTTGGTGGTTTAGTCACCGAATGTCTCATATGAACCAGGTTTAAAGTGAGTTGTTCTGGAATAAGGCCATATCTCTGTCTTGGCATGTAGTTGAGTCTATTTTCTGCAACCCCCTCATTTCGTCCCAAGGGAAAATCCAGTGAGTAAAGGGGGAGAAAATTAGAGGACAGGTATAAGTTTCCTTCCTGCCCTTTTTACGTCTTCTGCGAGTTTCAGTTTCATATTGTTACTAGCTCAGACCAGGATCTCTGTTGAAAGTCTGTGGTGGGAGACTAATTTAGTCCAATTTTTTCTCAGGTGCCCTTAATGTAATTGCGATCGCAGGTATTGCAATACCCTTTGGGCTGATCGTCTTGCAGAAGATGTTCTGCTGACCCGAAGCTGAACATTGTTGTACGTCCAGTTTTTAGTGATGTTCAGTCTGTCAAAGCCAGATTTAAAAACCAAAAAAAACACCCACATCACTTTCTCCGTGTTGAGTCGGTTGGTGGTTTAGTCACCGAATGTCTCATATGAACGAGGTTTAAAGTGAGTTGTTCTGGAATAAGGCCATATCTCTGTCTTGGCATGTAGTTGAGTCTATTTTCTGCAACCCCCTCATTTCGTCCCAAGGGAAAATCCAGTGAGTAAAGGGGGAGAAAATTAGAGGACAGGTATAAGTTTCCTTCCTGCCCTTTTTACGTCTTCTGCGAGTTTCAGTTTCATATTGTTACTAGCTCAGACCAGGATCTCTGTTGAAAGTCTGTGGTGGGAGACTAATTTAGTCCAATTTTTTCTCAGGTGCCCTTAATGTAATTGCGATCGCAGGTATTGCAATACCCTTTGGGCTGATCGTCTTGCAGAAGATGTTCTGGCCTGTTGTACTGTTGCACTTGTCAAGTGTTATTGATTCACTTGCTCCTGAGCAGAACTCTCTTGGCTCTGTAATTGCATGTTCATTTATGCCTTAATTTGTTTGAGCTAACCAGTCCACGGAGATATTTATTCCTGGTCTAACTTGTAAAACGTCCTTTTACGGTGCAGTCCAGCTCTGAGAAAACGTTAGCGGAGGGTGACAGTATTGATTTATTTCCAGCACACGTGACTCCGTTGTTGTCGGGGTTTTAAAAATAGACAAAGTATGAGGTGCCCCCCCGCCCCGGCATGCAGGTGCCTAAAAGTTTATTGTAGATGATTGCACGGTCAAGTCCGCGAGGTGCCTATTTGGGCTTTGCACAAATCTCTCAGCACAAATAAAGACTTAAACTTGGATTACGGCGCACCGGTGCTGACCGTGAGGCAAGGCCACGCGGAAAAGGCGCGCCCAGGAGAAAATTCCCAGCTTGTGTGGAGTCATGCACCGGACCTCTCATAACTCCCGTGCTTTCGTAATCAGACACGTAATCTTGCAGGGTGATTGGATTTGAGATGACGCCGCAGCCCGAGTCGGTGGCTGGCTGCTCCTACCACGAGCATGTCTTTTTTTTGCGCACGCATACACATGCAGATCTCTTGTTTATTTTCCAGTAAGCTGCTTCAGTCTTTGGAGGCACTGTCTGCTGCAGTGTGCCATAGTTCACACTTCAATTGCAGCCTAACCTAGATTTCTGTAGCACTGCTTGTAAATAACCCTGGGGCTCTGTTCTGAGGGTGGGGTCTTTAAAGGCAGCGGGAAACGGCTCTAATGCAAGGCTGCGTACTATCGGTACTGTGATAAGACTTGCATCATCAGCAGAGGTGTGGAGCTGAGAAGAAGAAACCCGAGAAATATCCGCCTTACTGACTGGCACCGAACGAATAGATTTTCCGTCGAATACTGTGCACTTCTGTAATATGCAATAACATGCAGACCCGCCGAGGAGACGTGCGTTTGCTTAATGAGTTAATGTTCTGCCACGTTGCTTTACCCATGTGGCCCAAGCTTAGTTTGCAATCTCCTAGTGTGCCGTAATGCCAGAATTGACCAGTTGTTTCACTGAGGTTTAGCGTCGACAGGAAATCAGACGTGACCCTTTTTACACGTTCTTGGCCTTATTGTCAACAATTTAGCAGTGCACGTTATATTTCAGCTGATGTCAGTAAACCATTGTGTTTTTCAGCTTTAATGTTTTCGAAATTAAGTTGCATTCAATTTAGAATTTTTATGTTTAATATCTTGTGTATTTGTAGTAGTTCATCCAGAAATTACAATTGTTATTATTTACTCACACTCGTGTTGTATTTTTTTCTGTTAAGTGCAAAAGGAGATATTTTGAAAAACAACAATGGACCTCATTGACTAGGATAAAAAAAATAAAAATACTGATCGCTTGAAACCTTAAAGTCGCACAGTTTAAAAACATATGAAGCATAATATTCATTTTGCTTCATGTTGAGCATAACCACAATAGAGATGATTTCAATTAAAGGCACGATATGGAAGATTTTTTTTATTAAAATATCCAAAAACCACTAGAACTGTTATATATTTTATAACACTAGACTTGTGTACTTATATTATCTGCCCGAGTCCCGTCGGATTGCATCGGCTGTGGGGATGAAGACAACAACTCCCATGATTCCACACTCAGTCACGGCCAGTGTTGGGCAAGTTACTCTGAAAATGTCATCAAATTACTGATTATTGATTACTCCTTTTAAAAGTAATCACGTTACTGTTCTGATTACTTTATTTCAAAAGTAATTAGTAATTAGGTACATTACTAGTTACGTTACTTTTTTCTCCATGAAATTTATGAAATCCCAGCATACACGCTCCCGATAAATA
>NW_015542360.1:377812-381691 GCF_001515605.1 Sinocyclocheilus anshuiensis | reverse complement strand
ATGCAGCGCGCCTAAATAGAGCACGAGAACAGAACAGACCGGGCGGGCATACAAACGTAACGCCAGGCTCACACACTCCGTCTGTGGTGCGTATTTTTTCCGCGCTCATGTTAACGGATCAGAGTGTTCACACTGAACGCGATTGCGGTCCGGCAGTGTGCTCCAGGAGCGGTGCGTCTGCAGCAGTCATGCTGCGATCGTTTCCGCACGGAATCTATTTCTGCTGTGCTGCACGCGCTGAATTAAAGTGACAGCTAATTTTTCATGGTAAAAATTAAAATGGATTGACACGGAAATTTAGTAATTACACCATAAATGCATATAATTAAAGTCTACTGTTTCACAGTCAACACATGGCTTTTTGGCTAGATTTAAAACAAGGAAAAGTGCACTTTTAGATAAACAAGGCAATAATAGATGGCACTCGTGGTGGTAGTTAAACAAAGTTATATTTATTGAGTTTAAACGTGAATATGTCTATGAAAGATTGTATTACTGTACTGTGATAAAAGAGAATCACAATGCTGAAAAAGCATTTTCAGAAACAACGCGTGGATTTGAAATCAAAATAATGGATAAATGTTGTGTTTGTGGTAAACAGCCGCAGATCAGAAGTGGACTGCAAACGCATCCTGTGCGAAAGCAAAGAAATGAGTCTGTGCTGCTTCTGCACCGCATACACATACTGTATACACACTGCAGAAGGAGTACGTGTGAACTTGGCACAACAAATCTAGTTCAACATCTGAAGCAACGCCACAAAGAGCTTTATGACCAATGCATGGCAAAAAAAAAAACCCTGGACACGGGATTTTTTTACCTGCCATGTATGTCTATTCTAGAGACATTTTGTTACACCTTTACTTAGTGATTATTTTGCCTTATGTCTGTTCTAGAGACATGTTACAGCTTTTTGATAAAGCTCTAATTGGTTTTCTTTTGGAGATATGTTTCAAATTCACACTGAATGCATTAATGACTGTAAAAAGCATGTCTGTGTGTGTCAAAATCGTGATTAAAATCGAAATCGCAAAATGAATCAAAGAAATCGCAATAGGTTTTTTTTTGTCCATATCGCACAGCCCTACTTGTAACTATACTCTAATTACTATTTTGAAAATTATAATGCGTTAAATTACTCCGTTACTAAAAAAGTAATCAAATTACAGTAACGTGTTACTAAGTAATGCGTCACTGGCCATGGCGTCATCAAACTATGGCTTTGTTTCTTTGTTTATTTTGAATATGCGCCCTCTAGCGGCGAAAAATTACATATTGTGCCTTTTAAGTTTCTACCGTTTTATTATGTCTATGTCAGCTACCCTAATTTATCTGTGTATGTTATGTTTTAATGTGTGAACCAATTTTTCCATCCCTTTAAGTCTCGTGTCAGTAATACTGTACGTTTAAAGAGTAAAATCATTTGCATGCCAAGAAAACTTATGCTATTTCCTTTATATAAATGGTCTTTGTGTCTACAAGCTCTGCATTTAATGTTATCCAGCAAAATTCTAATTGGCAAGGTTCATCTGTATCATTCGTAATTGTTAGCAATTCTTAACACTTAGTTTTTAGGAGAGACTGGAGAAATAAAGCAAAAATAGTTCAGTGTTAGGAAATAAAAAACGACCCAACATGTTGTTTCATGTAGCTGTAATGCTGCTGCACAACTCAGGTCAAGACTTTCCACGGTGTCAGAGGCCTTTAGACCAAAGCTGCACTTTGACATTTTGGAGGGAAAACAGCTTTGAGTACATTGTGCAACCTTTTTCTCCATGCACCCTCGAACACAAAGCGGCGATTAAAAAATAACAGCTTTTCATCGGCGCTCTACATGCCGAGCTCTCACAACGGTGTTTTTTAGGTGGATTTCTATGGGCTCAATGGAGACGTCCTGGCCTGTGGTCTCAGCAGAGGGAAAACAGGAGGGAAGATCTGTCTTACAGAGAAGACGGCATGATTCACTAGCTCAGCACGCTGTAGAAACGCAAGTTTAATGTAGCATAGTATGTTAACGCGATGGCCTGGAGACTGAGACATGTTGTCAGCTCTGGATGGGAGAAACTGGGCAGATAAAGGCCACCTCTCACAGACACACTTAAATTACCTGCTTACAAATGCAATAATATTGATTTTTAAAGATGTTGTTTACATATTACCATGCCTGATGTTGTGTCTGGCTGATCGATAACAGTTGGGGGTTGCGTTTAAGGATTTGAGAGGAAAATGAAACATTGGGCCTGTTTAATGTTTGCAAGCACCAATTTGTGTCCAGCAGCCTTTTGGATGAAGGGAGTCTCTCTGTTTACCCCTACTGAGCCGCTGCTTTGAGTTGATCTTTGACTCCCACACAAATTGCCTGCTGTTTACCGAAGTGCGACTCTGTCTGTCGTGATCTTTGCGAGAATGCTTTAGGAGGGTAATTGTGGAGTTGTCTTGAGTGAGCTTAGAGCTGCTGCTACTACCTTCAGAACTACGCCAAGACGGGAAGAAAACAGTCACCGTTTGTTAACAGATTAGCCCGGTAAACTGTAAAGAGCAAGCTTGGTTTTGGACTAGGGTTGTGACAGTGAGGAAATTTTCCCACCGGTTAATCGACTTGTGACAACACCGGTAATACCGGTATCACCACGGGGGCGGGGCGTTCCCTCTTTTTCTAGCTTTCCTTCGCTTTTAAATAGCTTGTAAAAGCGGCGTGCGCATTTTACTTTCACTTTGAAATAGCGGCAATTCGGCGTAAAGCAATTGTTCGTTTTTAGTTCGTTTGAATTTTCCCTCCTTTCCTTGCTTTCCTTCGCTTTTAAATAGCTTGAAAGCGCCGTGTACATTTTACTTTCACTTTTGAATTAGCGGCAGTTAGGCGTCAATTGAAGTTTAAATAAAGTAAAAATCAGCAAACAATGTGGAACCAATTAAATAAGAAACGGATGTTTAAAAAAACTTCTAAAATCACCTTAGATAAACGGCAAAAGTCAACAGGCTTTTCAAAATCCAAAATATTGCCAAACAGGCGCTTTTGCATTTCGTTTCGAAACTAAATCATCCGCGATCGTCTTGTCTGTCTCACCTCACTCTTCTTGTCAGTCAGCTCGACTCACTCTCCTCACTGGAGAAATGAAATCTGATATGTGATGCGACTGTCATTTGGCACGCTGCATTGAGCAGCCGCATTCAGTTTTTAATTGTAGTGTCTGTTCTTTTACTGAACTAAATGATTTTTATTTCTATAAAAAATCAAAACGACGGTGGGGGTCGGTGACGCGGTGGGCAAGTGACGTAACTGGTTGCGGCTTAACACCGGTATCACCGTCAGCACCGTCTTATCGCGGCAAGCCTATTTTGGACTAGAGTGCCAGTTGTACTCTGGCCACCTGCACGTTCACAAAAGTAGCAGTCACGTGAACGCCTTAGGCCTTGAAAACATCTACTTGGAGTTAGTGATTTACAGTGTGCTGTTTAAACTGATATATTAACCTTTTATGATTTGGCCCGGATGTTTTCTTTCCATCTTCAGCAACTTATTGCAGTGGAAAGCAAATTTAGGTTAAAACATAAATCTAGGCGTCAGTTTAAGTATGTCAAGCATGTTCTTGCTTCTAGTGTTCATTGTCATATGGACTGAAGGTCTGCTTATTCTATAGATTAGTGGTTATCAACCTGAGGGCCTCAAGGTGACTTAAAAACATTTAAAATTAGATTAAAACATCAAGATGTTTCTTGTTTTCATCACCCCCCTTAACAACTGTTTTATTCCATTGAAGAACAAGGATTCTCACGGTCTTGGAAAACCATATGAGGGAATTATAAAATTTTGATATCTAGACCTTGAGACGTCATGGAAATTAGTAACATTTTAAAACTCCATGGGCATATTTATAT
>NW_015542360.1:367279-377224 GCF_001515605.1 Sinocyclocheilus anshuiensis | reverse complement strand
AGTAATTAATGACAGAATTTTCATTTTGGGGTGAACTAACACTTTTAAGTATTGTTGTGGACAATGGGGGGCCCTGGAGTCAAAAAGTAACCACTGCATTAGAGTGGAAACTCTTAGCCCACCATTTTCAGTGGGTCGTCTTTATGACGTGCAAAAATAGCACTCTTTACCGCCCTCGTACAATCTTAACACTCTTTCAGCAGAGCCCACTCTGGAATATTCCTCTATGGTTTTACGCTTGTTATCGATCACTGTTTTAACATTCATACGTCCTTGGTCTAGGTCATTTGCTCTTTCTTCTCACATTTAGAGATGTTTCCTTTATCTTCTCATTTTACCCACCTATTTATAATAAATCCCAGAAGAATGCGACACTATAAAGCGGACACTTCTAAGAAAATTTCTTCTAATATCTTTCCAGAGTCCCTGTGTTCAGCTATGCCATTTCCACCGCCAATTGAAATCAGTGTGGGCAATAAGCAGGGGGTCTGATTAGAGTTTAAAATTCAGGACATGTGCCAGGCCGCGCTCCGTCCACTCCTTATGAATCTTAAATCCGTCAATTAAATTTTCTTTGAATGGCACTGGTGTAGGCGAGGGGGGTGTCCTCATGCTGCACGACTTGTCAATTTGTGGGGTATTGCTTGAAGGAATCGTACCGAGTACCTAGTGGATGTTACAGTAAATCCCAGAAACAACCCGTTTGAAATAACTGTGCATTTTTATAACTCATTAGGGATGTTTGTTAAGACAAGCATCACTATTATTGCTCATTATTATACCTAACCCTAAGTATTTAATTTTGAGGTTGGGTCTAGCGCACATGTGCCGACACTAATAATTAGTTAGGCCTCATCTAACCCAGCAGTCCTTAAATCATTAAACAACTTGGACTCAAAGATCACGCTGGCTAGAGTGCGCTTTTCACACCGGCTTTGGTGTTGAGATATTAGCCTCTGATAACGAGGCACGTGGAGGTGGGGGAAATGGGCCAGACCAGGTGTGTTTGACGCTGACCAACAGACTAACCTTCTAACTGGTTCGTAACTTGTAGTGCTGACCTAGTAAATACATCAGAACCGCTGTGGAACCTGAGGAATGTGTGTGTGTTATTTCTTACAAGTCAACACCACTGCGTGTCTTCACACTTCCTGGTGTCTCTGGAGCCAGACATTTTCCTCATTATACGAGACCACCAGGTTCTTGAGTTATTTCACGTTGGTGCATGTAAGTGCTCCCTTGCATAGTGTAAACTAAAACCCCAACAGATTGTGATCCCAGTAGCATCCATTTTGTCAAATAGATAGTCTGCAATGGAGAAGGGTGTATCCGCATTGTTCAGATTTTCATGTGTGTGTGGGAAGGTAGTTACCTTGGTAAGGTAAGGCTGCTTCAGGAATGAATGTCTGCAAGGAGAAAGACAGTAGTATTATCTTGTTTATGAATGAAATGCAGGAAGTGGGTGGTTGGAACGGCATAGAAATGTAGGCTAGGAAAGAGAGATGGGACTGAAATGATGTTCTGTAGCCCCATATAACGAAGATAAATATATATATTTTTTTTTCTCATGCACATCATTGATTTTTATATTTATTTATTTCGTTAAGGATGTAGTTCAAGGTTTTTAGATTTCCAAACATCAGTCATATTGAGCTTTTCCACCAACGAACCACTTACGTTGGCTGTAGTTATTAAGTCTTTTGAATTTGTCCTTTGGTTACAAGGTTCAACAAAAAGGAGGGTTCTTTTTTTGTTTTTGCTTTTGTTTTTTTCCGCTCTGCTGGCCCGGTAAGATCAGTAGTTCAGGGTTTTTTACGTGCCCTGCCAACATTTTCACTGCCCACATAAAAATGATATTAAAATTAGGGATGCTCCGATCCGCCTTTTTTGCCTCCGATTCCATTATAAAATCCATTAATTAAAAACATTCATGAATGTATTTATATATACTATATACGTATATACTATAAAATTTAAATGCATTTCTTTTAAATCTATAGCATATTTTTTAATAAGGCAACAACATATGATAGATACGATAGGACAAAACAAATACAGTGCAGCACAAACTGTTTTTATACAGTCTATGAGCACGAAGCGATTGCAATGTGCACATCCAGTGTGCAGAATGATGACGTCACAGCCTGACGCCGTACGTGTTGCTTTAAGCGCATCATTCTGCACACCGGATGCGCTATCATATGGCTTCAGAAGTAACACAGAATAATTCGCACAATCCAAAAAAAAAAAAATCTCGGATTTAGATCGGCCCTCTCTGACCGATACCCGATCCGAGAAAAATGGCACTATCGGAGCCGATACCCGATATGAATATCGGATCGGCGCATCCCTAATTAAAATTGCCAATTTAATTTCAAGATACTGTCAGATTTGACAGAAAAAAAAAACTATTTATGTTTTTCATGAAACAAGTTTTCTTCATATTATAGTAGATGTGTAACTAATTATTTTATTGTATTTTTTTGTCAACATTAGGTAACGATATTAGATATTTTAGGTAAAACAATGTTTGAATATACAACAATGTGTAGGCTGTGTCAGGTCCTGGTCAAATTTTTCACCATTTTAATCACCACTAGTGCATTTTAAATAATTCTACAGAGTGACATTTTTTATATATAAGTGCAAATAAGCTATTCCATGTAGGCTCTCAATTAATATTAGGTTATTACAGCTGCATGAATAATAATTCTTTAAAAAAATAAATGGTGTGTAGCTGTTAATATAAAATAGCATCTCATGTTCCCTTTCTAGAAATACTTTTGCTGGAAAACAATGGTATGAGTTCAAAGCATTACTGATTTAGGACTATTTTCAGTGAAGTCTAAGTAAAACTTCTAACTGAATCACACATTATTCTCACACATTTGACAAATCCTATGTTAGTCTGATAATTTACACTTTTCAGTTTTCACTTAGTCTGATAATATGCACAATTCAACAAAGCATTCTTAAATCCTCAGAACTGGCAGTTTTTTAATGCTTGAATAATTTGTCAGTGCAAGCCAACAGAACATTCTCAAATTTTAATGTCAAGTATAAAATTAAAGTTTATAAAAATCAAAATCACACCAAGGACTGAAATTATTAACACAGTGATTGAATGAATGCGTCTGTAAGAGGATTGGGCTGAATTCATTGCAGAAACTTGTGTGAAAAGGTATAGTGGTGCCTTGCTGCCATAACTATAAAGAAGAAAGGTCTTTTGGTACAGTGTATAAGTTATTTTCTGCAAATTTTTAGCCTCTTTCAGGTCGAAATTGCAGCTCTCTTTAAGCATACTACAAAAAGAATAGGATCACCCGGGGTTGTCATCCAAAAAGAGTCTCTGAATGTGATTATTTTTAGTGTGCGCTCACATTTGGCTTGTTGTTTTTCTAATATCTCAGTGTGTTTGATTTATGTGACTTACATTTCAGGAAATGTTTTCCTGAACAAAACTCTATGAGCTCTTCGACTGGTGTAGGCTTCTGAAGTATCACAGATATCTCGGCACAGTGTTATCAGTGATTACAGTCAGTTTTATGTCCGTGTCCGCAGGGTACAGTTCGAGCCTTCCTGGTTTCATAACAAACAGAAGATATCCTCGAGAGGTTGTGTTATTGTCTAACCTGAACCCACATGTATCTCTGCATCTACGTTAAATACACAGTTGGGTTGTTGATGTCTACTGTGAGGTGTTTATTGACACAGACCATTGATCTAGGACAGACTTAGCAGTTGTGTTTCTGTTAAACAAGTTGGTGGTTATGTCTCTCAGGCCATCTGTTGCCCCCTGTTTTGGTTTAAGGGCACTACTTACCGTTCACACCACATTGAGTGCGTTTACTGTTTGGGAAAACGATGGCTTTGATCAATTCTTGCCATCAAAGTTGCAGCAAATGAAAACGTGTATCTCACATTTCACCATACTGTTGTTTGTTTTGAACAAACACTGATCTTCTTTGAAGAGCTCACTTTTGGTTGGATCTTATGCAAGAAAAACAAAATGCTCTTGTGCAGTGGGTTTATAGACACAAAAGAGAACAGAAATGCTGATTGTTGTAGGCACCGAATGCCATTGTTGGCCCCTTGCGGATTGTCCTCCATTTTCGCACATTAGCAAACTCCAGCACCCCTCCTCCTCCTATTCCTCACGTCTGCCATCCTGCCATCCCTCCTGCCCTCCCCGGCCATCCGTATCTGTGTGCCGAATGTGACAGTCCCAGCATTGCACTGCTTCAGCCCAGTACCTCGAGACCTTGCAGCTCATTCACAGATATTGCAGATTCACTCCCTCCCTTTGCTGCCAAGCAGCATTAGGGCCGGTGTGTGAAGGAGGGCCATCTGGCCATCTTACGGTTTCAACCATGATATTCTGAAACCTGAATGAGATTTTCAATGCTGATAAATTCATAGGGCAGGATATGTGTGTTTTGGGTTTGCCTCTGCCAGAAATAAGAGTTGTATCATTCACAGTTTCTTTTGTCCTTGAACTGGGTTTTATTGCTGTATCTCCTTTTTTTGGTCAGTTTAGCATATCGCCATTTCTGATTCATTAGGGCAGGTGATTTGGTTCTCCTACCTTGTGGTTCATCATTCACGGAACGGTTTTATCCATTTTATTTTGTCATGCTGATAAGTCTTTTTTCTGGTGTCTTGTGCTCTTTTGATTTGACCTTGTAGAAAGCATTTTTCTGTGCGCGTTTGTTGTTTACAGCCTTCTTGGTGATAAAAAAAGATTTTTTAGCAACAATAACCTTTTGTCTGGGTAGCCAGAGACAATATGCTATGTGTTTATGCACTGTATCAATATTCCAAAACCTTCCCAGAATGCAATGCGTCTCTGCAAACTCTGGGGGAACCTACTTGTCAGTTTGTCTTACAGTCAGCATGAAATAAAAATTGACCCTTTTTAATTTCATAATAAACATTACTGGTCTTAGGGCTGCACAATTAATCAAATTTCTAATCGCAATTACAATTATGGATGCCACAGTTACGTAATCGTTCAAAGCGGCAATTAATCGTTCAAAGTCCTCTTATGTTATTCTGTGTGCTTAAGATGCGTTTTTTTCTTTCTACATTTTATCTTAAGGGTTTTTCCATTGTTTTAATTGTAGTTTTAGTTTAACATTATAATACCATTCATATTTTTACTTTTTTTATAATTTAAAGAAGAAACTAATCTGATGTATAGTTGACATTTGAGGCTTAATACTATTGAAAAGCACTAAAAGTTTTTCAGTTAGTGTTTTCAGCTTGTTTATTTTCATATAAAATACGGCATGCAGTTGCATCAAACAATGGTATAAACATCATTCAATGTAAATTGTGATAATCGTAATTAATAATCGCAATTTCAAGGGAATCGACAATTATGATTTTTGTCATAATCGTGCAGCCCTAACTGGCCTTATTGTGAATGATTCATTAGTGCACATAGGAGAAAGGATAGTTGTAATCTTTTCCTTCCACCGAAAAAGTATTCATTTTTAAAATGTCAACAAAGCCACTTAAGTCCTCCACAATTTTTAATGTAAATAGACAACGGTTTTATTCATAGGTGTGTCTAACTGATTTATTTAACAATGTATTTTAGAATTTTTGTCTAGTGTAGGCCTACATCTGAAATGTCTTTTATAACCTTTTGTTAATTATATACATAATTTATTCAGAGATCGCCAGGAAAATAGCCTTGAAGCTGGCATGGCGTTAAAAAGTGAATAAATTCATAAAATAATGAAAAGTCTTCCACAATTCATGCAAAATTCATGGTACTTATTAATAGTGGTATATGATATGTCATTGGTATAGCTGTTCTCGTAATCCACTCAAATCTAGGGTTGCAAAGGGGTGGAGCATTTCCAGAAACTTTCCAAAAGTTTCCTAGATTTCCTAACATTTTCTGAAAGTTTCCAAAAATCATAAACTTTCAAGAGTTTTTTTTTTTTTTTTTTTTTGTACATCTACCATTGTATGCCCCAAGAGTGGGACATGAAATCAATCCCTGCAACCACAAATTGTGGCAGGAATTGGGAGTTCTGCCCTTCTAGCAGTTGGGGTGTATCTCTGGGGTGTTTTTTTGGGGTCAGGATGGTGTCCTGGTACATGTTAAGAGCCTGGGGGTTCACAGCTGTCACTGGTATCCTCTACCAACTGGCCTCAATTGTCTATCTGCTCCAAGATTGTGGTTTTACTGGTGGTCTTTAACAAGAATCTGATCCGCCCCTAAAAAGCACCTGCCAGACAAGCAGCCCTCATGGGGCCCTCCATGGTTTACTTTTTTCTTTGTGAGAAAAGTGGTTATTCTCTCAAGGTGGTTGTTTTAGGTGATCAAAGTTGAGCAAAGCTCATCAGACATGATTACAAAGGTGTTTTTACAGAGGCCCCTCTTGCCCTATGTGATTTTTTTTGAAGAAGCAAGTGTCATTTATTTACCAAATTCAAAGACAGACTTCAAGTTGCATCGTGTCCCAGCCACATTGGAGGATTTAAGCAGAATTTAAGAAGATTTAATGATAGTGTGAAGTTCTGCTCTGAAATGACTGCCTGGATTGCCCCAGGACAGTCATTTAGGTAATATAATCAATCAAACTGACTGACTATTAAAATTCTGAGATTGCACTCTATAGCTTGGATGTAGGCTATCGCTGTTAATCGCATCTTGAAGTACAGTGCTTTCTCATTTATTTATAGTGTCTTAAACTAGGCAAGGTGTTTTGAAACAAGGTTTGTAAGTAGCGCTTTATGCTGAAAAGCATTATCATGCTACCTACAAAATCGGAGGATTTAACGAGTATGACCTTTTTTCATAATCTCGTAATCGTTTTGTTGTTGTCACATAATTACAGGCAACCGAGGAAGCTCTAAAACTGAGCACAGTCAGACTCTTCACAAGCCGTACTGCCATCTGAGAGAAAGAGCTGACGTCTGACTTTACCGAGTTTTAATCAAAGTGAACATGTGTTCCTTCTCGTTTGGGAAAGCGGCGCAATTCCCTATATTGTTTCTCACGATTCATTTTAGTTCGTCATCAAATTAAAAACGCATTAGAGAGGTGTACAGCACCGCTACCCTAGCTTTTTTCATATCTTAAAGCACAGCGGCATCAAACACTGCTTTCCATGCAAGATACGAGCAGAAAAATCGTGTTACGTCATTCCTGCTTGTCGCTATTATCCGATAGCTTTGTTTTCAATGCTTCTAATGCATTCATTGCTTATTAACGTGATAAGGGAAATCGGGGGTGTACATAATTGCGACATAATCCATTTACTAGCCTGGTTTTTAAAAACATATTTTGCAGTGGCCTACAGGTGGGCGTTGGAACTCGAGATGGAGTCACTGTAATAAGCCGGAGGGGCTAAAGACTCCCATTGTTGTAGGCATGCATGTGGGGTCAATATGTCCTCCACACCCCATTCTCAAGTATCGGGATGCTGACTGGTCCTTCGGTTCATGTTTGCTCTACAAGCATGAACCTGTGTGTTTGCCAGGGCATTTTCTTTTAAAAAGGACCCTTGGTGTGAAGGTCCAGCCCCCAGCTGCAGTAGGCCTGCTGGTGGCTTTTTTATATGTTTTGCTTCACTCTGTTGTTTTAATATGGATTTACCCCATGCTGTTCTTTCCTGTTGTGGACCACAAAGGCTCACCCAGATTCACTCATGCATCTCATGAATTGAATTGTTAAGGGACATAACATGGCCGCTGTTCTTGGCGTTCCTGCACACTGAAGTTTACTCTGCGTCAGAGAGCAAATTCAATTTCAGGGGATAGTGAGTCACAAGGACATAGAAGAAAAACGCAATATGACATAATGCAAATAGAAGTTGTGAATTTTAACTATGAAATGTGCTTTGATGTAAACAACCATTTTCTAATGGAAATTTCAGAGCAGTTTGCTGTATTTCTGTTTGATTTCCGTACTGCTGTGTTTCCACAACTTAAAGTTACGTATTTTGCTTTCCTCTACTGATGTTTTTCTTACCAAAGTATCGTATTCAGTGATTAAAAAATGTTATTGTCAGAGTCATGGTGTAACGGTTAGCGCACATGCTCCAAACACTTCAGGCTATGACACTCAATTCAGAAACAACAGGTTTTGGGTCAGTGACGCTTCCTGGCCCAGTGCTTCTTCTCTTCAAATGATTTCTCTACTGTCAAAGGATCAAACCTTGAAATGTCATGGAATTTTAACATTGTAGTTTTTTCAGACCCAGAAATGAATCATGGAAATGATAAAATCATACGTGTTTTATTCACACTTTAGTTTGGGTACCAACTCTCTATATTAACTAGCCTAACTATTAACCACAACTTTTGCCTCAAACTCCTAATTTGCTGCTTATTAAAGGGTTAGTTAACCCAAAAATTAAAATTCTGTCATTAGGCTAATTACTCACCCTCATGTCATTCCATCCAAACCCAGACCTTCATTCATCTTTGGAACACAATTTAAGATATTTTTGATGAAATCTGAGAGCTTTCTGACCCTGCATAGACAGCAACACACCTACCACGTTCAAGGCCCAGAAAGGTAGTAAGGACATTGTTAAAATAGTCCAGTTGTTCAGTTATTTTTGTTGTCTTTGCGCACTATTCCCGTAGCTTCATAAAATTACGGTTGAACCACTGAAGTCACATGGACTATTTTAACAATGTCCTTACTACCTTTCTGGGCTTAGAACGTGTCAGTTGCGTTGGTGTCTGTTTATGGAGAGTCAGAAAGCTCTCAGATTTCATCAAAAACATCTTAATTTGTGTTCTGAAGATGAGCGAAGGACATACAGGTTTGGAACGGCATGAGGATGAGTAATTGGTCGAATTTTAATTTTTGGTGAACTAGCCTATCCCTTTAATAGTTTGAGTAAGATTGTTGTTAAGTTTAGGTATGGGATAGGATTAAGGATTCTAAATAGGGCTGCACGATAAATCGCATGCGATATTTAATGCACATCTTGTCAGAAAGCCGGTTCTGTAATCAGCGGTAAATCTCCATCACCTGCGGGCTTTCACATTGAGCAGCATTAACTACACAGAGCCGTTGTTCACTGACGAGCTGCGCAAAAAATCGCGTGAATATGAACGTGGTTTTAAATATCGCATGCGATTTATCGTGCAGCCCTAGTTCTAAACATGGTCATGAAGAATAAGACATTATGTGCATTATAAATACAAATAAACAGCCAATAATGCATGCTAATAAACAACTAGTTAATAGTGTGATTTCGTCTCTAAGGTGGTAGGCTACCATTTTTTTTTTTTACTTTAAAATTCTGACGTGAATATTGCTTAATTTGTTATCTAGATATGCTTAGCTCTAAAATATTATAAATAATACCTATCAGCGAGAAAAAAAAATCTTCTTTGTAGTTGCAAATCCCTATAAAATATTTTAAACATCATTATCCTCTAATAACAGTAATTGCTGTTATTTTACTTGTTTTAAAGCCATGAGAACCTTGACTGTTAGTGGTTAAACGGATTGTAGTTGATCTGTGATCCGTACGGACCAAGCCCCACGGTTCGGCACGCATGTGATCCACGGATTAATTGCAAAATTTAACCATAATAGAGTATAAGTTTATCATTTGTTCGTATTTACACAAGCAAGCAAATTTTAAACAATTCCAGAGAGAAAAGGCGAAAGGGAACTCGATTAGTTTGTTCTCTACGCGCACAGCTGCACACACATGAAGCGCGCACACGCGTTTTAGTAGGGCTGGACGATATGGCCAAAATGTATATTACAATATATTTCTTAATTTCGGTCGATACGATATAATTCCGATATCGATATGAACTCTATTAATAAAAAGCTTCGTAAAAACTGCCAAGAATGCCCACAATAGATGTCTGTGCATACGAACTTATGAAAAATGAATTTGCCAAGTCTGACACCTCATATAAAACCACACATTTTGGAAGAAAAAAAAAACAGCA
>NW_015542360.1:354714-367199 GCF_001515605.1 Sinocyclocheilus anshuiensis | reverse complement strand
CTTCTGCTCACCAAGCCTGCATTTATTTGATCCAAAATACAGCAAAAACAGTAACATTTTGAAATATTTTTACTATTGAAAATAACTGTTTTCTGTTTGAAAATATTTTAAAATGTAATTTATTCCTGATTTCAAAGCTATATTTTTAGTCACTTTTGATCAATTTAAAGCATCCTTGCTAAATAAAAGTATTACTTTTTTTATAATTTATTTCCAAAAAAAAAAGAAAAAGAATGATATAATGTTACAAAAGCTTTTTATTTCAGATAAGTGCTGATATTTGGATCTTTCTATTCATCAAAGAATCCTGAAAAAAATCTGTCAGTATGTTGCAAAAAAAATTTTTAAAAAAAAAAAAAAAAAAACATACAAATCTTACTGTTCAAAATCTTTTGACTGGTAGAGTAGGCTGATTATTCTTATAGATTGAAACAAATGTGCTTTAGCCAGTATGAAGAGTATGAAAGGTGCTCTGAGATGCTGGGGAAAAAAAAAAAAAAACCTTGCTGGAGATGGGCTTATTGAAAATGCACACTGATTGTCTGCCAGCAGGAGGCGCTTTGAGAGCATAGAAACAGCGGTTTCCCCAGTAACATGAACGCTTCTTTATCAGATAAAATGAAAACGCCAAACGTTTCTGTCTTCAGAAACTTTTCTGAAGACAGTCGTTTCCCTTCAGAGATACATTCATATAAAACACCTGCGACGTGTTTTGATTTTGAAACGTGCAGTGCTCATGTTTATTCAACGAAGTCAAACGCCACAAATAAATCAATGTATGGGAAACACTGGTATTGTATATCGAAATATCGGAAATGTGTTTAAAAATCATATCACCGTAATTGAAAAAAAATTATATCGGAATACATATTAATATTGAATTATTGTCCAGCCCTACGTTTCAGACGGCGTGCAAACACCGAACTGAATCCTCTTCTGAATCCTCTGAACAGACACATACACATAAAATTATGACAAAATACCCATCTCGACAATCTTTCAGGTAAACGCAGTCAGTTATGTCTCAAGTGAATGAAAAACGCTGAGAAAGAAATCGGATGTGATGTGTATCATTATATCGGATCATCGGATTGCATCAGGTCTTAAAGGGACAGCGGCCTATAAATACTGCCGCTGTCATTAATGATCATCAAACAACAAAACAGTTGTGATAAAAAAATCTATATTTCATATATACAGTGAAAACTATGCAGTGTTATTTTCCCTAATTATTACATTTCCGTATTTGAATACTGCCAACCTTATTTTATTTGTAACATATTCTGTTGTATTTATCTATGCTTGTAATTTGTGTATTTGTTCTTATTTTTACTGGCTGTTCTCTTGTCTCTTTAATCATGTTTAAACTTGCTTAGTTAATCTAGTAGTATGTGCTGTGGTATCAAAGAAGCACTTCGCTTTAAGTAATAAATGGAAAGCAAGTTAAATTGAAATATTTTTCTTTTCTTGCTGATCCGATCCGTGGGTCAAAAACCGTAATGTGATCCGAATCGTGAGATTTGTGATCCGTTGAACCACTATTGACTATTGTTTTAAATAGACACATTTCATTAATCATTTCAGTCTCAGTAAAAGGAGAGGATGAATTCTTTCTATTTATATCTTTCACTGTCAAGTAAACTCGCCAGAGTTGCATTGGCGATTTTCATCCTGTTGCCAGGGCCGGCTTGGTTTTCCAGTCGTGAATGACTTCTTTAGCCAGCCTCTATCTTCTTTTGCTCATGCCCTGCAGTTGCCATTAATAGAAGGCTCAGCTATGTCAGAGCAGGGTGGGGAAGGAGTACAGTGCGAAGTGGAGAAGGTCAGCTTTGAGCTGACCGGGGCTTAGGCAAAAGCGAGTGTTCTGATTGGCTCCTGGAGGTTTTCCAGGGGCTGTGGACATCCAGGCTGACTGCTCACTCGTACAGCGTGCTATTGATGGCACTGTATCGGAGTCATTAATCACCGCAGTCAGCCTCTTCGGGGAGAGGCCCGCTCTCCGTTACTCACTCGCCAAATGAGGAATGTGGTTATAACCTCCGACCCTGCTGAGGGTGCATACCACACTATAATGGGAAGGACTTCAGACTACCGCTAAGGGACTCCCTGAACTAATACTATGACAGTGAGAGCATCGCAGGTTTTTACTGTTTTGGCAGTACTTTGGGTTGGTAGCTATTTAAAGTCGTGGCGTCAAGTGGCTTGCTAACACCAGTGAGGAAAATACAGACATGCAGTATGAATTGACCAAAGCGAGCTGTTGCCAATGGCTTCTAATGAAATTTAGGATCTCTCTCTGTTTAATAATTCATGAATACTTTGGCCTCAGATCAGAAGGTAATAACTTAAAGAAAAAGAGGGTGCCTGGTGTACACCTTTCTCCTCATGTTCTGCTCTGTTCCTCCTTATAATTTTGCATAACTGCGTTTTTGCACAAACAAGAAACTGACGACATAACTTCAAGGCAGTTTACTCTCCCTGCTTGTTTAAAAAATCAAGTTTGTTTAGCTAGAACAAAATTCCTGTTTGAGATCACCTTGCCTGTGGTCATATTCTCAGTTCTCAGCTTGAAGCATTTTAATAGCAAAATATTGCACAAATTTTGTATTTTGCCAGGCTCTAGTTTCAGAATCCTGAAAAATAAACTTGACATCACCTTGCATACGTCGAGTTACTGGGTTTTCAGTCGCTGATGTTTATTTATATCATATTCTTCAGATCTCTCTTGTGGCGCATTTATATTTCAGCTGTGAGCTTTGGTAAATGTGTTTTTATGGCATCAACAGTGAATTCTGTATTTGCTCTGAGGTAGGTGTACAGGACTAGTCCTTCCAGTTACAGATGAGTGAAATATTTTTCCTAAGAATCATCAACTATGACTTTTGATTTGATGGGTAATGAATTTTTGTCAGTTCTTTTGGCATATTAAACAGAACTAAATTAAGGCGGCAATTCTTTGTTATTGGACTTATCCACCTTGGCTCTTTTTTTCAAAGTTAGAGGCTGTGAGTAAACATCTGTGACTTGCTCCAGCTGGAATGCGTAACTCAATGCCTTTTATAAGCTTGTCCAATAGCATGGGCCCCTGGGGGTGATGGACAAGGGGTGTCACCATGGTACCAGGGCAAAGGGCGCTCTTCCCCCTTTGCCAACTGCACTGTTGTCGGCAAACCTATTACTGCTTGCCCTCTCCCCCAACCTACATACATCCCTGTCAAATCCTAATCTCCCGGAGCATCCACTGGACTGTTTCAGGCCTCCAGCACAATGGCCCTCTGTAGTTGTGCTGGCATGTGGAGACTAGCCTTTAGGATCCTCTTTTTTTTTTTTTTTTTCCATTTTGTCTTTATAGCAGAAAGGTCAATTTCAAAGACTTCTTGGGTCGAGTTTGACTGCTGAAAGGGTCCGAATCTACTGCCGGTGAGAGAGGTTCTTGCGACCAATGCAGCTTCTTGTGCCGGGCTGATCAAGGGAGGAATGCTGTGATAGGCCCCTTTTTCCACCTTTTTGAGAGCAGCCCGCCATTCCTGAGAGCTGAAAGGGCGTCTTTATCCGTAACCGGAGATGAGGTTTAAGTTCTTTCATGTACCTGCCAATTCCATCAGGCTCTTTGTGAATGCTCAATGGTGGGACTGTAGTGGAAAAGTGCGGAAAGCTGAAGAAGGTCATGCTACTGACTGTACCTCCAGTCATACCTGTCAGTGTCAATGATGTGCGATAAGACTTCAGGCATTTTACAGATTTAAAAAAACCTTAAAAAATTGGTGACAGGGTTTTCAGCAGGAGGTGGAGTTCTCGTCTTTAGTCTACAGTTTGTGTCAAAAAAGATTGACTTAACAAGTTTAAAACTGGAGGATTGGCGGTGTTTAAATCCCGTGTTTGGCAGGTATTACAAAACAGCATTATAATGTGCTGTCTGAGGTGTGGAATGTTTAAAGAGTGAGTGTTTTTTGTGATAGAGCCTCGCTGAAGGAAGTCGTGGGTGCAGGTGTCTCAGTAGTAACATATTCATGAACAACAGTTCTCTAATCTTTATATGTGAACATAAAAACGTGTTCACATCTCGTTTGTACTTGCATGACGTTTCTAACTATCCTACAAGACTAAAAGGTTGGGCTTGTCTGTCAGGAATTGACAGAGGCTTGATTGAAGAGGAGGGGTTACAACACAACAACAGGACTTGCCAGAAAGTAAATTGAGTTCAGAGGCAAGTTGTTACCCTTTTTTATGATTACGAGGACACACGTCTTTGGAACAACATGCACAAATGAATAGTTCACTTTAAAACCTGAAGTATTAGGAAATTAGGAAAAAACAGAAGTATTGTTTTTTTGTAACATTTCAAACACTTTGTTTGGTATGTGAAAATTGAAAAATGTAGATTTGTAAAATTGAAGCCTTCACTCCTTGCAAAGTCTGAATAACACATTTCTGGCAGATTTATTTGTTGGCCGTGAGGTACATCAGCAGTTATTATAAATTCTCCACAAAGTTCCTATTGGAAACAAAAATTCAGGGACTCTGGACTTCAGTGACTCTTTCCAGATGACTCTAAACCTGAGAGCCAGCACAGATTACAGTCGGACACTAAATCCCAATGATTCAGTCAGTGGTGACTTGAAATAAATAGCTTATCGAACTGAAGAAATCTGATTTGAATTTATTTTTATTTAAAATCTATGGCGGAAGCTTCCCAGCAGTTTGCCGGCAGTTGATGAGCCTTGGCTTGCACACAGTTGGATAAATCTAATGTTTTGTTAACATAGTTGAACAAATTTAATGTTTGTTTCGCTCAAATTCCTACTCTTAACCTGCAAACACACCTTATGTTCCATCACAGTATCACAATATTATTGCTCTCGGTAGTATTCGTGTTTTTTTCCATCCTCCATATGTCTTAGAAAGACACCAAATGATAATCTAAACATTCTCAGACTGTTTTGCTGGCATCTGGGTGAGACCCCAAAATAAACCTGACTTTGAAAATGATCGTTGATTATTTGGACTTTGTTATAGGAGTAACTTCCCTGCTGGCTTTCAGAATGAATCTCAGAAGGATAGCAAGGTGAATTGGACCTACAGTGTTGTTGTTTGGGAGTCTTCTGAAGAAGCTCTTCTCGAACCCCCACCGAACACAGGGAGCGTGAGAGACCGCCTCACCCCTCTTGTATCCGCTTCCTTCGTTCATAGGTTGGACACAAGGACTCGAGAGCAGTTCTCAGGGGAAATCAGCTGCATTGTACGGCTCCCTCTCCAAATGCATAAAATCTGTGGCCCACCCTGCACTAAACCCATCCCTCTTTTCACCGCAGGCTTTTTCGTCTTCCTCTGTGAATGAAAGACCATTTCTTTCGACACTCATGGAGCGGGTTACTCTTCCAGTGCAGGGTGGTTTTTTTTTCAGGGACATGTTCGGTGATGAATGAGGCAGGGAGCGAATGAAAGGCACAGTGTGAGAGGAGAAAAGGGAGAGAGAGCTGTGAATGGTAATCAGATTAGTCTTGATCCACCTGTGTATGTGTGCGTGTGGGTAAGCAAGCAGTGCAAAACATCAGCGCTGGCAGAGACCAAAGTTCTGGCTTATACCATTAACCTAAAGTGATTTACGGCACTGTAATGATACGTCACTTATTTAATACCTCGGTTGGTATTTGAATTGGTTTGTGATCTAATTGACTTATGTAATTGTAATGTAACAAACACCTAGTCAGGCCAACAAGTTTACCTCGTGTGCATGATTTTTTGCATCGCATGAGCATAATCCTAATTACTAGCTATAAAAATATCTTTAATGCGTCTCAAGACTTCTGTTTTAGTCAGCTGCATCTAGCTGTTTCTGAATACAAAAATAGCTATCTTTCAATCACCGTTTTCATGCACATTTTGAAGTATCGCATTGAAAACCGATGACGGAAGCTCAAATTTTGAGAAAAAAAAAATCCCTTGACTTGCAAAAAAGTTTTTAAGCTCGCTTGAGATTGAGGTTTTTGACTGCGAATAATGGAAGATTGAAACGCATTTGCCGAATAAATTCCTCCATGCACATCTAAAAAGTCATGTGACTTTGCACTATGGGACAGCATAACCTGATTAACCAGTGGACCGATCTCATTGCACAGCATCTGAAATGTTGTTATGGTCATTCTTAAATGCCCGAGCAAAGTCTGTCGTCAAAGTATTTATGTATTGCCTATTTAATTACATGACTGCGTTCCCAAACAGCAGGCATCCGCTCCGAAAGCAGTGGCCGCATTTATTGTGTATGACTAATTTATTATAAATTAAAATTATTATACGCCGTTGCTTCTCCTACTTTTCTTAGTGATATTTATTTCCAGTTTATCACGAAGAGAAAATTTTGTTCTCTCTGACTTGTTGGATGGAAACGGTGCTTATTCGCAAATGTTTCATGCAAAATTCCAATTTTGCGTATAACTTAAATCCCCAATTTTGGATGGAAACCCAGCTAATGTGTCTTATATAAAGACCCACTTCCGATACTATGAACCTGTAGATGGTTGGGTAAACCTGATTAAATACATAGCTTATACCAATAGCTAGGCCTGTCGCAATAATCAATATATCGACTTATCGCGCAATATATGTACATGACCTCAATCATTTTTAGTGACGCAATATATAGCCGATTATATTTACTTAAAAATTAAATGTCACCATGTTTTGTACATTCCACTTGCGCCTGTGTTTTTTGCAGCTTCTCGTACATAATGTGCTGTAGTCATGAGGTGCTAGTTCAAATTTTAAAAATGCTTCTATAAACAAAGTTTCATCTGCAGATATGGCCTTGTTTAGGGATCTGTGCCTTTGTGCATACAGACATCTGACTACTAAGTAGTGATTGTGTTTTTCAGCAATAGTGTGCACCCTTAATTTACAGAAAATAGAAGGTCGGGAAAATCTGTAGATGGAAAAATCACCATAATTGTTTTTGTGTATTTTTTTTTTCTACTTGTTACTTTGCACGTTTTGTTAGAAAATGTTTATTTACTATTTATTCAGGTTTTTTAAAGTATCTTATATTTTGATACTTAATTTCCATGATCTAAATATTCTTAAGAATTAAAAGTTTGTTGTCATTTGGAAGTGTGTAGGCCTTCTTGCATTATTATGCTGTTACATTATGATTATATATTCAGTGGCATAAAATGGTCTTTAAAATGACAATGATATCGCTTATTGCAATTATTTCTGGGGTAATATATCGCACAACAAAAAGTTGTTATCGTGACAGGCCTACCAATAGCTTTATATTTTTTCTCCATTTTACAGCGCCAACATGATGCATCACTCCGAAGATGCATTGGTCAGACATGTCAGTGTCGTCTTTTGCTATTGAAATGCTTGTTAATTAATTCCTCTCTTTCTCTTTCTCTTTCTGTTTCTCAGTGCAGGTCTTAGAGGCAGCCCCTTAACTATGGGATTTCAGAACTACTGAGGGCACTTCCACAAAAGGAGGGAAAAGGGGCCGGCAACGGGAACAAAAGGAGAGGATTGAGCTTTTGAAAAGAGGATCAGTTCTTTCGGACTCAGCAGGGTGCATGCAGCCCCCTCAACTGGGCGTCCTCTTTTGTGCGAGCGAGAGAAAATAAAATCAGGTATGCGCAATAAACTGAGAGAGTTCCGGGATGGGGGATGCCCCATGCTAGGGCAGAGGGACAGGACTCTTCTGGTGCTGCTGATCGCAATGGTGCTGACAGTAAGGGAAGTGCGGGCTTCCTGGGATCAGAACCCAATGGAAGTGCTAGGCAACGTAAGGCAGCTGGAGGCGTCTATGCACTCGGCGGTGCTGTCGGACCTACATGAGGCAGAAGCGGTGGTTGCGGCGGTGTCGCAGCCCGGCGGCTTCCCAGACTCCCCGGCGGTGGTGGGCCGGGTGTTCCAAATGTGGGTGCCCATCAAAGCGAAGAACTCCAGGAGCACAGTAAAGGTGAGAGGCTGTTCCTTAAAAGCACATGCCATCCTTCAAAATGCGTTGCAATTGCATGCAAACATATTTGTCCTCTGGTGCTCAGCGGATCGTCCCTTGTATATCAGATAGCGCCACATGAACACTCCCCAGCCAGTGTACTCAGTCAGTGCAAAAGATGTGACTTTGCCCCAAGCACTGCTCAAATCTTATTCTACGCTTTCCTTATGACTGATGGACCATAAAATGTGTTGGTCCCTGTAATAACGCAATACTACATGCAAACACGTGGTCCGCATGCTTGATGGCGTAGAGCTCTCGGAAAACTGCGGGCTGATGCATGGGGGCGCTTTACATTTAGATCAACAGCATCAACAAATCTGTTTGTTTACCAAAATTTCTGTGAGGGCATGGAATTTATTTTCTGCTTTTGTGTAGTTGATGCTACAATTGGCTATTTGTATAAAGCCCAACAAGGTGTGTGCTTCTATCAACTTGTCAGCTTGCATTTCTTTCTTTCTGAAAACCGAGCAGTGCACTAATGGTGCAAACACAATGCAGCCCTGACCAGGCGTCTTTTGTTGACCACCCAGCAGTTTATGAGACATTTTCAACCAACCCGTCCATGTCAACTGTTGTTAAAAGCGTGACCCCCATCCATATCTGTTCATTGTGTTTCTCTGTCCCATCTGAATGTTGGGTGGCTCTCCCAGGCCTTCTGTGTAATCCTACATTCACTGGATCGTTTCTGCCCTGTCAAGCGCATTTTTAAGTTGAAACCACAAGCCCTTTGTGCACTTTCGGAAAATCTGTCTTGACAGCTGTGCCAAAGAATCTAACGCCCAATAGTTAAAGCTGCCTACAGCTGTTCCCTTGCATAGCCATTCAGACCTGTCCAGACCAATAGCCCACAGTGAACTTCCCCTCTCATTTCTTAACAGCATTTAGAATCAGCTTTGCCAATTATAAATAATTTTCTAGTTTCATGAAAAAGTAGCGAGTCGGGCTTGGGGACCAAAATGAATTAAAACTACAACTGCAGTGTTTAAAAACTTGGATTGGTTGTACATGGAAATTGCACAAAAACAGCAGAGTGGTAAAGGTGATTATCAGGGCATAATAGCCCAAAAAAAGGCAAGTGTTTTGATCATACTGTCATCCGTATATATGGCTTCAATATATAGAAAGATACACAAAAACTAACAAGTAATTGTCCTACAATATAAATGCATCTAAATATAGATGGATTGATAAATATGAATAAAAAAAAATAAATAAATAAAAAAAAAAAAATATATATATATATATTTTAAATTCGCATTAACTAATGACACTATACTATAATATAATTATATAACTATAATCTGTTGTTTGCACTTAATATTTCAGTTGATGATGATATTTTATTTTAATTCTTCTTGGCATAAAGTATTGCAGTTGGACTTTACCACTTATTCTGTAGTATCTTGTTGAGTCAGTCAAGTCCAAAGCCCTCTGTTCACACCAGACCCCCATCAGTATGATTTCCACGAAATGCTCGGACCCTCAGATCTTCATAAATAACCTACTGTGCAAAAAGATCCTTTTGAAGTCACTGACCTACTTTTATGCTTTTACATTTCTTGCCTCCATTTTATCAAAAGGAACCAAGGGGATACGCTTAAAAGAGAGAAGAGCTAAGCTCATCTTAACATCCCCTTGTCCTGTTTTGAACATAAATAAAAAAAGCACAAAGCTCAAGTCTTAAATGTCAAAGCCAATTGACGATTGCTCAATCATTTTAAGATATGGAGGCAGATGTTTAGTCGCTGCTAATGTCGATTCTGTTTAAACGATTCGGCGAGCTTCTCTCTCCCTTGTCCTTTAATTTCTATGTATTCCTCTCCTCCTGCTCCTTCACACTCGTCCGTGACGGCAGGATTCTTCGTCTTCTCCCCAGCCCCTCCCTTTTTCAGCACAAAGACTGGCACTGAAACCTAATTAGCCTCAGCAGTGAGGCAGTGGAAAAGTTGTATTCCTGCAGCTGATAATAAAATGGCTTTGGAAATATGAGTCACTGTATGTCGATGGGGAGACGGATGTAACTCAAGATCGCTCCGTTTGGGTCTCGTGGATGCATATTCGCCTTTATTTGTTATGATACTGTCTGCATAGCAACCAGCTTTTGCGGTGCCGGTGTCATCGCAGGCTAGAATTACTCTGCCGCACCACTGGCCTTTCAGTAGTCTTTATGCAGCCTTTCGTTTTCAGAAACGAGGTCCTGTAATTCCTCATTTTAGGTGGGTTTGGAAACAAAGGGAACAGAACACAGCCCTTGGCTTGTATGAATGAATCAACGTTGCGGTTCCTGTTATGTCCGCTAGAGGGCAGTTAGGGGTTGACTAGTTAAGTGTCCTTGACTGTTCTCCTTGTGATTGTTTTAGGAAATGGAGCTCTGGATTTACACCATAAATAAGCCCCTCTTTTAGCATTTATCCCTCTTTCTTCAGGCTCCTTATTTTGCAGATGTCCTATCAAATAGATCCTATGTTGAATTCAAATGTCGAGTTACTGCATATACCCTTCTCCACCTGTCCGCCATGAATGACAAGGCCAGAAGAGCTGTAATTTTCGCTCTCTCCGTGTTTCGATACCAATCCACGATGAAGAATACTGCTTGCCATTCATGAGTTTTATCTTCGCTGCATTTTTTTTTTTCCTCTGCACGTTTACGGTTTTCTCCTTTGTTCATGCTTGTTTCGCAGCATGGATCAAAAGCTGACATTCCCTCCTCACCGAATAGCAATTTAAAGTTTTATTATAAACAAACAGCTGCTCTCCCGGTGAGCCTTTATTCTGTTTCCTTTTCTTTCCCCGTCTAAAAAATGTCAGCAAGCAGAATCAGCATTCATTTGATAACTTTCATTTACCCAGATGAAGGTTGAAGAAATGGACTGCCATCGGCCACTTGAAGCCTGTTTTGATTTCTGCTAGACGGCCTGCTCAGTCGCACATTTTGTAAATCCCTCTCTCAAGTGACCTGAACACACCCCACATTTCATTTGTAATTTTCGGCATAAAAATGGGTCATGTTCCACAGTCCACTGAAAAAGGCCTGCCGTTTTCCCTAGGTAAGAGTGGGTTATTTTCAAAGATCATTCTGTCTCAAAATTAGAAGTGCAAATACTTCGTTCCTCAAAATGTGTTGGGCCGTTATTTAAAGAAGCATGTGCAAATGTATTCAGAGACTGAGATGAGTGGAGTTGCATGAATGTTTAACCAAAGTAAATGGGTTAGTCATTTCTTGTAAACATCTGCTTGGCCAAACTAAAGGGCTATCCCTCTTCAAATTTTCCCCACCGCCTCCTTTGTCTCCGTTTCTCTCTCTAATATCACAAAGACATGCCTGAGCCTACTCCTTCAGAACTATGAATCTTATCTTTTCAGCGGTCTTCATATCCCAACAATGGGATCTTTTCTTCCTGCAGACTCCCCCGTAAGCGTGCCCTACCAATGGGCGGCTTTATTCGACCCACAACGAAGGGAGTTTCGATTTATCCGTGTAATTCCTTCATTTCAGTGGGGAAAAGTTTATTCTTCTCATCAGGCCTTTTTAGATTTTGCTATTACAACCCTATCACAGAGGTCCTAAGGGTTGTTAAAGGGATTGTTCGTCCAAAATGAAAATTCTGTCATCAGATGCTCACTTTTATGTTGCTCCACACCTGCTTGACTTTCTCCTGTGGAGCACAACAGCTTTAAAAGTTCGGCAGAATGTTAAAGACTGACAGTCGCCATTCACATTCCTTGTATGGAAAAAGATTCAGGGAAAGGTGACTGAAGTGGGCTCTCATTTTGCTTAACATAACCTTTTATTTTGAAAAAGGTTTAAAACAACATGAGAGTGAGTAGCTAAATGATGACAGAATTAAAATTTTTAGGTTCCTAGTAGGGCTGTGTATCACCAGCAAAGTCACGATATGATACGCATCACGATACAGATGCCACAATACGATACATATCACGATACAGGACTGCACTGAATTTCACCTCAGCAGAATTTAGTAAAACAGCTGTTTATTAAACACTGCATACTATAGTGCCATTTCTAGCTATTGGCAGAGCAGGCAGCTGACCCCTGCATTATGAAGGGCCTCCATAAATGTACAATATAGGTAATGGCATATGTTTCATGTTTACATTGGGCACTCCCCACCAGGTACAATATTCTGATTGTTTGCATCTTGTTTTTAAACCCATAAATAATAATGTACTCGTTCTAATAAATTTATATTGTAATGTACTCATTCTAATATATTAAAAAATCATATTTACATTGCTGGTAGGTTATCATTGCACAAATTAACACTCTCTACATTTAAAAAAAAAAAATTAGAAGAGTTCTGAACTAATGCGCTGTCTTCACTGTATCTAATGCACACACATGCTCAGTCACTCACACAGATTTTTCACACTTTTTAGCGCAGCCCTGCAATTTTATCAACTTTAATCAATAGCTTAATCACTCAAGAGCTACATTATCTTTCTCAACAAGGAGCTGGTAACATCATTGTTTCTA
>NW_015542360.1:347021-347801 GCF_001515605.1 Sinocyclocheilus anshuiensis | reverse complement strand
TTCAGCCAGGTTTCCGTGAAACACAGAGCAGCAGAGTTTGAAAAATCCTTATTTGTCCGGGAGAGCAGAAGGAGTTCGTCCGTTTTGTTGGGTAGAGAGCGGAGTTTTGCCAGATGGATGCTTGGCAACGGCGTCCTGAATCCGCGCTGTCTGAGCTTCACGAGCGCACCGGCTCGCTTCCCCCGTCTGCGCGTCCTGAAGCGCTTGATCAGCGCTGCAGCTCCCCCGACTACATTGTCCAGCAAAACATCAGAATAATCGAAAACCGGTGAAATATCAGGTGGTGTGTACTTCCGAATGTCCAGCAATTCGTCTCTGGTGAAACTGATTGCAGGGATATAACTAAAGACAGGACAAACTAACAAAAACACAAAAACAACTGCAGAGCACGCCACGGAGGCCGCCATCATCATCGGCGGTTTCTCCTCTTTCTCCTCTATGCCCCGCCTTTCTGAAACGCGTCGATTTTTACAAAGCTCATCGGTCTGGGTGTGCTGTGTGACGGAAATGTTATGCCCCTTACCATACTGTGATGCCTTGTCCCGGCCGGAGCGACAAGACAAAACATTAAAACCCATTATAAACGAGGCATTTGTTGCATCCAGTGGGGACATAATTACCGATTATAATGACTTATACTTACGCATTGCGCATTGCGTTGCATCGCGCTGCGTAAACATAAAACCATGTCTGCATTTGTGATCGGAGAAACAACAAGCCCTACTCTACACTGCCCAAAAAACTCACTTTAAATATATAAAATATAAAAACTCTTTAAAT
>NW_015542360.1:346562-347003 GCF_001515605.1 Sinocyclocheilus anshuiensis | reverse complement strand
TAGTCTGGCGAGTAAACAAAAAAATTTACTAGCCAATGGCGATTCAATTGCCAAGGTGTCCGTAGAGGGTTGTATATCGATCCACACTAATGTTAGTCAGACTCAGCGCATCATCGTTAAGTCTCTCTGAAAAGCCTGCATCATACTGTCTGACCATTTTTGGAAGGCCAAACAAAGTAGTTTCGCTTTCACAACGAAACAGCGTCACACACGGCGGCCTACAGTGAACAGAGGCCGGCGGGAGGATTAGAGTGAGCAGAGGCGGGTGGGCTTGAGAACGCCGCGGCCGGCGATTTCGACGGAGCGTCTGGAAGGACATGTGACGACTCCAGGCTGGACTCCGCTTCATCCACGGTGAAAGCCACCAGCAACCAGCACGGATCAGCTCCAGGCATGACGAAGCAGATATCGTCCTCTTTTGGAAGACCAAACAAAGTAGTT
>NW_015542360.1:344016-344907 GCF_001515605.1 Sinocyclocheilus anshuiensis | reverse complement strand
TGACGAAGCAGATATCGTCCTCTTTTGGAAGACCAAACAAAGTAGTTTCGCTTTCACAACGAAGCACACCGCATCTTTACGACATGGCGGCGGAAACAGTGACCCCTTTAATAGAGAAATGCGGCAAAACGGTGGTAATTCATACTTATACAGCGCCTCTCTCTCTCTCATAAATGAACACTTGATGAATTACACTTTCCTGAGAATAGAATATAGAGGTGGAAATCGCTAAACTGCAAGCTTACCGGTGTTTTCAGAAAGCAAGCGCGTCCGATCTCAAAAAAACGATCTCAAGCTGATGACGCTGCCGTGAGATGTTTGGCACGACATGCAGCGGCACCGTCTCAGTCTCTGTCCAGAGCGGGTGAAATAATTATAATGCTGAAGGTGAGGTACTCAAATCACCACACATCGCGTCTGTCTATAAGCGAGCTGCACGCTGCACAGTTGACACAGGAATTGTCACTTGCACAATCGAGGCAGTGTCACATCGTCACTAAAGTTTATAAATTGCATTACTTTTAAATTCTTACCAGTGTTTAACCATTCAGCGCTTGCGCGCTCTCCTGGAGACTGTGCGCTCACACACATAATGCCAGGTTCACATTACTCCGTTTGCAGTGCGTACGTGGTGCGTATTTTTTCCGCGCTCATGCTAACAGATTAAAGCATGCACACTGCACACGGTTGCGGTCCGGCACACTCTTGGGTTCCACAAGCGGTGCGTCTGCAGCAGTGCAGAGATCGTTTCCGCAGAATCCGCACCGAGTCTATTGCTGTGCTGCAACCGCTAAATTAAAGTCAAAGCACATTGTTTGCAGTAAATATGAACATGGATTGACACGAAAATGTAGTAATTACACCATAAATGCATATTATTAAAGTCTACTG
>NW_015542360.1:332595-343624 GCF_001515605.1 Sinocyclocheilus anshuiensis | reverse complement strand
CTGTGAAAAAAAAGAATTGCAATGCTGAAAAAGCATTTTCAGTGACAATGTTTGGATTTGAAATCAAAATAATGGATAAATGTTGTGTTTGTGGTAAACAGCCACGGATCAGTAGCGGACTCTTCTGTGAAAGCTGCTTCCCCTCTCACAAGAGTCTTCTAAGAGGGGAATTCCCCCCATTTTCAAAAATTAAATTCAGGTCCTGAATAAATGTCTAAAAAATCCTGATTGGAGTATCAGTATAAGTAGGTATAAATTATAAAAAGAAGGCTTTAAAAAGATCGGTATTGGTGATCGGTATCGGCAGATACTGCTTTCTGTGATCGGTGTTCGGTGATCGGCCTCAAAAATCCTGATCGGAGCACCCCTAATTTCCGTATCGCGCAAGTGGGAAGCTCTGTTTCGGGGATTACGTCTCTTTATATCCGGCAACCCTGGTTGTGTTCCTCTGCAGCCATATTAAACCCTTTTGCAGCCTATATATTATGCTCTATTCATTATTTTTAGAAACCTCACACTTTACTACTCAATTTTAAACGTTGTTCTTGTATTCATTTCAAATTAAGCGCGGTCCACTGCTACACATGCCACAATACTCGTATCGTCAAATCTCTTTGATGATACATCGTCGTATCGATGTATTGAACACAGCACTAGTTCCTAGTTGGTCCCTTGGTTTCGTGACTGTGGGATATGGGGAAGGATTTTTTTTGCGGGGGAGTGGAATCAGGTTTTCTACATGTGCCATTCAGAAGCATCCCGACAGGCTTGCCGCAGCAACTGAAATATGAAAGAAAAAACAACTCGCTAATATTCTTGTTGTTGACATTCTCTCTGCACTCGTTTCTGTCTTTCCTTGCTTTCTTCACTTAAGTCAAGAGAAACATGCCTTTGGCAGAAGTTATACTGTTTTTAGTGTGGGTTGCATGAATCATCACTATGGAAACTATGTGGTTCCCTGAATGTCAGCATATGTGTGTGGCTGTGTGTATGTGTGTGTGCGTGTGCATTTTGCCACTGATGCTCTAGTTTCAGAAGGCAGCATTGAAGACTTGCCTTAACCTTCCGTTTTGTTCTAAAGCAAGGTCTGAAGAGGCAACAGAATGTAGACACATGCCATCTGTGCCATATGTTTCATTGCAGGGATGGTTTCAGTATGACTATAAACAGAATATGTAAGGTAATTTTTGCCAATGCTGTATATCTATTAGCTGTGTTTTTTACAGATAATGAGGCGAAACGTAAATATAAATTCAGTGGCAGTGCAGAATCAATTCTCTAATTGAAGGATGATTCCAGAATTGATCGTAGTTTGACACTAGGCATGGGCCGATTACAGGTTTCAAAATATACCGCGATTTGAAAATTTCACGGTTTCAAAACTGCTAATATTTTCCGTTATACCATTCCTGCGGTATGCGCTGTTTTTCATGTCTCCTCAAAGACTGAAAGTGTAGGAATCTCTCAGGTTGAGTGAAGTGTAAAGAGTAACACGACCCTCCTCCTCCTGTTGGTGCGAGCGAGGGGTCAGTCACGTGTGTAGGATGGCCGAACTTAAGGAGCTTCCCCTGGAATTTACGCGATCGGCAACCGGCCGCTTTTTGTCTTGTTGCAAGCAACTCGTCTCTGTTCTGGACTTGCACAAACCGCGTTGCAATGCAATCGTTTTCCAAAATGTAATTTATGTCAAAATATGAAGTCTGTAAACGCCACGTTCAGGCATGTAGTATAATTTCACAAAGCTAGTCAGAACATTGTTTTTGCTTCAAATTGGGTTATATAGAGAATCATGTATATGAAATTATATAACTAAACGATATGAAATGATATAAATGATATGTATATGAATTATATAACTAAATTTAAATAACTGTAATTACAGATTTAGGTTAAATAAAGATGTCAGTCTTTATTTTTCTTCTTTTTAGGAAACAAATTAAAGAAAAATAAACATTCTACTGTTCCTAATATTCTGTATGTTGCTCAAAAACAAAATATATTGTGTTCAGCAGAAAACTTTTTTTTTTTTTTTTTTTTACCCAGTCATTTAAAAATAACACATTTTAGAGCCCATGCCTATTTGACACTTTCTGTAATTGATAGATGTGGCCCATTTCTGTGTTTTAAAGGAATAATTCACCCCAAAATATAAAAACTTTCCCATTTCTTTTACACTCTAATGTCATTCCAGATTGGTTTGACATTCTTTCATTTGTGGAGCACAAAAAGAGATGTTTACAGGGTTCCCACGCTTCTTGAAAGTACATGAAAGTACTTGAATTTCAGACATATGGATTCAAGGCCTGGAAAGTACTTGAAAACAAACATAGGTCCTTGAAAGTGCTTGAATTAAATTTGAAATAAATTTTGTTTATGGCGCTATTTAAAAAATTGTCCTATATGTTCTGTCAAAGACCGAACAAGCGGCACTAATGATTGGGGGTGGAGATGGGGGAGCGCAAAAAAAAAAAAAAACGTGTGTGTTGACGCGCAGCCTAGAGACCTGAGCGGGACAGTTTTCTTAATTCCGCTCCCGCTGAATTTCTGCCCATTACCGCCCACTCCCGCAATGTGTGTGTCACGCTCCCACAAACGTTCTTATTGTCTTATTGTATATATTGCATCAATGAAAATAGATCTAGTGAGTCAGTGATTCATGATTACCCATACATAAAGATTTCACTCCTGAATGAATCAGCTGTTCAAACGGATCAATTGAATGAATGATTCAGTGATAAAATCAGTGACTTACCGCCACCTGCTGGTGGATTTAGTTTCATTTTTAGCGTATAATTTTTGTTTGTGCTATTGATTGTCATTAATTTATTTGTTCTTATTTTATTATTTACTATTTACTTGGCCTTATTTTAACTAAAAAAGACATGTCCTGAGTTTTTCCTTCTTCCGTTTTAAAAAAAATCTCCATCCACATAAAAACGCAAGCAAAAATCAGTTTGATGCATATTTTATCAATATTTTAGAAATTTAATTTGAATATTGCTAGTACTGACTTCAGTGGATTTCATTAAATTCCTTTGAACATGACTGCTCAAAACGGTCTAAATTTATGAAACCTAGACATTCAAAACATTATTACTCTGAAATTATGTAAATGTTAAGTGTAAGTGGTGAAATATTAAGTAATGTAAGGTCTTTCATGACACTACATATGCTGGGGTGTGAATTTGATAGGTGCTTGATATAAAATAAATGGTGCTTTAAAAAGTCCTTGAAAGTCCTTGAATCTGGTGTTCATGAAAGAGTGGGAACCCTGTGTTTAGCAGAATGTTCATGTTGCACTTTTCCATACAGTATGAATGAATTGAGATGGACATCAGGACAGGAAAACAGCACCGTAAAAGTAGACCATGTTACATTGCAGCTTTTTATATACTAAGCTATTTTATAGCTTAGTGTGAGGAAGTAACCGAACTGTCATTTCACTTTACAGGTTATGGCCTCTGATGGTGCCATGTTTAAATATATGTGGAAGAAAATTAAATTTGAGAGCTCCGGCTGTGTAAATGATAACAGAATTGTAATTTTGCATCCGTTAAAATACCACTGTTCTGTGCAAGCCACGTACCATTTGAAGTGAAGCACTGTTGATGTTTCAAACACACTATCAATCAACAAGACTATAGATCAGCCTATAATTAGACTCCCACCTGAATTATTTATGTCTCTCTAAGCGATCAAATAGGTTCACAATCAAACTCGCACACATGCTCTGACTGGTTGATGGGAACATTCAAAAGCAAGATTGCGAAAGGCAGAGGGGGGTGTGGTGCTGGTGCATTTTTGTGTCTAAAGCTTTGAAGGCTGTCAATTGAAATAAAAAACCCAGCTGCTGATGCCCTCACTTCCTTAGTGACTGCTGTGCACTAGTTTGAGTTTTAATGACCCAACCCATGAGTACTGGCTCTACATAATGTATGAACCAGGATTTATTAACAATCAAAAATTGTATTTGCAAAGAGGCTTGTTTGTGTTAATGGATCATCTCAATGCCATTGATTCATTATTGGTTATTTTTGACTGAGCGCTCATTGAACGGCTCTCCAGCTGGTGGAGTATCTCATGCCGCAGGGAGCTCTATGCCACTCTGTGAGCACTCGTTCATTATAGTCTTTACTCCTCCTGTCTTACTGAATTTCAAGATACTGACTTTTTGCTCACAACCAGGAAAGACTGAATACAAAAACTAAAAATGATGTGTCAAAGACAGCTTTGATTCATGTGATTTGGATATTAGTCACATTATAAAGTGGGATTTACTTTCAGCTTTTCAAAAGTGTTTGACTTGGCAGTGCATATCTGGCATCACTGTAAGCTCATTTGTCTTGTTACATTTCAGATGCAAGTCATTCAGTTGCGGTAATCGTTATTTCTCCTCCTGTTTTACAGATCACAGAAGCAAGCAAGGATGTGCTCCCAGCATGGTTGCATTGGGATGCAGAGAGTGGCACACTTCAAGGCCTTCCTCTAGAGACAGACAAGGGCGTTCACTACATATCTGTTTCTTTTTCCAATGAGAGCCAAGTCTCCCAAAGCCCAGATGTGTTCTCCATTGAGGTGCACCCAGAGGAGCATGCTGATACTGACCCTTTTCAGCTTGCAAGTCAACAGTCAGCCAGCAATGATGTCCAACCTTTCATCTGTGGCAATGAGGAGCCTGTTACTGTCCTTACCGTCATTTTGGATGCTGACCTCACAAAGATGTGCTCGAAGCAGAGGGTGGAACTACTTGCTAACATGAAGAAGTTTTCTGGCATGGGGCTTCAGCACATGAAGATTTTGCCTGTGGTCAACAACCGTTTGTTTGACATGTCTGCTTTCATGGCAGGACCGGGAAATGCCAAGAAGGTGGTTGAAAACGGAGCCCTTTTGTCCTGGAAACTTGGCTGCAGTCTGGATCAAAGCAGCATTCCTGATATCAGTAGTGTTCAGGTTCCAGCAAAAGAGGGAACCATGTCCGCACAGTTGGGATATCCGGTCGTTGGGTGGCATATCGCTAACAAAAAGCCCCATGTACCTAAAAGGGTGCGAAGGCAGCTCAACAACACCCCCACTCCCATTCCCTCATTACTCCCCCCAACAACTTACCCTGAGCCCCCCATCCGTATCGTTCCTACACCGACTTCTCCTTCTATTGCTCCTACCTCAGACAGTTCTGCCCCACCTGTTCGTGGTCCTGTGCCACTTCCTGTAAAACCTACCATTCGAAACCGAGATCCCATTGCCTACACTCCAACCTTAGGCCCCCCTCAGCCAACACGAGTAATAGACTCCACCAGCACAATCGCCATCCAGCCCACCATGACCAGGCCTGTGTATGTTGGGCCCTCTGTCACCCCAACAACACCCACAACCAGGAAACCAACAAAAAAACCTGGAAAGAAGCCCAAGACAACTCCGATACCAAGAGAACCCAAGACCACCACAACCAAGCCACCAAGGCGCACAACACCCCCCGTTATCCTAATTGAAAGCAATATAAAACCCCAGCTGCGAAACCCAATTGACCAGGTGAATGCCTACGTTGGCACCTACTTTGAGGTGAAGGTTCCATCTGATACGTTTTTCGACAAAGAGGATGGAACTACTGATAAGTTGAGACTCACCTTGCGCAAGGGCAATGATGTGGTTGGAGATGATTCCTGGATACAGTTTAATAGCACAAGCCAGTTGCTCTATGGATTACCAGACCAGGAGCATGAAGGAAAACATGAGTATTTCATGCAGGCAACTGACAAAGGAGGTCTCTATGCAATAGATGCCTTTGAGGTCCGTGTCAATCGATGGGGAAACAGTGTTAAGTCACCGGTGTTGTTTACTGCTGTGTTCGAAGGGGATGCACGTACAGTCACCAGTGACATTCACAAGAAGATCCTTCTCGTCAAGAAACTGGCCCAGTCTTTCGGTGATCGCAACAGTAGCACCGTTACACTGAAGAACATCATGAAGGGCTCTATCATAGTGGAATGGACCAACAACAGCCTTCAGCAAAACCCCTGCCCAAAAGAGCAAATACAGCAGCTGACCAGAAGAATCTCTAATAATGAGGGTAGACCCTCACCACAATTCAAGCATGTTATGGAACCAGATTTCAAGGCCTTAAATATCACTGTCAGAGGCACAGCAAGCTGTCGCAACTACATGTTTGTCCCGTTAGGTGAGATCCCAGATCCGACCATCTCTCCGGTTACTCCCGCTGTGGGCGCTGGAAGACAGAGCAATGATGATGTGTATCTTCACACCGTCATACCGGCAGTGGTGGTTGCAGCAATTTTGCTGATAGCGGGAATCATTGCCATGATTTGCTATCGCAAGAAGCGCAAGGGCAAGCTGACCATCGAAGACCAAGCAACTTTCATCAAGAAAGGAGTGCCCATTATTTTTGCGGATGAGCTTGATGACTCTAAGCCGCCCCCATCTTCCAGCATGCCCCTTATCCTTCAAGAGGAAAAGCCTCCGCTTCCTCCACCAGAGTATCCCAACATGGCTAGTCCAGAGACAACACCTCTGAACCAGGACCTTTTGGGAGAGTACACACCTCTACACGATGAGGATCCCAATGCCCCTCCCTACCAGCCACCACCACCCTTCTCTACGCCAATGGAGGGGAAAGGATCCCGCCCCAAGAACATGACCCCGTACAGATCTCCACCCCCTTACGTGCCACCCTAATGTTTGCCGAAACCTCCGGAGCAGGAGGATGTGGGACTTTTGTAGTTCCACACCAGTGTGTTGTTTCTTTGCATTATGGGATTTTTAGAAGGGGGGTGCTGCAAATTGGGGTTTGAGGTTTGAATGTGATGGGATGATTTTGTTAAACTGGACTCTTAAGGAGATGTGGGAGGGTGGGGAAAGTGGATAGTCTGCAAAGGACAGCGAAAACAACCTCAGCCTCTGACTACTCTGGTTATTGCTAAACTGTTGGGGATGTACCCTCCAGTCCTGGCACTTTTGTGTCTAGATGGGCTTTTTTGACTAATTATTGGTTTTGTTTTGATTTTGATTTTGATTTTCTTTGTTTTTTGTTTCACATTTTTCTTACTCAGAATCAAAACTCCTTGCCTAACAGCACTCTTTCTATCTTCGTTAATCTTGAATAATGTAAGTGGACAATAAAGCTGACTGCCGGTGCAAAAGGTTTCATAGAGAAATTCAATAACAGAAGGGGAAAAAAAGAATGGCCTTGAGGGACTTGGACAGCCATGCAGACAGTTCCGTGGGATGTCGATGCATTATGGTTTTGCCTTTTAACACAAAATTAAACTGTTTTTATTGTTCTTCACATGTCTAGTTAAATCACTACAAGAACAGGTAGCCAAAATGAAATATTTGTTTAATCAACTGTATATTTGAAAGTTATGCTCGATCATCTTTAATTATTATATATTTTTACTTTTTTTAATTATTACACTGCGATAAACACTATTTTCCACCCCTCAAAAATGCTAAAAACATATTAAATCACTGAGTGAACATGTCACAGTGTGTGTTCTGACTTGAGATCTGTGCTATATAGTTTCTTGCCAGCCATGTGAAACTTTTGGAGGCGGTAATCTCATGAGTGAGTCGTCTATGCAGATTCTGCCTTTGACCTGACAGGCCGGAGCCTGTTATTGATCTCACTTAATCATATTTCCCATAGGCCATGAAGAGATCTTGTGATTTAATTGGTTGTACAGGTTGACGGGGTCTTCGCATCCTTAATTCTCTCATAAGACAGCAGGAACCATGTTCAGCACCCTCAAGTCAAAACCACCAATATAATGTTTCACCAGTTAGACTCAAGCTACTGACAGTCATTGAGACGGATTTCTCAATTTCAAAGACTTGATTTAAATTAGAACAAGCTCGGGTTTCAGATGATTTGTAGTTTCTTTGTTTCTTGCTTTTTCTTTTATTTTTATGTTATGTTTTTATATATATATATATATATATATATATATATATATATTTCAGTGATGATTATGGAGTATATGCCTTGGATCCACTCTAAATAATTCAAAATAAAGACTGAAGATTTTGATAATGGTGACCCATCCTCTACACAACGGTATTGTTTATTAAATGTCATGTCATAATTATACATATATTTGCAGTTGAATGCCATATTTTGCCTTGGTGGTATCGCAGCAAGTGTCTTCTGTACATAATATTCTGCCTGTGGATATAACTGTATAGTCCAAACGTGTGTAAATCAGATATTTAAAAAAAAACTAAAACAAACAAACAAAAAAAGAAATGAGGAAAAAAATATTACTTTTTGTTTTAGATGAGGAGTGATTATTTTTTATATATAGTAATGGTAATAAAAAAAAAAAATCCTTGAGCAAGACCTGGAATAGAAGGAGTGAACTGGTTTTTATTTACAAAATCATCAGAAAACTAGAAAAAAAATAAATGGAAAAAAAAAAAAAGATTGATAAAATCACAATCTAATTTTTTACAAAGTTTTTGATACAGCCTCAAATTGTTTATTAAAAACAAATATATAGTGTATTGCAATTTGTAAAACTTTAGTCTTGGTAATTGATTCATTATATAGCTTTTCCTCATGGGTCTTTTTCTTAGGTGGTTTTCTTTAAGTTTGCTTTAAGCTTACAAAATAGAAATGGTGGACTGTGTTGTCGGGAAAAATGTCCTATGTAATAGTATACTTTTTTTTCTGATTTGTGTTTTACACTCATTTGTTTTTAGGTTTAGAATTCAAAAGTGACATTTGCAATAATAAAGGTGTGGCATAGTCACGGCTGGTCAGTATGAGTAGTGTGCAAGATCTGTGTGACGCAGTACCTCCTCAAGTCTCACAACCCCAGAATTGTTTTGCCACGTAGGAGGTTATGTATGGATGTATTTGTGGGTGTGATCGTAACTTGTATTTTAATGCTTCCATTTATCCTTTATAGATTTATCAGTAAACCAAAATCCATGGAGGTTTGATTTGATGTTTCATTTGTACGTACCAGCAGGTTGAAGATGGAAATGGTGCAGGAAAAGGTGCAGTAGGATTGAGGTACAAAAACATTGCACAATTCACTTCATCATGGTACGGCATTGAAAAAATACTGAAAATTATTTAGCAATTTGTCAAAGAAGCAAAGTTGTGTATTTGCTTTAACCCTGAATCTGACTGAATCTGGTAGATTTATACAAGAAATTAAAGCAAAAACAATTGCAGTTTGCCAATGGGGTAAGAAAAACGCATACACTATTTTGCTTCTCAAGTAAATGTTTTTACAAGAACACTTTTTTTTTTTTTTTTTTTTGCAGTGTACAGCAAAATCAGCAACGAAATGCTTATTGTCTTTTTTGTGGCCTTTTCTAATGGATTATTTTGTTTCGTTGTTATAATACGTTATTTATACATTTATGTAGCAATGATTTTGTCGCAGAAAAGCTACTGCTTTCTCATTAGCACAACACTGAATGAATATTTTAGGTGGAAAAACCAAAGATGCAGATTACAAAATGGCTGTCGTTTGCTACCGTTAAGTCTGCTGCTTAAGTTCATGTTGTCTTTTTCATTTTTTTTTCTTACAGTTTTGAATAAAAGCAATGATGAATAAGTAAAAATATGATAGTTTCCCCTCCGTCCCTTTTATTTTATTTTTTTCTTATAGAGATAAAGCTCAGTGTTGTAAGTCTGTGTACATGTATTCAATCTATATGGTTAATTTCACAAACAAAAGTTTTATCTATTTTACAATACTATTTTTTTTATTCTATTTGTTCATTCAGTCAGCCTTAAATATATTTTTAGCCTTCACAAAACAATTTGATTATACTTTCTGTATGAATAATAACTAATCCTTAAAACCGGAAATGGCACAAGTGGGGGAAACGGTCAGTATGTTTGTGTGTGTGTGTGTGTGTGTGTGAGTTTTTCTTTTCATTTTTTATGTTTGTTTTTAACATTTTGTCTGAGTTTTAACAATGTTACAAAGTGTGCAACCTGTATTGCAAAGACAAGCCGAGTTGACAAAAGATTGAACATTTAAGCAATGTGTTTATAAAGGTGCTGAGGTCGACCTTGGGTCCAGGTATTAGAAATGACAATGTGTTGAGCGAGACGCCTTAGAGGTCAGTTGCGGTGAAGAAGTGCAACCTAGTAAAGAATACAACGCCAACGTAATGACGAAAAACACTATTCATTCTCTTTCATGTTACACAGCGTTGGTTAATTTATGGCACCAAACACTGTATGTTTGAATCTTGTATTAAAAAGTGTTCTCACCGGGAATGTGTGTGGGTTCTTTGATAATTTGAGAGTTTTGCGCAAACTGACTGCGATCTGTCCACCGACGTGCATTAGGTGTTGATGCATATTATACGGCATGTAAAAGTCTAGTAACGATAATGTCCGTAATTAGTTTGAACCAGGAACATTCTTTAACTCCCTAAGATATATGAACTGTTGATTAACACTGAAAATAATTTCACTTAAGTTTAAAACTAACAAAAATGTACAGTACTTACAGTAGTAGTCTATGTTGTGAAACTTTTAAGGTGAGTTTCAAAGCATAAATGTTCAGTGATTTTATTTATTTTTGTTTTACTAGAAATTGTGGGGTTAGCACCTTTTCAATTGTCCTTTTACGATTTAATCCTTTTCTATGCACATGCATAAAGAACTTTGCTTCTTTGAAAAAATAATTCTATTATTATTAATATTATTATTGTTATTATTGCATTTGTTGTAGTTACAGTAAATCTCACTGCATTTTGTTGACAAAAAAGCTGTTATTATAAACCATTTTGCTTAAGCAAATTGATCTTCTATACAGGATTGTTTATATTATTATTAGTTGTAGTAGAAGTAGTAGTAGTATACACAAAAAAAAAATGTTTTTTATGAACATCATGATTCCTCAATAACTTTCGTACTAAAATCATACATTCATCATAAAATGTAAAAACATCTACAGTAAAAGAGTATAAAAAAATATAAAGTCTATAGCTTGAGTTGTGAGGTTCCTGGTCGCCGTGATTTTGCCAAGACATGTTCCTGGATCAG
>NW_015542360.1:316746-332523 GCF_001515605.1 Sinocyclocheilus anshuiensis | reverse complement strand
CCGGTGTCCTGCAGAGTTTAGCTCCAACCCTAATTAAACACACCTGAACCAGCTAATCAAGCTCTTACTAGGCATAGAAACTTCCAGTCAGGTGTGTTGAGGCAAGTTGGAGCTAAACTCTGCAGGACACCGGCCCAACAAGGATGTTGATCCAGGAACATGTTTTACTTGGTGAAATCACGGTCACCTGAGGTTCCTTTGCATTTATATATATATATATATATATATATATATATATATTTAAAGTATTTACAGCATTTGTCAAAGGATCCTCCTCAGTAAGACCCCTCATTACCATCAAAGAATGTGAACCCTCCAGCAAGTGACCTTTCGGGTAGAGCACCCTTCATAAAACCCTTTCGCTTTTGAGGATCTGAAGCACCCTCAATGCCATTGCGGCCTTTAAAACCACCTGACAGCTGGAGATCAAGAATAGAGGCCACGTTTTTATTTTAATGTACTGCTCGTCTATCACAAACGAGATTCATCTGTTCTTTGAGATGAATTATACACGCCATACCTGTTACGTTCCCTTTGTCTTAATTTAGAATAAGGAACAAAGTAGACAGGGTGTCTCTCTTGTCAGACAAATTGAGAAGGCAAAGATGAAAGATGTTAGATCTGTTTCCATCGCGAGTCTAGTGCTTGATGAATGTGTCTTTAGCTGTTTTCTTTCGCAACCTTATAGGAGAAACTTTACAGATCCCGGACGAGCCCCCATTTAAAATACTTACACATTATTTTCAAGAAAAACAGGATTCACATCAATACCACTGTGTTGATGAAGCTTTCCTAGAAATGTGTGTCCTTCACCATTGATGGCGTTTAAAAACATGAACTAACACTTCTAGTCATTGTTTTTCTAAATCATTCAGAGCTTAAAATTATCCTTTCAGTAATTGTGAGCATTCAATGTTCCCCCAATTCTCCAAACTGTTCAGATCACCTTAAGTACAATGGTTTTTCATCTCCCCGTGAGATGCGACGTTATGTCCTTGAAGTTTCTAATAGGATGCAATGTTGCAGATTACAGATTGTAGTTTTAGTGCAGGCTACATATGAAGATTAAAGAAGATTCGCCTCTGAGGATGCCTCCTGTTAAAACGTACAGATGGTTGTGTCTCCAAACTCTTGTGTTTACTTAAACATGGGCATTAGGATGAATGAGCCTCTTATGCTCTTCAGATACTGCAATGATACCCTACAAAACACAAACTGGAGATAGTTGGGTTTTGTTTCACAGCAGTTTAAGTTCTATCTTTGTGCTATTGAGTTTAAAATTAACATACATCAAACTTGCTATATCTGGGGGCTTCACGTTATTTTGGGGGCATTACTGTGGTCAATTTGGTATTTAGGATTTTTTTTTTTTTTTTTTTTTTTTGTGGTTTGGTTGCGCCTCCTCAGATCTCTTAAAATGTATCAAGAATATGGCTGGGTTATATTTCACTCCAATAATATTGAAGAAATCAAATATATTGTGCTTAATGAAAATGAAGCCTTGATGAGCAATAAGATTTGCATGACATTTAAGCACTCTTGCCCCTAATTCTCATTACCGTAATGAAAAAAACTTTAACATAATTATTTTATCATCATCGCAGTAGTTGCACTGCTGCTTTATGCAGATTTATGTATAAAACAACAAAGGTTTGTATAAAAAAATTCCATTAAAAATTATAATTGGAGAGAAAATGTCTGGACACATTATGGTAATTACAATTTTGTGGAAAAATGTGCTTAATTGCCATGAAAATAATGTAAAATAATGGTCCTGAAAGAGACTTCCTTTTTTATGAAGAATATAGTTAATTTACTTATCATTATTCATTATTTTATAAAATGTATTTTGGAGTGAAAATAGCCTGAAAGCTTCACCAATTACCGAAACATAATACCAAAATTACTCCAGTTTTTGTAGCTTGGTATTGGCATCTATGAGTACTCCTTGCATCGATCATTGGTGAACAAATAAGAAAAAGTTTTTAGCTCAAGAAATCCGTGATTGTTTTCCCGAAGTGAGACTATTCCCATTTTAAAACCAGACAAAAAATGTAGAACATAGTAACAAATGCAGAAACAATTATTGTTTTTCCTCCCATTGTTCTGTCTTCTTCATTTAAGAATATTCAGGCGCCACACGGTAGACAGTGGCAATTCATCATCTCATATGCGTTTGATGCAGCATCGAAAAGCATGTGGCTGCGAACATCAAGCACAGCATCTAGGACTGCACGTGGCAATGCAGCCAGGATTTATTCCCAAGATCTGCTCACAACGTGCTGAAAATCTGGACTGGAGTTCCGTTGGGTCTCAGTTCGACATCTGCACTGAGTGCATCAGCAATACTGTATATATAATGTAGGAGAAGAGGAAGAGTTTACTTTACTGTGGAAAAATGTGATGGGTACAGCTGAATAAAATTTATTCCAATGGATTTGATTGTCGAAATATTGGCTGTGCAAGCCTTTATTAATAAATTACTGAGGTAGAATGCTATTCACCACCTTTGCTCTTAAAGTCCTATGATAATACCAGGGTATTTTGACTTAATTATAACATTTTGTAGATGTGCCACTGTATATGGATATGTAAAATCATGATTTTTGACATTACCATGGTTTATTTTGTTTTATTGTGATATACATGGTGTTATAAGTATACCTTGTAAAAACTGTAGTATCATTTAGTACTATGGTATTAAAGTGAAAATAAAGTGACATGACATGGCCAAGTATGGTGACCCATACTCGGAATTAGTGCTCTGCATTTAACCCATCCTAAGTGCACACACACAGCAGTGAACACACACACACCGTGAACACACACCCGGAGCAGTGGGCAGCCATTTATGCTGTGGCGCCCGGGTAGCAGTTGGGGGTTCGGTGCCTTGCTCAAGGGCACCTCAGTCGTGGTATTGAAGGTGGGAGAGAGCGCTGTACATTCACTCCCCCCACCTACAATCCCTGCCAGTACGAGACTCGAACCCGCAACCTTTGGGTTACAAGTCCGACTCTCTAACCATTAGGCCACAACTTCCCTATTATCATTCTTTTGGATTAACTGAACCATTACCATGATTTTTGTTCAAGTACCATGGTAATACCATGCAACTTAATGCATTGTTTTTCCCTCTGGTTGTGTGTTTTTTTACCAAGTACCATGGTAATATCATGATATTTGTTAATGTACTATGCAAAATCAATTACCATAATATATACCAAAAGTACAAGATAACACCATGCTTTTTGGACATACAGTACCATTTTTCTATATATATGTGAAGTACCATTTAAAAATTATGGTATATGAATGTTTTCATCATTTGGTAACATTTTTTTTTTATCTAACTTCTATGATATCCTTATATCTTTGAATTGTCATCATATGTATTGCCACTGCGGTATTATTGTTTTTAAGGACCGTGGTAATTCCATGGTATTTGTTGATGTACCATGTAAAATCATTTATTTCAATAATATATATAAAGGTACATGGTATCACCATGTCTTTTGGAGTACTGTAATGAACTTTGTGAAGTATCAATGATACCAAGTATCATGGTAATACTATGATATTCTGTGAACTACCTTAAAATTGTCATGTAAATACCATAGATAATTAATATTCTGAATATGAAATGATCATGATATTACCATTACTCTATACCACAGTATTGTCATTAGTTGTCGACGTGCAAAAAGGCAACTTTGCATTATTTGACCATTTCATTTTTTTTAGATTCACTGCTAAAAATAGGATTGCTAGACCTAAAGGGACAAATCATTATGAGTTAGAAATATTCATGAAGTAAATATATGCAAATTCTAATCAGACATGCACTGTGATGGAGAGCTTATCTCAAGGACCACGTAGACAGAAATTACCCAAGTCTGTTGTCAATTTAGAGCAGACGTGATTTAAACCCACATGCGCCACTTCAAGTCAAGGCTGTTTGCTTGCGGAACACATTCTCTGTTCGGGACTTCACCATATGAGCGGGGAACGCCAGTGGAGTTAACTGGTTCAGAGTAATATTCTCTTCCATTTATCCCTTTGATATGTGAATTCTGAAAGACGACTGCCTCCTTTAATCAGTGGTAAATGCTTTAAACTTTCCTTTCCCACTGTTACTTAAGTTTTTTTTTCCAGAGAATTAAGAATGACAAGCAATTTCTCAGCATTTGAGGAGAAACCTCCATTGACGTCATCTCTCAGATTACAAATCCTAAAACGACAGGTTTACGAGGCCGGAGGACACCTGACATTTTTTTTATGAGGCCATGTATTCTGTAGAGGGAATCATTAGAGAATGTCTTAAATTATGTTTTCTTACAACGAAAATGCTGCCAAGCTCCAAAAACCACCATAAAAGAAGCTCTCATCATTTGGCCACCATATTCCAAAGCCATAATGTAACTTTGTGTGAGGAGAATAACAAAATTTATATACATATTCTCTAATAAGCATCCCAAAGGTTTTAAGTTTTATGCACATTTATTCACTTTTGGCCGCATTTAACTTACAGTACTCTCGTGGCAATTTGGCAAAAGTATTTTACATTTTGGCAAATTGTTGACAATCTCATTTATACAGTTTTGTACAATCTTTTTACAGTCCATTGAAGGTGAGGTTTTTGGGTAAGTTTTTTTTTTCTTAAAAATTTTACGTTTTTGTATGAATCAAATCATACAAATTCATACGAAGTCACCAATTTATAAAATACTTGCAAAAAATACTCCACATGGTGATACACCCAGAAATAATTCCCAAGATCTGTTTATAATGTGCTGAAAAAGCTATATAGCGTAGGAAAGTAGAAAATATTTGCTTTACGTTTTGAGAAATTGGCGGCAAAGTCATACGAAGTAGCCAATTTATAAAATACCTGTGTAAAAACCAGCCAGGATTTATTCCCGAGATCTGTTTACAACATGCTTAAAATGCTGTGTAGCAAAAAAACTTCAGTCCAAATTTATTTATGAAGTTCCATTTCCAAAATAGACTCATTGAAAAATGTGCTTCTACCTACATTTTTGCTCCAAAAACAGCTGAAATGAACACTAGTGGCAGTACACAAATTACATTGAAGGTAGCAGATTGTCCTAGAAATAAATAATGTTGGAAAAGAGTACTGCCGTGCAAAGGCAAAATACTGTAACTTCTATTTTTGTCGAAAATTAGTTATTGATATTTTTGAATTCTGCCGTGCAAAGGCAAAAGACCGTAACTTCGATTTTTGTCGAAAATTAGTTATTGATATTTTTGGGACATTCAAGACATCCTTTATCATGTATAAGTATCTTGAGTCAATTTCGTTGTTTTTCTGGAAAAAAATAATGGGTCGTCTCAACCGTAACTTCGAAAAGCCCCGGAGAAACCAAGGCAGAACACCGTAGAACACCAGTTATGGCTCTTTCCACGTTTTTTGGAACTCTCAAATTGAGTTACGGCGTTCTGCCTTTGTTTAGCCGTGCATCAAAATGAAGTTCCGGTTCCGGTTTAGAGTTATACGGTGTTCTGCCTTTTTTTTACTGTCCATTAAAGTCTGCCGCATTTTAATTACGGTGTAGACAAACGAATTAGATAGATTGCGATCTACCTTTCCACGTTTTTTGGAACGCTCAAATTGAGTTACGGCATTCTGCCTTTGTTTAGCCGTGCATCAAAATGAAGTTCCGGTTCCGGTTTAGAGTTATACGGTGTTCTGCCTTTTTTTTACTGTCCATTAAAGTCTGCCGCATTTTAATTACGGTGTAGACAAACGAATTAGATAGATTGCGATCTACCAAACAGCTCCATATAACAAAGCACTGTAAAGACTATACCTTGGCAGCAATACATAATCGTGAATAACCTTTAAAATGTTTTGTAATGCAGATTATTCACCAGGCTGTCAGTTGGACGCGTGTGGACTCGAATGCCGTAGCAAGCATGATCAATCATAAAATCAGTAGCCTACTAACAGTTCGCAATTAAATCCATATCCTACCTTTTCTTGTAACCAGATAAAATCAATCCATGCGATGAACATCATCAGAGATATTTAATCCACAAGCATTCTGAGCATTATTCCTGCTTGCTGGCGTTCACATAAATCCACAAGTTGTTCTTTTAGTTTAGGCTATTTAATACAAGTCAATATAAAAGCAATTATGCTATGTCTAGCATTCTTTTACATTAATGAGCATAGCAAATGAATTGGTATCCACGGTATCCACTCACATGTTTAACTTTTAGTCTGCTTGTTACTGTCAAAAAAAAAATTAAAAAAAATTAATACAGTCGCATTACTATATGCAATAGCCTATATGAGATAGCACATGATCACTAAATTTTATACAGGTGTTACTATAACGATTTTGTAAATGGTGATCAGCAACCAAATATTGATAATGTGGAAGTTACTGCCTTTTGCCTTGGTGTGACTTCTCATGTTTTTGCCTCAAGCATTCTGAGCATTATTCCTGCTTGCTGGCGTTCACATCAATCCACAAGTTGTTCTTTTAGTTTAGGCTATTTAATACGAGTCAATATAAAAGCAATTATGCTATGTCTAGCATTCTTTTACATTAATGAGCATAGCAAATAAATTGGTATCCACGGTATGTACTCTCATGTTTAACTTTTAGTCTGCTTGTTAAGGTCAAAAAAAATAATAATTTATACAGTCGCATTACTATATGCAATAGCCTATATGAGATAGCACATGATCACTAAATTTTATACAGGTGTTACTATAACGATTTTGTAAATGGTGATCAGCAACCAAATATTGATAATGTGGAAGTTACTGCCTTTTGCCTTGGTGTGACTTCTCACGTTTTGCTGACAATGCAAAGGCAGAGTACATTAACTTCGAAATAGGGGTAAAAGTCAAGTTTGAGCTCACAATTTTTTAATGTAGATAATTTTCATTACTAAAACATCTAATTGTTAAATTTCCAGTTTCCATAATTAATTTGGCTGGACAAGTAAAAAACTTTAAAGTCATTTTTCTCAGTTTCACACTCTAGCGAGTTATGGTCTTTTGCCTTTTTAGGGCAGAGTAGAATTTAACTTTACATTTTGACAAATTGGTAGTGAATATGAGTTTCATACAGTACATGTTCATACAATCTGCTTACGCCCCACTGAGGCTTAAACCCCAAGTATACTTCATTTTTGTGTTTACGCTAGCAGTTAGCAACGCTAGTTGAAGCAAAGCATGTCGGTTAGAAATTTAGTTTGAATTTTGTATGCAAACACTAGAGGAAGTAGAAAGTGTCTGACTTCACATCTCTATTTTCCAGCCAAAGCCGATGACACCTATTGATTGTTGCATGTTAAAAACTCACCCACAAATGAGGTTTGTGAGGAACAGAACTTTTTAGATCACGCATTTCATGCAACTTGACCCCCTGACCTAAAGGATTATTCACATATGGTGTCAATGTACTGTTTGGAAAACAGAAGCTCTGACATTCTACTAACTAACTCCTTTTGTGTTTCCCACGGTGAGTAAGGAGAGTAAACTACAAAAAAAAACGTTTTTTTTGCAGTGAACTATCCCTTTAAGAACACTATTTTGAATGCAGATCAGATGTTGTCGTTATACCAGAGCAAAAAAAAAAAAAAAAAAGGTCAGCTTGGATGGACTTAGAGATAAAAGAGAAGAGGACATCAGATGAGTATGTTCTTCTCCGCTCCCGCTCTCGGAAACTCATTCAGATTCGTCCTCAGTAACCCAGGTGCCCCCTCTCGATGCGCCGTTCCAGGAATGATGAAGCACTGGGCCTCAAGAGCTCCACGCAGGCTGTTGGCACAATCTATTATGCATGATGAGATTTGGCCTCTCTCGATCTCCCTCCCTCCCTTCCTATCTTGTTGGCCAGCTAGCTAGAACTCATTACTTTGTACTTGTTGAGCGGAAGCCATTATTTCAGGCCCATTAGTTAGCCATAAGGCATTGTTATGTGACCACAGATGCACATTTGCTACATGCTAGCCTGGAATCATTTTTTTAATCTTCAGAAGCAAATGGAGGTTTGGGGCAAAGTGCCCTGTTTTGTTACTAGCGTGTGCGTCCATGTGTGCATGGCGAGTGATTGAAATCTGCTTATATCCAAGAAATTTAATGCAGATACTGAAATGGCAGAATGAAAACTTAAAGGGATTAACCCCTCATTATAAAGTCATTATTTACCACTTGACCCTCATGTTGCTCCAAACCCATTTGATGTTATTTTTGTTCAATGGAAAACAAAAGAGGAATGGATCTTCATTTGTAAGATTTTTTTTTTTAATTAACTGTGATTTAAAACAAAAGAAAAAGAAAATAAATATATCTATATTCATAAATGTGTTTATTTATTAAAGTAAAGTTTAAATGTTTTTAAGAATATTTTTCAAAACATTCTAAAACTTTTATTTTGGAAATGAATTAATGAATCATAATTTAAAATAAAAATATCTAAAATGAGAATTTTCTAGAACGAAATTAATAAAAATCAATTGGAATAAATTTGTCATTCTAACTAGCTTTTTATTATTATTTTTACAGAAATAACATTGTATGAATTTATCAGCAATTTGCCTTTCTTTTCTGAGACACATCGTCAAGCTAAACGCAATTGCTTTAAGAAATTACGGGAAAAAAAGAAGAGTCAATCCATTTTCTGTCATTGTGCCACTAATCAAAATAGTCTAGCAAATCCAGCTTCAAATCGGCTTCAGTCTTTATTGTGGATTTCATAGAAAACCTCTCTTGCTGGTTGGAATGGTAACGTAAATCTTGTCAGTGGTGGGCAGAATTAATGCAGGCCTGATAAATGCATGATGGCCCTTCAGTGTGATCATTGCTGTTAATGCCAGCTTTCTTGCTGGGACTGCTTGATGCATATTATTGGATCATTGCAGCAGCGGACTTGATGACACTTCAGCAATCTTTTTCATTACCAGGTCACATAAATCCTTACGTCCTCTTGTCACTCTCTCATAAAGCCCTCTAAATGTTATTTCCTCTCTAATGAGCTCTTTAGTGTAAATATAGAGTTTTGGGGATTTTCGTGTAGTGGCGATTGAGATGGAAATTAGCATAAGTGGGATATGAGAAAGTGGAAAGAAAGAAAATGACAGAAATAATCAGCGTAACAGTATATTTTAACTTCTGATGTTGCTCATCATCCACTAAATTTGTGCTGTTGGCAAAATAAACATGCTAAGCATATGATCACACAAAAGTGAATTTAAATGGGCAAATCAAGTGGCAAGAAAGCACACACTATGTAAGCTGGCTGTTGTCCTTATATATACTTGAAGTGATTATCTGAAAGCTAACTCAAAATGTACTGATAAAGTCTCCCAAAGAAAGCATAAATAGGGTAACAAGCAAAGGTCCTAGTACTGAGCCTTGGGGGCACTCCAAACTGAACTTGTGTTTGATATGTGGTTACTAAGAGCAAAACAGTTCTGTGAGAGAGAAGCAAGATGTCAATATGAATATATTTATATACATATGCACACATCAATATTTTTTTTCACATTGCAGTACTGAGAATTTGAGGGAAAATGTTTAGTTTTATTAATATTGAAATATAGAAAATTGTAATACTACAAAAGTATAAGTATACGTTCTATTGCATACTTTCTTTTCTCTAATGTGTTTTTATGTAGAATAGCATGTTGTTAAGTTAATGAAAATGAAAACTAGTCAAACTAGTGAAATTAACATAGTTTCTTGACTTATTTTTTGAGATTCACTCAGTTTTTACATCATCATTACATGGATTTGTTCAGCATACAAATGGCTCAACTATTGTATATGGTAACTCCACATAGAGTCAATTAGAAATTGAACACACTTTATCTGACTGTCAAAAATGCATTTCTCAACATGTGTATACTTGTTAACGCTGTACACATCTGCAAGTTGTTTGTAGCGCTACGTATGATTAAATATCTAATTGTCAGCAGTGATGATGTATTGTTTTCTCTCACTCTTGTCGCCATACAAGAATTATAAACTTCCACATCCTCTCTACAGTGCAATAAAAGAAAAACTCTAATTCCACATCATCTTTTACGACTTTATTATCCGAGCTATTGATTCAATTCATGTGAAATGGGGTGCCGCAATCTTACATTTTCACCATATGCTGGTAGCAAGCCTTCTGAACGATACGTGCTTGAATTACGACTGATAATGGATGGCTTGACATTTTGTTTTTCTAATGAAATCTTCCAAGCCTAATTTTGCTCTTTCACTGATGAAAACATGAGCCATTATAGAGTGAACACATCTGCAAGTTGTTTGTAGCGCTACGTATGATTAAATATCTAATTGTCAGCAGTGATGATGTATTGTTTTCTCTCACTCTTGTCGCCATACAAGAATTATAAACTTCCACATCCTCTCTACAGTGCAATAAAAGAAAAACTCTAATTCCACATCATCTTTTACGACTTTATTATCCGAGCTATTGATTCAATTCATGTGAAATGGGGTGCCGCAATCTTACATTTTCACCATATGCTGGTAGCAAGCCTTCTGAACGATACGTGCTTGAATTACGACTGATAATGGATGTCTTGACATTTTGTTTTTCTAATGAAATCTTCCAAGCCTAATTTTGCTCTTTCGCTGATGAAAACATGAGCCATTATAGAGTGATTTGCAGTATAATCATTTGGGAGCTATTTCTGCAATGTTTTTTTTTTCCAGGTAAGGCATAATGGGATGTTTGTTTGTCAGTGATTGATGCACGTGTATCTGATTTGCGGTGTGTTGTGGGATGGGCTGCCAGATGGATTGTGGGACTGTAAAATCACAAGTGGTTTCACTATCAAACAAACGCTGATGTAATTAGACACATGGACTGCAGAACACAACAAAATCGTTCTGCTGCATATTGCTGCAATCCCCAATGACTTCAGGGATGTTCCTACGTGCAAGTTTGCAATTACGAAAAGTATGTGCGTTCCAGTCATCTTGGCTGAATGCATTGGGAAACTTTATATTCCTTTCAGAATTTCATCTTTTTTTTCTACCTGACAGCTTTTTAGCATGTATTAGGATGTGTAATTAAAATCTTATCTGTTTATTTTATCAATTTCAAGCTGCCACAGAGAATTGTGGGAAATGTAGTCCATGTGAGTCAATCACCTCATAACATTTAAAAAAAAAAATTTACCACCATTCTTCATTGATTAAAACTTAACATTGCAAAGATATGTACATTATAAATAATAATAAAAAAATAAAATAATGTTTTTTCTTTCTCCTGAAAAAAAAAGCGTACAAAAATTATATTAAAATATCATGTCTTTTTCTGAATTTTGAATTTTCTTGAAACCTGATTTTCTTACTTTTTTTTTTTGCCTGTTTCATAAGCCAGCATTTTTAAACAATTTGGCAACAATTTATCATTAGCAAGACGTAAAATGTACACTGTAAATAAAAATACAAAATAGAAAATGTTTTCTTATTTTCCTTTTTTTTTATTATTATTATTATTATTATTATTATTATTATTATTATTCTCCAGGAAAAAAATACAAAAATATCCCCCACTGGCATTTTTTTAATGCTAAATGCATTTGTTTTAGCAACTAACTTATATTCTTCATTAATATTTCAATGTTATTTTAGTGCTTGTTTACTTTTTGCATTGGCAAGTTTTTTCTTTCTTTTTTTTTTTCTCCATGTTTTGGTTGCAAAAACCAGCTGTATAATTTTAAAGTATAATTTTTAAACAATTTGACCAAATGTGTATTGGTAGTGCACAGAGTATGTACACAATATATAAATGTTGTCCTTTTTCCAAGATGAAAAACCTAAACATCCTAAAAACAAGATAAATGTACTTTATAAATCAATTTATTGATGTCCATTTGAGTGTTTTTACCCCAATGACAAGTTGTTTCTTCTTGTTTATCCTCATAAACCTGGCAAATGTCTTTTTTTTTTATTTTTTTTTTAGAAAATCTGAATACCATTTTTATTAGCAGTGCAAAAAAGTACACTGTAAATAAAATGCTTAAACAGTAATAATTTCTTGTATTTTTGGAAATAAATAAAACATCTAAAAAAAAAAAAATCACATTAAAATCAATTCTTATGTTTCTGACCACATTTGCACAGTTTGTTGTTCTTGTTTTAAACATAAATCTTAAAATGCTTTATGAGACTTATGCTTAAAACAAGACGCATATGAAAGGCTGAAAGATTCATGCATGTTTATGACAGGAAGTTGGCAGATATTGCGAGGTGAAAGAGCCGTAAGATCCTTGACACGTATTCAGCGCTGACAGCCATTATCATCTCCCTTCCTCTTCTTTCCACACTTTCTCATCCTTTCTCAGTTTCTCGCTCACACATCCTTTCTCTCGCACCTATTGGCTCTTTCTCACACTCACAAGTTCCTCTGGAAGTCTCAAAGTCATTACCTCTCTTCAGCCCGTGTGAAGGGCAAGCCGTCACACGACTCGTCATCAGTCACTCCTCGTTCCCTCGCCCAGCCAGCTAATGTGGAGGGAAGGTTTTTCCGACGGGACCATCCATGCAAGGAAAGGTAGATTTCTCTGTGTGTTTGTGTTTCCTGCAGCTGGTTTGCGAGGATCTGTCTGAGGAGAGCGTGATTGCCGTAGCGGTGGGCATCAGGGAGCTGCCAGTCCTTCTGCTTATTTGACAGACTCAGTTTTTTGTGTCTTGACATCTGGCGGCAATCGAGCTGCACTTTTTCCTCAACCTCCTTGCTCCACAGGAATAATTTGATTACAGTGAGGCCTGGGCTGGAGAAAAACTTGACAATGAAGATATATGGCTTCAGAATGGGTCATTTTATTTTGTGTGGTCTTTAACGTGGACCAGGGATTTACAGTCAATAAATCTAAAATAAAAAATGTATAATTTTATATATTATATAAACATATAATATAATATAATATATTTTATATATTATATTATATTATATTATTGTCAGACTCTGTTTCTGTTATGTGTGTGTGTTTTGATCCCCATGTGCCTTCCTTACCCTTGTTTGGTGTTCTTCCTGTTCCTGCTCCCTGATTGTTTCTAATTTGAGTCCAGGTGTTCCCCGTTCAGTTCGTATTGTTCCCAGGTGTGTCCCTTTAGTTTCTGTGCATTTAAACCCTGTTTCCCATCTGCTGTTACATGTCATCCCTGAAGTTCCAGTGTTTTGTATCCCTTTGTTTATTTGAATTAAACTCTAGTTGAAGTGTCCTCCTGCGTCTCCTCGTTCCTTCCTCGAGTGACCGTGAAAATATAATATATCACAATCAATTATTATTGGTTAACCTATATTGATTTCTCAATGTTCATACAAAGTTTTTCCTATTTATTTCCTATATATAACAAATGTTATATTGAACTTATTAAAAGTTATATTAATTGTATTACTGTATATAATTTTATTCAAATATTACTGTTCAAACGTTTGGGGTTTAATTATTATTATTATTATTATTATTATTATTATTATTATTTTTTTTTTTTATAAATTTATTATGATTATCAAGACTGCATTTGTTTGATCAAAAATACAGGAAAAAGCTGTCTTTTTTTATATATATTATTGCAATGTAAAAACTTTACATTGATCTTATATTGTTTTGATCTTTGAATTGAGTTAGGAAAATTCTTTTGTAGCAACTGACTAAAATTCTTCTTTAGCACTGCACAAATATTTGATTGATTGATAGTGAGTTAGTGTGTGTCCTGAACAAATATCTAAATATCCTAAAAACAAGCACAAATATTAGCAAGAACTAAAATCGTATTAAATTATCTATTCATGTTCCTCTTTTTTTTTTTCTTTTTTGCATTGGCTTTTTCTTTTTCTTTCCCTCAAAACCTGCTGAATAAGTGGCATTTTTAAACAATTTTACAAATGTATTATTAGTAGAGCATATAATATAGTAATATGGGTGAAGTCATTTTCTAAATAAACGAACAAATAAATGCATACATGCATACATAATCTGTTACAAGTTTATCAGCTCAGTTTAAGTTGTAAACAATTATTAACCATGAAACACCACAATGTAAAAGGTAACATGCAAAGCAATATTGTAGTATATATATATTTCATAACATGTTCGACGTATAAAATTTAAATGTGCAAATTTTCCCCGACCTAACATTTTTATGAAAAAATTGTCATTTAAAATCAGCCTTCATTATACAGTAACTCTTGTTTACCAAAAATTACAAAGAAATGCAGTAATACTGTAATTTTAGTTTGGAAGATACACAAAACATTATTGTATTTTAAGAGTTTATGAAACTAGAATTTTGACTCAAAAGTTGACAGTTGTGACAACTAGCCCCAGTCTCCTCTGTATACACTATATACACTATTTCTTTATTATATAAGGCAGTAAGATTGATGGAAAGAAAATGGAATGAAATGAAACAAGTTTCCCCATGCATTGCTATGACAGGGTTTACTTTCGGAAAGTGACAATATCTGATTTATGTATTTGGGTCTGTTTAACTGCTATCAACAAGTCATTTGTGGCGTGAGAGAGCCGGCCGTTACATGATAAGTTACTGCAACCTCAGAAATTTTGTGGCTCACTGCTTTAAGGGTAATAAAGCTTATGTACACAGCGCAGCATGTGCACAATTCACTTTTATGTCATCTCGGGCCGAGGGTTGCACAATTATCCATTTCACTTTGTTTACGACGCCCACCTGGGCTTGTAATGAGGGGATGTGGCAAAGAGAAATGCTCTTTAAGTATAACCCACACCAAAGCAGAAACCCTCTCAGTCCAATTTAAATGTTCATATGTCAGACTGTGTTTGTGCATTAAGTGTTATCAACTTTAATTCGATTCTGATTGTACAATAATTGTTGCCACACTTTCCCAACAAAATTAAAGTACTTGTGCAACAGTAAATCTGACTCGTGGAGCATGTCAGGCTGGGTCACGATACAGGACTAGTTTTATTTGTATTTATTTATTTTTAAGATTTATTATATGAGTATTAATTTTTTATTTGTATTTTAAGTTTTAATATATCTATTAAATGTTTGTTACTATTTAAACGGTTTATAAATTTAAATACTCAAATTAAAACAGCAGTTTTAAACACTGACAAATAGTAGATTTTTTTTGTCTTTTTAAAATTGTAATTATTTTATTTGATTTCACTTTTATTTAATTACAGTTTACAGAATTCTATTACATTTTATTTGTAATTATTTTATTTCAAAATATTCTGTAAATGTAAACATGTTGTGCTTCAAAAATGTACTTTTTAAAACTACAGGTGCATCTCAATAAATTAGAATGTCATGGAAAAGTTAATTTATTTCAGTAATTCAACTCAAATTGTGAAACTCATGCATTAAATAAATTCAGTGCACACAGACTGAAGTAGTTTAAGTCTTTGGTTCTTTTAATTGTGATGATTTTGGCTCACATTTAACAAAAACCCACCAATTCAAATTAGAATATGGTGACATGCCAATCAGCTAATCAACTCAAAACACCTGCAAAGGTTTCCTGAGCCTTCAAAATGGTCTCTCAGTTTGGTTCACTAGGCTACACAATCATGGGGAAGACTGCTGATCTGACAGTTGTCCAGAAGACAATCATTGACACCCTTCACAAGGAGGGTAAGCCACAAACATTCATTGCCAAAGAAGCTGGCTGTTCACAGAGTGCTGTATCCAAGCATGTTAACAGAAAGTTGAGTGGAAGGAAAAAGTGTGGAAGAAAAAGATGCACAACCAACCGAGAGAACCGCAGCCTTATGAGGATTGTCAAG
>NW_015542360.1:315166-315999 GCF_001515605.1 Sinocyclocheilus anshuiensis | reverse complement strand
AAATCATCACAATTAAAAGAACCAAAGACTTAAACTACTTCAGTCTGTGTGCATTGAATTTATTTAATACTCGAGTTTCACAATTTGAGTTGAATTACTGAAATAAATGAACTTTTCCACCACATTCTAATTTATTGAGATGCACCTGTAGTTCACCAGAATAAACAATACATTTCAAGACAATTACTGTTAAACTTCAAGCCACTGCTCTAATTATAAAACGCTTCTTTCTTTCTTTCTTTCTTTCTTTTCTTTAAGCATTTATTTTAATTTTCATTTAATTCTAATTTATAATTTAAAATCTATTTTATTCATTTTATTTGTAATTATTTTAATTTCAAAATACTTTTTAATTTTATTTTTTTATATAGTGCTTTAAAAATCATGTTTTCACCACCAGAAATTCATCACAATAAACAATAGATTTCATAACAACTACTGTTATAGCGTCAGACATCAAACCATGGCTTTAGACCAGTCTAATAATGAAATACTTCCTTAGTTATTATTCATTATAATGATTATTATATTCAAAAATATTTTTAATATTTTTATTTTAATCATTTATTTTCATTTTTATTTAATTCTAATGTATATATTTTATATATTTTATTTGTAATTATTTCATTTCATAAAATTGAAACATTTTTAGCAGTAGTTTTTTTTTGTATATAGTGCCTTAAAATCATGTTTTTTTTTAGCTGCAGTTAGTAAATGTGACCCTGGACCACAAAACCAGTCATAAGGGTCAATTTTCCAAAATTGAGTTTTGTACGTCATCTGAAAGCTGAATAAATAATATTTCCATTGATGTATGGTTTGTTAGGATAGTA
>NW_015542360.1:296411-314131 GCF_001515605.1 Sinocyclocheilus anshuiensis | reverse complement strand
AAATCATCACAATTAAAAGAACCAAAGACTTAAACTACTTCAGTCTGTGTGCATTGAATGTATTTAATACACGAGTTTAACAATTTGAGTTGAATTACTGAAATAAATGAACTTTTCCACCACATTCTAATTTATTGAGATGCACCTGTAGTTCACCAGAATAAACAATACATTTCAAGACAATTACTGTTAAACTTCAAGCCACTGCTCTAATTATAAAACGCTTCTTTCTTTCTTTCTTTCTTTCTTTTCTTTAAGCATTTATTTTAATTTTCATTTAATTCTAATTTATAATTTAAAATCTATTTTATTCATTTTATTTGTAATTATTTTAATTTCAAAATACTTTTTAATTTTATTTTTTTATATAGTGCTTTAAAAATCATGTTTTCACCACCAGAAATTCATCACAATAAACAATAGATTTCATAACAACTACTGTTATAGCGTCAGACATCAAACCATGGCTTTAGACCAGTCTAATAATGAAATACTTCCTTAGTTATTATTCATTATAATGATTATTATATTCAAAAATATTTTTAATATTTTTATTTTAATCATTTATTTTCATTTTTATTTAATTCTAATGTATATATTTTATATATTTTATTTGTAATTATTTCATTTCATAAAATTGAAACATTTTTAGCAGTAGTTTTTTTTTGTATATAGTGCCTTAAAATCATGTTTTTCAGTTAGTAAAGTTAGTAAATGTGACCCTGGACCACAAAACCAGTCATAAGGGTCAATTTTCCAAAATTGCGTCATCTGAAGCTGAATAAATAATATTTCCATTGATGTATGGTTTGTTAGGATAGTACATTATTTGGCCGAGATACAACTATTTGAAAATCAGGAATCTGATGGTGCAAAAAAATCTAAATAGTGAGAAAACTACAAATATACCCCAGCGACTTAAGACTGGTTTTGTGGTCCAGGGTCACAAATGTGTTGTGCTTCAAAAATATGCTTTTTAAAACAAATTCACCACATTACATTTCAAGACCATTGAAATGTAGACATCAAACCCACAAACAAAAAATGAAAGGCTTCCTTAGTTGTTTTTTATTTTTATTTTATATATATATATATATATTAAATATTACATTCAAAAATATGTTCAACATTTTTATTTTAATCTTTTATTTTAAATATAAAATCCTTCTTTAGTTAATTATTATAAATTTTTATTATTATTTCAATTTTAATAATTTATTTTATTTTAAATTATTAAATTTTATGAGCAGGGCTTTAAAGATATGCTTTTATAACAAATTGACCACCTTAAAACACATTTCAAGACAGTTACTATTATACCTCAAACCATGACCTTGAATCACCCTAATTATGCAAGACTTCTTCAAGACCGGCCGATGAAAATGTCGTTTTTCACATCGCTGCTAAGTAGCTTTCAGGTGGCAGTTATCTGCAAATCTGTCATTCATCTCTTGGACTCTTGCTTTCTCTTCCGATTCGACTCTTTTCTCTTATCATTCATGACAGAGCGGCTTCATTGATTAAGCAGAAACTCCCCAGCACGTCTGGCTTACTATTCTACGCTGAAGCTGAACGTTGCATGAAAATATCACAGGCTGTTCATTTGTATGTTGATAAAAATGCAATCTCTCGGTACCTGACCGAATTTGTAAATGCGATCCTTTTGACATTTCCGAATGCCAAGCAACAATTACTCTACGCTGAACTCCTATGCGTCTAGGCCTGTGGATATCCGTGGGGATTTGACGCTGTTTACACCTGGCTGTCGATAAGATTTTAATACCCAGCCAGATGTGAAATATAAAGATAACGCTTAAATGCGTTAGCTAGAGCAGTTAATCATTCCACCTTTAATAATCTTCATCTGGGCATGTGCACGTGTGCAATTACACAATCGTCTGACTGTACATGTAGAGCATGGTTTGATGTTCAAATTATAGGAGTAACGTATGCTTGATTAAAGGCTGTTTCATCCAGCCCTTCATTAGCTACGGCTTGTCGTTTGTTTCTTTAAATGACTCGTTTGATTCCATCTGGAAATCAAAGTCGGAATGGGAAGCCCTGTTTTTGACTAAATGCACTTAATGGATAATATTTATCTTCGGTGAATATGCACAGCGGAGACCAAAAGTCTGAGAGCGCATTAACAATCCAAGATTCTAAATCTAATTTAAACCATAAAAAACGGAACGTTTTAGGATTTTGAAAACCATTCAAAGTTCAAGACAACGACTGGGATTTATGCACTATTTCTAATCAAATAAGAAGATTCACTCAAGATACGTTCTCAAATCTTGATGGATAACATCAGGTTTCATCCATATCTAGTCAAATCAGTAAAGCACAAGAGGGACAAACCAAATGATTTTCTAGTCGTTTCATACTTTTTGACCCCGCTTTATATCGGCATATATGTTAATATACCTTTCTTCCCATCTGTTTCGGTGTCGAAAAACATTTAACTCGATTCTTTATCAAGCCGCCTCATCTTGATTGTCAGCTTCCAGAAAGGGAGGGAATAATTGCTATCTGCGCTCCCAGTCAGAGCAGAACTAATTGAACTGATGAGTTCGCAGAGTATCATCAAAACATGACGTTAACGCACACATGCCTTTTTGGCTGTCAATGTGTCCACAGAGGCAGCGGAGAGAGTGAGAGGGAAGTTTTATGGGTTTGATCAAGTCAAACACCTCTATAGTGGTTTTCCTACTCTTGGTGCTAATGCTAAGCTAGCTACTGATTCAAGGTGGTCTGTAATACCTGGAGAAAGCTATCTGTTAGCACTTACATTCACCTCAGTAAGAGTTGGCGCAGGTACAATGTGAAAAAATTGTAAATGTTAAATGTGAAAATTTTTAACCAATCAGTAGCTGGGTTTCCATTCAAAGTTGTGAGTTTAACTTATGCGCAAAATTGGAATGTCGCATAAAACATTTGCGAATAAGCACCGTTCCGTTTCCATCCAACGAGTCAAAGAGAACAAAATCGTCACTTACAGATAAACTGGCACTAAATATCTCTCAGAAAACTAGGAGAAGCCACTGAGTATAGTAATTTTCATATATAATAAATTACTTGCGCCGCAGAGTGCGCAGACGAAACACAATAAATGCGGTCATTGCTTTCGGGATGCGGGTCCCTGCTGTTTGGGAATGCAGTTCTGGGAGGAAATTATACAGAAATACTTTGACGACAGACTTTGGCATTTCAGAATGACCATAACAACATTTTAAGATCTGTCCGCTGCTTATGCTGCATTCACGTCATATCGTAATTACCGTAATTTTTAGATGAAAGCACGTGACGTTCTACTCGGAGCTGTTCACGTCCTTGGACTCGGAAATGCTTTTCTATGGCAACACTATCAACAACTTAACAGAGCCTGCGGTGGTCAGGTGGTACATCGGTCATGTGGTACAAGTCGTAGCTCTCAGAAAACTCACAGTTCACAAGTTGTAATTACGAGTTCTACGAGGACGTGAACGTTTTTTACAAGTTGGAATCTCGTAATTACGGGAATTCTGATATGGTGGAAACGCACCTTTTAGTCAAGCTATCCCATCCCATAACACAAAGTCACATGACTTTTCTGATGCGCATGGAGGAATTTATTCAGCAAATGTGTTTCCATCTTCCATTATTCGCATTAAGTCAAAAACCACCTTAAGCGAATGTAAAAAAAACTTTTTTGGAAACTAAGAGATTTTTATTTTTTTTTTTGGAAATTAGAAATTTGACGTTTCCATCGCTCATTTCTGATGCAGTACTTCAAAATATGCATAAAAACAGGGTGATGGAAACAGCTAAAGTCAAACACCTGAGCTGTGCATGACTGTACTGATTGGTTAAAAGCACCACAAAAATGCTCACAGTCCCAAACCCATCCTGAGCTGTAAAGTCCATTTCATGCAGTTGACAGAAAGAAAAAAAAAATCAGTCACTATCAAAACATATGATAATATAATGGAAGATTTGTTATATAAGATTATTTAAATGTTATTTTAACCCTTGTTCTGTGCTGAAAATCCATCACTTAATTTGCAGTCAAAAATGGCCAGCCTTTTACAAATTGCTTGTAAATCTCTCATTATGCTATATTATTACTGAATCTTGCATGGATTTTATCTCCTGTCAACTTCTTTTCATTCAATTTGCTCTGGTTTTGTATATCTTTTTGGAAGATTGGTCGTAGGCCCCATTGTTCTGAGCTTATGCATTTTGTTTATGCACTTATGCACTTGAGTAACAAACAAGAAAGCATTATTTGTGGATAATTTTGGCATTGTTCAATCAAAAACTGTGGTCCACAAGTCCAGGCCTATGATCAGTCAAGTGAAATACAAAACCTGTTCTAATTTAAAGAAAATATGTTGACAGATGATTGAATCCAATATTTGGTAATAATGTAGCATAACAAGAAATTTATAGCCAATTTTTTGTAGAGCTGTCACTTTTAACCGTAAACACCACAAGTGGGGAAAATACAAAAAAAAATAATGAAATAAATAACAATTATTTCTTGTGAAGTTGTTATATCATGTGTGAGTAAGATTAGTCCAATTAACTAGCATTTTTGGGTTGTGAGGACTGGAATTGGGAACCGCTGGGCTACATCATGTGTAATGACACCGGTGAGAAAACTTTAAAAGTACTACAATACCAGGAAGGAAGATCGGGTTGTTGATGTTTCTCTGCTATTCTCTGTCTGCTCTGTCTGCCCAGCGTGCGCGAACGCGCTGATGACGTATCCTGTCTGCGAGAACAGGGTGCGCAGAGGTATGCAGATACATATGTTGACAGGCAGGTAGGAAAGCGAATTAAAACGTTCGGACCGAGCATTTCTTGGTCCTATGCCTTCCGAAGAAAATATATATAAATACAGATAAATACATTTAGACCACTTACCTTAATGATTGCTATCGGGATGTGAAGAGACTTTCAACCAGCATAACAAAAAATGTTTCTGAAGACAATCACCTATTGCACCTTTAAAGGTGTGGTATGTATTTAAAAAAAAAAAAAACACTTTAGAAAACTGATTCGGGCCTAGTACCAAAACAAACTTGTAGCCAATCAGCAGTAAGGGGCGTGTCTACTCATGATGGGGATGAGAGAGCGCTCAGTGCACAGGATGGACATTAGCCGAGCCAAGCGACGACAGAAAGATAGAGATGGCGGATAAAAAACAAAAGAGGAAAACATCTGCGGAAACAAAAGAAGGCTTACGATAAGGCAAGAAGTAGGACGCGTATAAATATCGGATCAGCTTTCCAGCGCTGGAGAGAACTCAAGGAGCGGGAAGGCCTGCGATCGGACACCGAGGTTGCTTTGTTTATTCTCGATAGGTGAGTAACATTGGTTTTGCTTTGTAACACAGAGTAAAACACACAGTACTACCAAAATACATTTGACCTGTATTACCATAGTAACACACATTGCTTTCACTTATTGATGACATTATACCCTCAGCCGGCTGGCACAGCACCATAATCGTTGCCTGGGTTGCGTACGTATGTGTGGGGCAGAGCTATCAAAATAGGGGCGAGACACTTTTGGGGTAGGGGCATGTTTGTTTTAGTGATTTGAAATATCAACATTGGCTACCAAAAATCACTTACCCCACCTTTAAAATAAAGTGTGAATATACAACTACATTTCAATGGGGAAAGAAAGATGTAGCACCAGATGGTGTAGCTACAGCATCTACTGTACAAGCAGGTGCTAAAAGGTTCACGCTAAGCACCCAAACCTTGATGCCATGTTTAGCAAAGCGAAATGTTCTGTTGAAGAACTCTGACGGAAATCAGCCTTTTTGTGGGAGAAAATCTGTGGAATTCATAAATGTGTTAGAAAATGTGGGCTCAGTTGGTAGAACCGTTACCTCACAACAAGAAGGTCCCTGGTTCAAGGGAACATCTTCTTTAACTTGAAGTTAATACGTTCTCTTCATGCTGGTGCTTCTAGTTTGCTCCCGGTGCTTCTATTGGTAGCTGAAAGCACAAGTAAATTAGCAGAAACATTTAATTGAACACACAAGAGTTTAGGGACGTGTAGAACATTGTAAATAATGAGTGTTTCAAAATGGAACTGAAGGTACAGATTCTGTGTGGGCCTGTAGCATGAGTTGAGAAATAAGCTGCAACTCCAGCTAAATTATATAATAATATTTTAAATGCATGGAAATAAGTTACATTGTGTTTTTAAGCAGTCTGACTGAATTATGCCTAGAGACACGAGGAGGGAAGATGAAAAGATTTCATCATCTTCTCCAAAAGACGTTGACGTGACTTGAGGCCCAACTCCATACTTGGCCCAGTGTGGCATCCTCATGGGAAGTGTGCCAAACAAAGCGTGCAGAATATGAAAGAACCTGGATCCCCTGATCTATCTAGCTACTCGCGAGAGGGTCAAGATGAGTGGAATTCATTAGAAAACACATGCTGTGCTGTGCCGACGCTCTCCTGATGGGTTTTGCATTCGAAAATAATCCCGAACACGTCACATCCATTCTCTCACTAGAGTGACAGTGTCTTTTGTCATGTACAATATAAGTGTGACCCATCAATCAAAATGCTGCGGTGCGAAGAGGGTCACTGTAAAATGAATGCGCTGACAAAAATGCTGAAGTAGTGCTTTGGACTAGAGCCATACTTCAGGCCTTGTTATGCAATCCCATGTGTGTTGCAAAAAAAGGAGATGAACGAAAGGTTAATCTGTTATATGCGGTGCAACAAATATTAAAAATTATCGTGGCAGAGGTGTCGGTGTAATGTTCATTAGCGTGATGCAATAAGGTGCAGGGCAGTATGGCAATTGTTTCGCAGCAAATTAGAACCGATAAATATGGCAGAAAATGACCCCCTTCTCCTTTCGAAGCAGCGCTGGATGTGTTCGGCTAATTTGCAAATTGGTATGTGCGGAGTCAGCCTCCATTTCCACGATTTGGTGGGAGTTCAAGTGATTATTTGTTCTGAAAATTAGGCCCAGAGGAAAGGGTAAACCTCAGCAATTAATGGCTGGAAGATACGGCTACTCCTGGACACCGCAGTTGGACTGGCTGTTAGGAGTTACCGAGCAGCCAAGAGAAGTCTATCAACTGATGAAAGACCCCATCTTCCCCTCTTCCTTTCGGACTATTGAATAGTGCAAGTGCATTTTAGCATTGGTCACTGTTGCCAATTTAGATGACGTCACGGCTGTCTAAGCGTAAATCAGTGGAGTATTGATTTATCTAAATCCTCTCGGTTTATGTCGTCCAGACAAATGAAGACAGAGCACCAAAAGTAGGAGGAGGTTTATTGATGCCGGTCTTCCCATTGCTTGCCCTTCAGTTACTCTCGTGGAACTTTAAATGCGGTTAGATTTCTTAGTAACCCGAGAGAATTCTTACATAAATTTATGAGCTGCACACAATGAATTTTATGAATTCTTGATGCTCAATGTACAAAGGCTAACTTTGGATGGATTATGCTCACAGTCACTGTCACGCAAATGCGTGTTCAGTGAATGTTCTCATTGTTGAATCGATTTTGCTTCGCTCAGACTTTGACAGCTGAATGGCACCGGCTGCTCCTTTGCACAAGGGAAGCTGGTCGGAGTTTCCACGTGAGCCAAAATATCCACCTTCTCAAGGACAGAGGCATGATGCGCTTGCAGTCAAACGATGCAAAGTAAACAGATAAATGGGCATATAGCTGAAACCATCGAAAAACATTTGCCAAACCTGTGCAAGGCTTACAATGCAATCTTATAAAAAAAGGGATTGTCTGTATCAGAATGACACATATAGGAAAGGACTCTTAAGGTTCTTTGCAATTTGTTACACTCTAAGCGATCAAACAGCATGATGGATGATAGTTGAGAGGAATGGATGACTGTTTTGTTTTTGCTTTTTTTTTTTTTCCCCTAATCTAGGATACAAAGTCATCCTAAAATTTTGGCATGAGAGATGTGGCAGTCATTGTCAGCTTGTCAATAAAAATCTATATTAAATCTTTGGGGAAAGAAAACAATAAAAACAACCTACGCTAACAAAAAAGTACCAACAACTACCATGGTGTTCTCTAAAGTATTTTGGAGAAATTAATGTGGTGTGAATATGTTAATCATTCAGTAACGTAGTGACTGTGATTATGCCAAATGATAATTATCCGTTGTTGGTCCTGAAACATTTCTGTCAAACATCTACATGCCTTCTTGGCCTGTGGTGTAGAGGGTTGTATGGACGCCCGTTTCAGCCACTGAATAAAAAAGGTAATTGCGACTTTTTATCTCACACTTATGACTTTTTTCTCGCAATTGCTAGTTTACATCTCACAATTTGGACTTTTTTTCCCCTCAGCATGATACAAACTCGCAATTCAGAATTGTGGGATATAAACAAGAAATTCTGAGTTTTTTCTCAGAATTGTGTGATATAAACTCACAATTGCAAGAAATAAATTCAGAATTGCGAGATATAAACTTCAATTCTGACTTTTTTTCTCAGAGTTGTGAGATATAAACTCACAATTATAACTAAAGTCAGAATTGTGGGATATAAATGGAAAATTCTGACTTTTGAGTGATATAAACTTGCAGTTGCGTGTTATAAAGTCAGAATGAATGGTGGTATATAAACTTGCAATTGTGAGAAATAAAGTCAGAATTGCAAGATATATAAACTTCAATTACGACATTTTTTCTCAGAATTGTGTGTTTGTATCTCGCAATTCTGACTTTTTTCTCAAAATTGTGATATATAAACATGCAATTGCAAGTTATAAAGTCAGAATTGCGAGGTATAAAGTATAACATTTTAGCATAACAGATGTAATTACATCTGTTACATCGAAACAAATTTATGCAGGTCTAAAAATATTTATGATGCATATAGGTGATTTAGCAATGGATAAAACCATGCAAAATCATTTAGCTAAATATTAGCTTGAATAGGTAAGCAAGCTATTTTTGGCAGAATAAATGGCTGCTATGGTGCAAAGTGAGCCAAATGACGCAAGTTGAGCCAGTGTTTAAACGAACCCCACCATAAAGCACTGAAGTTAAGTTAAATCTCTGAAGTACAAACTGGTATTTTATAATGCAATATTACACAATTGGTTTATTTTTTACAATTTAAGGGGGTCTGAATACTTTCCGTACCCACTGTATATTATTTCATAGGGACAGTGTACAAGTGCACCAAATCATTCTTTGATAACAACCAGAAGCTGCTTTCATCCCATTATAATCCCATTATAATCATATTCATCTTCCCACCTGTAGTAGCTAATGGCATATTCGACATTACAGAAAAGCTACCATGCCAAGAAACCTTTTATTATAGTGTTTATTAGTTTCAATGGCATTTATTCAATCTTTCTAATTCAATTTATATTTAATTTTACTCAACAAACTCTCTGTGTAGTCTGTGTTTGGGAAGGTTACAACTTTGGTGTTCAACATAGTGTTTCAGAAATGCAAACAATTAAAGATATTGACATTTAAACTTATTTTGGTTGGCTTTATGTTAAGTTAGCTTTAAGAAAATAAATATGAATGTTTCTAAAAAAAAAATAAAAAAATAATTAATACAATTAATACATTTTTTTAAAAGAGGTTAATTATCTTTAAAATTTGACATGGGTTTGAATCAGATTCAGTTAGATGGTCAGTTTACACCCAAATGGTGCATCTATACCCACTGACTCGGGTCAAGCCATATTTTTAGAACCCTTTGTCATAGATGCACTCTGATTATTTAAAATGATAGGAAACATCCTGAAATTACCTTAGATACTTTTGGTGTACTTCTGCCTGATTTTCCCTTATCTTGAGGACCACATAAGTAAAAAATAGGCTCAGCTTACACCACTCTCCCCTAATATGAGAGGGAAATGACTGATGAATATTTGTTCAAAACACAACCCTAACTATTATCGCTGTCCCATTATAGCGCCACAGTACTTTTTGTGAGAGCAGTGCTGTCATAAAAGCATCAAACACATGCTGTTCAGGTTCTAAATTCGTATTTAAAACTAACTTCAACCTACTAATTTGTTTCCATAAGAGTTCAGCCATTAACTTCACCCTTTGCGGCCTGTAGTTCTCCGAAAACAAAACAAATTAGCTTTAGCGTTAGCATGCAGTGTGTGCATAAAGACAAGACAAGTCAAAAGCACTGTCTGCTAGAACGAACTAATTATTTATACTGCTACCAAATTTAGTGTGCCCTCTCAGGGATGGTTGTCTCTATCTTAACGTCATTTTTGCTATACATCATTTTTGAGACTGATTGGGCAGGATGAAGTGCTCTTGAACAGTAGTCCGTCATTCCATAACCGTCCATAACCTGTCTTTTCCATCCTGCCTTTTTCATTATTTAATTGGTTTTAAAAGGTGATGTCAATGATGCCAGGAGTAATTTGACTGTCAGCGGGATATGCCCTTTGTCTTGGCTAATGAGTGCAGGCAGCAGGGAGGAGTAATTAGCCATAATTTGCACAATGCTAACTTGCCGAAGGTTCCTAAAGCTCGCCTCGACTTTTCCCCTTCCTCCGCCCCGAGAAATGTCAGTGGCCGTTGTGTTAAACGATGGTGGCGTCTAATCAGCCCTAGCTGGCATGTGCCTGGGTGAATGCTCATCATTAGCTACCCGCTTCTTTTAACACACCCCAGTTTTGGGAAGGGCAGTTCCTTCATTGTGACCTTGAGTAAAATAAAGAGTTAGGTCTTGTTAGCACAACTTTGTACAAGCACACTGGGTACCCATAAGCCTCTGGATTTAAACTAGTATCCATTCTGACGGAAGAGACTGGATCTATCATTTATGTGTTTGATATAAATAAATATGATCTTTTGGTCAATCAATCTTGAATTGCATAGCCTCAGGCTATTTCAATATTATCATGTTAACTTCGCACCTCTGTATCCTTCTTCCAAGATGAATCCAAATCAGATACAACAATTGACCCTTCACAAAGACCTGCCCCCCTTCGTTATTGTTGTTATGTCCGACAAGCCATGCCACTCTCACGCCACACATCATGTTCTCACGCAGTGGAAAAATACATCGTGGAGCAAAGAGGAAACTGACAACATGCCAACAGATGAGACCGAGAAGGTTACTTCTGGTATGAAACAAAGTTTTAGCTTTCAAATTTTGTCATTTTTTAAGAAATTCAAACAAAAAATACCATTTTGTGGCTCTTTAATGTGTTGACAATTTGCTATAGTGTTCAAGCGTCACGTCGGTTCAATCATCTTTTTATATTTTCTAGTTAAAGCACAAAATAAACATGAATGGACATAAGAAGGTATATTATTTTATTTCAACCGCAGAAAGACGTCAATACACAGCATTTACCCTTAATCTACTCTCCTGTCTCATTTATCAGACAAAAAATGGCAGATTCCATGTTACCATTGGTCAGATCGCCAGTCAATCAAGCTCCCTGCAAATGGTCAATTGATGACAGAAAATATAAAGCATTCCAGATAGTGAATCCAGAACAATTTCAATTCACATCTTCCATTTCTCAAACCTTGTAGTATCTAGTGTGCGGGCAAAGTGTGGGCACTTCAGACACTAGCACACTTGACAAGATAACAATCATCTCCCTCAGCTGTTTACTTCGAGGTTTTCAGCACCGAAAGCCAGAAATGTCATTTTGATGTTCTGTTCAAAATGCTTCGGCACTTAAACCACAGCGCTGCAGTTGAGGAGGGAGCCCATAGTCTAAAAAGTAGTTTAAAATGCTCGCCATTATGATAACAGGATGAGAAATGACTGGAGAGTCGTGGTTGGTGAGGATTTTGAGAACCTTATAGTGAGTGCCTGACTTAAGAGGGTTGAAGTCTCTGTTTGGGAGCTATAAGTCAGACCAAAATCACCCGCTGCCTTCTTCCTGGCTCTCGAAGAAAATAGGCCAGTCTGGGAACGGCGTCTCGCCTCGCAGCTGAGTAGCTGAGAATAATAAAACTGGCAGTGATCCGTATGGAAATATGTACTCCCCTTATAATCTGAGTTATTCATGAACTCAGCGGCCCAGGAAAGCTGCAACTTTTTCTCAGATGCGTATGTTTATTTATATATGTGCGCGTTAATGGAAGGTCAGATAGCGAGATAAGCAGGGACTCATTTTTTGGGAGATTTTTCTCATGTACTTCTTATCTGATTTTATGTACTTCTGCTGACACATCAAATCTAATTTGTTGCAATTCTGCGAAGATATGATAGTGGCGTAACTTGTTTGGACTCTAGTAGAATGAGACCTGTTGTATTTGACTAATGACGCTAAGCCACTATCTCCAGCTTCCCACACATCTTCCTTCTGTCATTTCTACCATCCCTCTTCAACTTTCCTGTCCTGTTTGCCCCTCCTTATCTTTTCGGGCACGTCGTCCACTCGTTTTTATCCCCAGCTTGCTCATCACCAGAATTTAGCTGTGAAATCTTTAATTAAAGTTTTACGACTCATGAGATTTCTCACCCACTCACATTTCCCCTCCGAGGAGTCATCGCATTCTTCTTCCCAGCCATCTTTCGTACTACCGTTTCCTTCCGGAGCTCTGGATTGGCAAATGACATATGCTGCCCAGCTGTTTGGAAAGATTGGCGGCCTTCTTGTGAACCAGGCGGCTTACAGCTTCGGCTTCTTCCAAGAGGCCTGTCTTCATGTCGCCTTAGCTGCTTAAGTGTTGCCTCCTTCCCATGAAGCGTCCCTGGGGCTGGATCCAACTGCTGGGGAGCTGATATCATCTTGCTAGATCTGAAATTGTGGATGTATAAAACTGCTTTTTGTCTCTGCTTGGGATTTTCTGGCTCCTTCGTGTCATTCCCTACAATGGTAGCTGTAATGGGTGGTTTGAAATCATGTAATCCTATTTCCCTCTTACATTCCAGACTGTGGAGGAGGATATCACTGCAGCTCAGACTTGGACAGTTCTACACATTTTCTAACTCTACAGCTGTGCTGTGGATGGTAATCATATATCCGCATAATGTGCAAGCACAGTTAGCACCCAACAGAGCCTTAACTATCTAGCTAACTCAGCAAATAATGAATTCTGACTTGTAGTTCGTAGAGCACTTTTAAAGGTGAACTCACGTTCTTCCTCAATAAAAAAGCTTTATTGGTTACACTTTATTTCGATAGTCCACTTTAGACATTCTACTAACTATAAGTAACTTTGTAACTACATGTCAACTAATTCTCATTCATTTGCAACTACATGTCTACTAACTCTCAGAGTAGACTGTTAGGGTAGGTTTAGGGTTAGTAGAATAAGTTGACAAAGAAAGTGTTAGAAGATATTAAGCAGACAGTCTACTAATACTCTACTAACTGCTAGTTGACATGTAGTTGCAAAGTTACTTGCTGTTAATAGAATGTCTAAAGTGGACTATCGAAATGAAGTGTTACCGCTTTATTTATTAAGAAATTACATATGTTTAAAATATGTTACATATGATTGCATGACCAGCCTAATACTACTTGGTAATATCTCAGTAATATCCTTGTTGTTGAACAGTTTATCTTAACCCTCTAAGTACAAAAGTCACAAAATTGCGACAAGACGTCATACTTAATCAAATAGACTGTAGATCCTAATATGGTGTAATATCTCATTTGTATTCCCTACCACTAGATGGCAGACATGTAGTACTTCAATTCTAGACCAAAATTACATCACGTTCCTATTCAAAGTGTTTAAGGAAAGAGTGATGAGAACAATGATGACTAATGGTTAAAGAGTCTGACTTGTAACCCGAAGGTCCCGGGTTTGAGTCTCAGTACCAGCAAGAGTTGCAGGTGGGAGGAGTGAATGACCAGCACTCTCTTCCACCTTCAAATTACCATGACTGAGTTGCCCTTGAGCAAGGTACCGAACCCCCAACTGCTCCCCGGGCACCGCAGCAAAAATGGCTGCCCACATGGCTGTCATGGTTAGAGAGTCTGACTTGTAACCCAAAGGTCGTGGGTTCGAGTCTCAGTACTGGCATGAGCTGTAGGTGAATGACCAGTGTTCTCTTCCACCTTCAATACATATGGTGCCCTTAAGCAAGGCACTGAACCCCCAACTGCTCCCTTTCAAAAATATATTTCTAAAATGTGCTATTAGCATGGGTAACTTTATTCATAATTTGCAATTCTGCAGAAATCAGCAGTCTTGGAAAGACTTTTTGGACTATTGTTCCATAGCATTACGGTTGCCAATTTGAACATTTACAAATAACTTACCTTAAATGCCCATTTCTTATTTAATTTCACAGCTGTACAACATACTGGCTTCTGAAGCAGTTATTTTGGAACTTTTGTTTGTTTTGGACCTTTGCCAGAAATGAAATTTAGAGACTGAACCTTTTGGAACTTGAATTAAATACCACTGTGCCAGACCTTTTCTTCCAACTAATGTCACTTTTCTGAGCCACTTTTGCAATGACCTTTAATAAGCTAGTCCCAAGGTGATTTTTCGTGGATAAATGAAGTCACTTCCACAGGTGTCCTAGCAGTGTAACCGGCGGGTGTGATTCATCACAAAATAATATTTTGCTAATCTAAAAAATGCCACTTGGCTTGATTTTGCGAAGGCATTCATTCGGGCCTTTTAGGTGTTGCTTAAAATAGCTTCATATATAATTTCCAAGGAAATCCCAGATAATAATTGCCTAGATTAATGGTTGTAAAATAGACAAATGCTAAGCATGTAGTTCTGCTTAAAACTCAAATTTGCCATTCATGGATAGCTTTCAAATGGACTTGTTAGAAACACACAATGCCTTATATTTATGAATGCAATGTATTAAACAATAACAGAGGCAAATACTGCAGAGCATCTGTGCTTTTTGGCACATACGTTGTAATGTTGTTAAAAAAGATTAATTTCCAAAAACATGTTTTTATAGAAGCATCCAGGAATGAACATAAAAATAGAAATTGTGTTATCTCAATGGGTACAGCATACCCAAGGTCGAGGGTTCAGATATACATTTAATTCACTGTAATTCACTTTGGATAACAGTGACTGCCAAATATATTCGTGAGAATGTGTCTTTGATTTGTTTATGTTTAAAATAACAGCACAATTCCCTATGAAATCACACCAAATGGAAGTAAAGCTTATGAATGAGAATTCCCACTTGATGGATCATCTCCGACAAGCATTCCCTGCCTCCCTCCATTGCGGCTCTCCACACGAAACCATCTGGACACTTGCGACAAAACAGCTCTCAGGTTCTGAGATGAGACAAAACTGAAAGACTCCAGATCTGTGAGTTTCTTTCATGGCCAGCTACCAAGGGATTTGGTTTGGTGTGTTACCAACTACCTGCACATTATATCACGTCTCATTTGGTCTTCATATACGTCAATGCCCACAAACGCTCATACTCCCTCTCCGCATCTCTGAGTGCCTAAGCCTGTGCATTTGAATTAGGAGATTTACCAGCTGATCCTTTGAAGGTTTTTGATCCTACCGACAGAGGAACGCTCGTGTCCCAGGAGAACATGGAAACATTTAACAGCTCCATGGGCATTGAATTACACAAATGCTATCTAAACAAAGATTATGTGAGATAATGGAACCAAAAAGAGTGTAAACGAGATTTGAAACTCTTAGTTTACTCCAAAAAAGTGGAATACACTTCACACAGGTTTTGTCTGTTCATGCATTCTTTGGAAATCAAACCCATGGCCTTTGCGTTGCTAATGTCATGCTCTATTGTTCTGCAGGAAAACCTTACAAAAGAAGACATTTTGCAGAATATCCAGAGTGCTTTTTTCCATATCTTCCATAACTCTTTTACAAAAAAAAAAGAACAACCATTGGAGAACCAATGATGTTTGACATGACTGACATCAAACCTGAACTGACAACCTTATCTCATTTGTGTTAAGGTTGGAAAATACTACATGACTTTTGCACAGATTTACACTTTTGAAGCGTCACTGCATTTTTATTATTTATTTATTTTTTTTTCTTCAGACTATGATTCTATCCTATCAGAGGTTATCAAACATGATATTTTCAGCTGATTTTTAAACATTGTTTTCATTTGTCATGCATCTCCTACAAATGAGGTGCATGTTTCTGCAAGAGTTTGCCTTTTTCAGAGCAACATGAAACACAGTAGTGTATGATGCTCAGTCATTTAGTTTATGATGAAGAGTTGTCAAGCATTTCTCTGTAACAATTTTCAAAGTCTGCAAATGCATTGCTAGTGTTTGAAAATCTGTTCCGCACGTAATTCCTGTATGTATCAAAGTCATGTATTGCATTCCAGATATATGTGTATCATTGTAGCATTTACACATACATTTTTTATCTTTGGATATACACAGAAACATGCAATATGAAACTATTGACAGTATCTAAGATACAAAAGTATTTGCATAGACAGTTTTAGAAGCATAAAAATGGTTATATACCTTTAATTTTTTATATTTATATGAATATATTTCTATTACAAATAAATAAATAGAAGCTTAAAAAGCTTTTAAAATATATAAAAAAATAATTATAGGCTAGTAAATGTGTAATAATCCTATTTACAAAGTACTGTACTATTAAATGGATATTTTTAAAGAATTTATTTCAACATTGCAAAGTTTAGGCTTGGGTAAATTGATGGATTCCTTTAAAACAAGTTGACTACGGCTCCAGAAATCGCACAGATATTCACTAAATAAAACCGTTAAAATGTAAAATGATGTAAATACAGTATGATGGCGCTGAACATATTTAGTTAATCTAAAAGATCAATTATTATCATGAATTCCACATTCTATGAACTTAAAATGACTCGAAAACATTTTTATTGCTGTTCACATGTACAATGCTTACATTTTCAGCATTATGCCAATATGTTAAACACTTTACATTAAGACCCTATTAGTTAACATGAGTTATTAACGCTAATTAACAACGAGCAACGCAGTATTTATTAAGCTTTGTTAACATTAGTTAATAAATTGTTCAGTTGTTCATTAATAATTCTTGTTAGCTCAGAAATATTCATTGTTAACTCATGTTAACAAAGGTAGTTAACCAATGTTAACAACTGGAACCTTATCATAAAGTGTTACCATGTAAATAATTTACATTTCAGACTCAAACAGCATCAGTTTACATTGGTTGTTCAAAAAAGAATGGTTTGAGCACTCGATTTGAAATTTGAAATTTCTCCTTATTCCACTTGGGATTGGAAAAACATGTATTCTTGGTCTTTACACAATTCGACGATGATAGTCATACATGTTGTGTTCTCCATTATTCAGTCTGTCATCTTCCCTATCAAAGCTCCATGTGCTGCTTTTTCCATTTTCAGTGATCTTGCACCCGGACACAACCGACCCACAGGATTAATGCTCTGGATTACGAGTCAAAGAGGGCACCTGTACTTTGTCACCTGTTGGAATTGTATCGTAAAGCCTAAAGGGGACAAATCTGATTGAAGCTTTGTCACCACTGGAGACATTTCCCTACTGTCACCTTCAGGTACACACACACACTCACACACAGCTGGGAAATGTAATGAGGTCTCGGATGAAGCCCTGCGCTCTCCTTTTCTTTTTCTGACCTCCTGTTATCGCTCCTGGAGCCCTTGTAGGTTTCACCGTAAAGCCGTACATATACCGTACATATATATGTATATATATACAAGCAATAAGGTACGAGAGGCCGAGCTGTATCTTGAATAAATCGTGGCTAAAGGGCATTGTTAGGCACGACTGACAATG
>NW_015542360.1:284279-295881 GCF_001515605.1 Sinocyclocheilus anshuiensis | reverse complement strand
ATATATATATATAGAGGGCCTAAAATTAACTCTTGCCAAGCACCAAATGTGAGTAAAAATCGACATTGGCGAGTATATAACAGTGTCAGTCGCCAGGTGGCATGAAGTAGGCTATACTTTGAAAGGTTGCTCATTCGGCTGTACACAGATGCTGAGCCGCTTCAGACAGCGCACCAGTAGCGCTTCAACGGACGAAAACACCCACAATTATGTCAAAATACGAGGTTTTGGTGAGTTACCTCGTAAACATAGTTTTAAAGGAGTTATAAAGTCTTAAATGACCGTAAAGAGTTTGTAGAAAATAGCATATGTGTCAGATCTGCGTCATGTGCATTAGGTTTTAAAGAGACAGTGCTGCTTTTAAAGTAAAACCCGCTAAAGTCCGTCATTGATGTAAATCAAAGAACAAAAGAAAAAGAAATCACTAGACTGCTCTAGTTGCTGATTAATAAAGATTAATCTGTATAGTTTATGCATATACAATTTATAGTTTATGTGACGATTGTTTTAAAATCACTTGTTAAAAATAATGGCTTTCAATTATACTGTAATGTTGAATGGCTATAATGAATAGGTAAAATTGAGGGAAAATGCATTTAATAGAGACACCAGTAGCAGTATTGGAATCAATACTTCATTAATAATAGGCTACTTAGTAAAATGACGACATTAAAACATATTGAAAATATACTATCTTTATGTTGTTTCTACATTAATTTGGAGGTTCATTGTGAAATTATGACAATATAAATATGTGATCAATCATGATTAATTACAAAAAAATGTGTGCTTTTTTTAATCGATTGACAGAAACACTAATGTTAACCTTTTATAGATTTTAGATGTCAATTTCATTTTTAATTTTATAGGTCCCCCCAGAAAGCGATCGGGACGGCCCCCACCCCCTTGCTCCGTTTGCCGAAAACATGCAAAGGAAAGGATCTCAACGTTTTTTAGGGACAAAAAAAAAAAAGATAAATCAATAAATCTGTTTGTTGTTTTTTTCTACAAATTAAAAACATTGTAAATATGTTTAGTCATTGTAGTATTAATGATTGCATGTTTTTGCAAAAAAGAGTTTCATGGCCGGTAAAAAAAAATATTTTGGCTGGTAAATTTTATCACGTCACCGGCCATTGGCAGGTGTGGCAAAAAGTTAGTTTTAGGCCCTGTATATATACATACACACATATACATACACACACACACACACACACACACACACACACATATATATACATTTTAAAAGATTGAAATAAAATATATATGTATATTTTCTTTAAATAAGTTAACATTTATACAAAAACTATTAAAGTAAATCGTTCATATTAAAAATATAATAATTATTTTAAATAAAAATAAAATAATTAACAATAAAACTGAATACAATTCATTAAAACTATGTAGACATATAAAAAATATAAATTGTAAACTATTTATTATAAATATTATAAACATATATAATACCTTTTTGGGGAAGTCAGCCTACGAATGACTTATTTATAGTTGTCTCAACACATTAAACTGGAATAGACAAGTATTTTAACTTCAAAAAACGACACACTTCACCTTTAATCAAACTGTACAACTCTCTGTAACGCAAAAATTAAAAGATCACAGAGATCGAGAGATCACATCATTTTAAAGGCAATGCCACAGCTCTTTGAGAGTGAGCGAAATCTAATAAAAAGACTAAAGAGAAGCGAGACTGTACTCTTTGAATCCTATTACATCATGTCATGTCTAGATTTCATGATATGCACTGACAAAATAAATCAGTTTGCCTCATCTTGTTCCTTTGAGCTCTTCAATGTCAGAAACCGCTAATTGCACAATATATTTTCTCTTTTTCTGTTTATATATACAGTATATCACATTCATTCATAATATATTCATGTACTCTTGTTATTAAAGATTGAACTTAAAATGAAACTGTTTTATATAATATAGAATCATCTTTTATCCACCAAGGGATTCTTGACCTAATCAAGGTTGTTGACTCATGGACTACCCAACATCTGAGCGTTCATTAATGAATAATTCACATAATCACATACAATTATTTAATACGCTTCTTGTACTTTATGGTAATTCTGATCCATCTGTCAAAACCTTAAATGAGCTTATAAATATATAAATATATAGGAACGCCGAATGAACAAGAATAATGGAAAAAATTGATATTAACAGCAGATTCTGAAATTCATCCTAATGATGTTCAATGTTATGACTGACTGAGTCTCGTAAAATTCCTCCAATAAATGAAATTGCTCAGTAATAAATGTTTAATTAGGCTCTGCATAATAAAACAATCACTCCTGTCAATTAATGCATCTGCATGTAAATATTTCACACTTGCCAGAAGCCACTGAACTGCAAAACACAACAACAAAGTTCGCTCTCTGACTAAATAAAGGGTGTTTGCCCTTCCAAAATTCTAAAGTGTTGTGAGTGGTTGCTATGCAGTTGCTAGCATGTTCTGGGTGGTTTCTAAGATTTTCCTGAGAGTGTTAGTGCATTAGCTATTAGCATTTACATCCTCTTTCGCTAGCCTCCCTATTTGACACTGCGCTCTTGGATTATTGATCTGAAAGTGCATTAATAGTTAATGACTACAGACAGATGGCCTTTTCTCCACGTTGAGCGTGTGATTCTGGCTGGATAACTGTAGAGAGGTCTAAGATCTGCGAGGATGAACATCTGCAAATAGTGAAGCAAACGCAGCAGGTGGGAGGCTTAAGGGACAAAGGAACTAACGAATACAAGGAAAGAGATGCGCAAACATATAAATTATGGATAAAACTATATGTATATGTAATGAGGGTGAGAGTTATGATGACATGGTTGAATGTATTTAGATAGTAAGGCTTTTAATAGCTTGAGGCGGGTAACTGGAAGGTTGCTCGTTCGAGACGTGAGATATGACCCAACACGATGTTCTTGGTTTCACGGGAAAAACAGGACTTAAATAGGCTAGATTTATGCAAAACATGAAGTATGTTACTGCATATTCAATTCACTGAATCAAGTAACTGACACAGTTTCAACTCTCTATTCCAAGTCTTTGAAATTATATGCTAGATTTGTGAGGATCAAACTAAAATTTAAGTATGGATTTTTTTTTTTTTGGCATAGCTCACAAATCATGTTCACTTCTAATATGGATTGTGAAGAGCCACTGTTAATCTAATGTTGCCTGCATTTGACACCAACTTAAGCATTCGGTGAGACCCATAAGAACCACAGGGGATATATTTTTAGCTAAAAAAATTACAAATTTCTGTCTTCACTCGAAGAGTATTGTATGACTTCATAAGACATGGAATATGTAATTTATCATACTTTCATGGTGCTTTTTTTGTCACTTTTGGAGATTGAGAGCTCAAGTTCTGGCCTATTCACACCAAGAACGTTAATCATAAAGATAACTATAACGATTAATTAAATTCCAAACCAATGGACAAAAGCATTACATTTATTATAGGCGCGGACTGTAGTTCTGTCGTCTGCCACTATAAAGCCCCATTTACACCAAGAACGGTAAATATATAGATACTGTGACTTTTTATGATACATACACTGTGAATTCTTCTCCCCCGAGTTACGTCTTCCACCATTTTAGAGAGTATCACAACACATACGCACGCTTTCCCCTAAGCGTAAACAACGCCGATTACGTTCCTGCTCGCGCTCGGGGGAGAAGAATTGTAAAATAAATTATGTTATTTTGGTTTTCTTTCCGCACAAAAAGTATTCTCGTAGCGTCGCAAAATTGACGTTGAGCCACTGATGTCACATGGATTATTTTACCGATGTCCTTGCTACGTTTCTGGACCTGGGAACATTGCAGTTGCGTTGCTGTCTACGGAGGGTCAGAGAGCTCTCGGATTTCATCAAAAATATCTTAATTTGTGTTCCGAAGATGAGCGAAGGTCTTATGGGTTTGGAACGACATGAGGGTGAGTAATTAATGACAGAATTTTCATTTTGGGGTGAACTATCCCTTTAAAGGTCCGTTCACACACACAAACAAAAACAACTATAACTAACTATAAAGACTATAACGATAACTATAACGAGAACTACATTAGTGTCCATGCCAATGGACAATAAATAACATTCTGCTTATTATAAGCACATGCTTCAGTTTTGTTATCTGCCACTTTAAATGCTCTAGCTGGGTGGATTCTGATTGGCTGTCGATGTTTTTATCTATTTTTTTAATCTATTATCTATTTTGCTATTCTTATAGACCTTATGCACCAGAGAAACAAGTGCACAGCCATATTTAAAATGTTGTATTTGAACTTCAGTTTTTGTGGTAGCTCTATAGCATTGCTGTTGAAGAGTAATTGGCTGGTGAAGTGGATTTATTTATTGTAAAAGGGATAGTTCACCCAAAAATTAAAATTCTGTCATTAATTACTCACGCTAGTGTCATTTCAAACCCTTCATTTAATCTTCGGAACACAAGTTAAGATATTTTTGATGAAATCCGAGAGCTTTCCGACCCTGCATAGACAGCAACACAACCATCATGTTCAAGGCCCAGAAAGGTAGTAAGGACATCGTTAAAATAGTTCGTGCAACATCAGTGGTTCAACCATAATGTTAAGAAGCTACGAGAATAATTTTTTTCTGCAAAGAAAACGATTTTGTCTCTTCCATTTCAGTCTTCAACGCACATTCACAAGAGAACCACAACGCATTAAATTATTAAAACTTTATACTCGTGGTTGTATCATTTATAATTATTGGCCTTGGTGTAAAAAGAAAAATCAGTCTCTCATTAGATCAGATTGGCAAGTGAAACAAAAGTCACTCTGAATGTATAAGCGTCAGATAAATTACTTCTGGCTTACAAATGCTGTAATCAAACTTCATTTATCCAGTATCCAATGCGTAACTAGACAATGAGAAAGACCCAATCACAATCACAATCCCTCAATTCACCCTATAGAAACCCATTAATCTTAGTTATGCATTTTCCTCTAAGGTGGCTATTAATACTCCTTTGCAAAACTGGAATGATCCAGTAAAGATGAATCAATTCGAGACGTAAATGTGGCGCTTCCTTTAGAGTGCGATTGGGCCGTTGGAACACCCACACACTATTTTCCAGCCTAAAATCCCCAACAAACAGCACCAATCTCCATACAAGGCAAACTAAATGAATAGCACAAGAGGATTAGGGAGGTTTTCAGTGAAAGTCACTGGTCTATTGTGGCTTTTGGGTGAGCAGCTGATATTTCTTCTCGGTTCACCCACTTTTTAGGGGTCGTGAACTATCATTCCTTTGTTTCCCAGCAAAAACTCCTTTCTTTCAAGAGTCCGACTTCATTTCCTGTGGCTTTTCAGGGTCAGCGCTTTTGTTCTCCTTGTGGATCACTGGGTCTATTAAGAGCGAAGCAACGAAAGCTGATTAGGTGGACCTTAATTACTCCGCCGGTACCCTATTACTCTACCACTGACTGTTTTCACTCATCCCTGTATTTTCATCTATCGTATCTCTTTTCCTCCAAAATGAGCTTCGCTCTCGACTGTTCGGTGTGCTGTTTGCTATTGTGCCACGTTACTGTGAAGACTGAAAGCTGGGAATCTGTAGACTAGTGAATCCGTTAAACCTGAATGTGAGTATGCATGATAAAAGACATGAGCTAGCAGCTTTACGTCATCCAGGTGTGGATGGTTATTTGTTGAGCTCGTTCAATCTTTGGTTGACCTGCTCGACTTTCTTTTTCTGTCTTTCTTAAAGTTCTTAGTTTACTTATATACATAGTACACATTGACTTGGACACACATCTTCCATGATGATTCTGAATTCAAATTCATTTTGATCGTTTTTGGGGGGAATAAAGTAAAAACCGTCAGGTTCATCACCCTGAATATAATAAATAAATAAAAACTCATTAAAAGGATGACATTCTTGAAAGAAAAAAAAAAAACTTTATGAAGCACTTTCTTTACTCAAATAAAATAAAAAAATACAAACAAACAAATAAATATATAAAATAAACTTTTGGCTAGTTGCATTTCTCATTTTCATTGATAAAAAACTTTTTGTACTAAAATACCTAAAACTGAAATAAATAAAATAAACTACGTAGGCATTTATATGCAATTACTAAACTAAAATTAAAGTGTAAAAAAAAAAAAAAAACTAATTCAAAATATTAAAACGAACTATAAAAGTGGCTCAATGATACAAATTTTTTTTTTTTATTAAAGTTATTTATATTCACCGTTTATTAACGTTCCAAACATAACTAAATACATAAATAACGGAATGCTTTCAAATACCTTAAAATATTATTTTTTTTTACCTTAAATTTTTTAATTAAAACTAATATAATATATTTATTACTCTTTGTTTGATTACACTTTTTAAATTCATTTGCTGATTTAAAAAAAAGGTACATATGTTTTTTTTTAAAACAGCATCCAATTTTATATTTAACAAATTAAATAAAAATGGAATATATGAATGAACAAAAACTACAACTACTAATAATATTACCTCAATGATACTAAAATAGCACTTATTTATATCCACCACTTTAATGCTTATTAATAGGTTCCATAATTAAATAATTAAATAAAAACCTTAAATATAAGTAATATAGGTAATAGGTGTCACGGTGTGGTGCGGAAGAGAAGCACGAACACAAAGAGGAGAACGAGACACAGTCTTTAATTATCCACATAAGGGGAATCCTTACCAGGTAGACAGGGTTCACACACACAGCTAACGTAGACGAGCTCGGACAAAGAAACACTGAACTGAATACAACTTATATGGGTAGGATAATTAACGAGACACACCTGAACACAATGACACAATCAAGGGGAGACAGAAACTAGGTTAATGGAACACGAGGGATCAAATGAAAACAAACACAATAGTTCATAACTGTGACAATAGATAATATAAATTACCTTTCATTTTACCTTTTTACTTGATTATACTGTTTTAAATACTTTTTAAGTGGTATAAATAGCATGAAATTGTATCTTTAACAAAAAATGAAAACGAAAACAGAAAATATAAAAATAAAAGATATTTCAAAATATTAATAAAAACTATAATAGTGTTGATACTAAAATAAAAACTGTTATTTATATCCACAGCTTCATTGATTCATATGCGCTTGACTGAATGAATGAATGAATGAACACCTTCAAATCTATTTTAAAACTGTTTTATTTTAATTCAAGGTAAAATGAAAATCTTTTACATTACGTTTTACTTAATCTACATGAATTTTTTTATTCATTTAATTAAACTTTTCTTAAAAATGGTATAAAAGTTTTTAAAAACCATATGAACAAATAGCATCAAATTATAAGACAGCTTGTATGACTGTAAATCCATATATTATAGATCTGATTATAACTTTAAATATCCATGCCTTTTCCAGATCTGATATTCACTCTTTTAAAACTCACAGATTCTCAGTGAGCACCCTTGAGTTACGTTTTCTTTCTCTTTGGAGGCCACACACCTTTTCCGTTTATTTACTCTGATATTTCAATTGAAGGTAATGCAATGTTTACCTTCTGTTGCACATAAAACATCCACATAGTTAAACCATCTCCCGTCTCAGATGAATATAAATTGTTTTCTTTGCATCAAACATCTAAATTATCCTCAGAACAAGCACACAGTGACATTTTATTTGCGGTTAAATTCATTCTTTAAAACATCAAAAATCCTCTCACCTCCACTGACAGTAATAGTTATTTGCACAGAGGGGGAAAAAATATATTTTTCTCTGTCAGCGCCATTAAATCAACCTGCATTTGTAGCTGATTATTTCGACTTAAGTTGTTGTTCAGTGTCATGAAAGCCAAATGTCAGTATGAAGCTAAAACTATCAGAGACCTTAAAAACCTAGGCTCTTATAGTGGCTGTTAGCGGCTAATTAAAAGCAGCTTGTGTTGTTATAGCAATTGGCATGAGGTCCGGCCCTTCTCCTCAGCTGGCTTTCATTTGTGAAGGAAGTTACTGTTAAGCACTGATCAAAGTTCACACTAGTGCTACTCTTAACAAGTCCGGGTAGCCGTTTGATTTGGGACTGCTGGACTTAACCTAGCTCAAGAGGCCAAGTTTTGCTTGAAGCTAACTTTAGCTACACCGTCCCAGTGGATTAGCTTGTGGTACTTCCAAACATCTCTGGACTTCCTTTCCGGAAAAAACAGGTCATACTAGTCTGCTGTTACTCATGAGATCCCACCAGATTAACCAAGGTGGTCTACCAGTACCGACCAGCTAGTAGTCAGCGATATACCAAAACCAGCTTAGACCTGCTCTTTTTAAATTCTGAATCACTTCAATATTTACACTACCATTCAAATATTTTTTTTTTTTTTTTACTGTTTTTTAATGAAGTCTCTTATACAGGTACTATGATGGCAAAACAAAATAAATAAGTAAATAAGTAGGTAAATCAATCAATCAGTAATAATACATTTACAATTATGACCATTTCCAATATTTGGCACATTTTTACTCATTACTTACAATGTCATTACAGTGAATTTTACTGCATTCTAAAAAAAAAAAATGAATAGAAAAGTCCTTGAAAATACCAGAATGTACCGTATTGAAATTACTTTTTACCCATATTTTGAACCGCGTCTTGTATTTTGATATGTTTTAGGGTTGAAATAAATCTAAAGGTAAGCTTTGAAGGAAACTTTATTGATATTTTTTTGCCAGGATATTATCCATTTTTCTTTTTTTTTCTTACAGTACTAGTCTTACAGTAGTACTAATCTAATCCGTATAATAAAATTACATTTAATCAGTATAAATTAAGCAAAAGTATAAATACTTAACAATATCCACATAAAATAAATGAATTTCTTAAAGTTTTCATAATTGTGTTGTGTGTTTTTGTCATTTTTAAAATTGTCTATATAGTTTTTATGAACCTCTTAAGTGTCACCCCTTTGGAATAAAGACTTGGTCTCCTTTTAAAGAAGACAATCAGCAGATTATTGCTGAAGTGAAAGCATTTCAAAAACTGAAAGCGTAAAAAAGTTAGACGTTCACGTTTAAGGCCCCGATATACTTCAAACTAAGTTCTTTTTCATTCTTCGTTTGAGGGCAAAAAGAAGTTCGAAAAGGCTAAGCGACGGTATACTGTTTTCGAACATTCCGACGCCCCCACACTGCTGGAGGCGGGGTTGTAAACATGTGTCACGCCGCCCGCGTGTACCCCCTAAACACAACAACGATGGCGGCTGTGAGAGAAGAACAGTTCCGTAAACATCTGGCAGTAGCATTGATCTATTCAATGGCAAAGAAAACGAACGAGAACAAGCGACTCAGATGTTATGTGCGTCCACTTAACGAAAACAGAAAGAATGATGGCGAGTTTGCCCTGTTTATTCAGCAAATGCAGAGCACAGATGAAGAAGTGCATTTTTCATACTTCATAATGTGCGCCGCGCGGTTTGACGATCTCTTGAAAAGGCCATAAGTGAAACATGCAAAAACGCACAGGACACAGATTTCCACTACGGAGAGACTGGCCTTGACACTCAAGAGTACTAGCTTGTGGGGCCACGCAACATTGCAAGATTGGACCTTGCACAGCCCGCAAGATAATTGCGGAGATGTGTTCTCTTGTCTGACCTCCGTGGAATGAGAAACGAACCGGGGGGGAATAAAAAATTGCACGTCAAAGAAGGCGGAGTTCCAGAACACACCCACCGACTGCGTAATCACCACGGACCAATGGTAGCTCAAAGGTGTTTAGGAGCCAAAACGAACTCTCCCAAAAAGTTCGCATTGGTGAGGTGTTTCGAACTGCCAAAACGAACTCAAAACAAACTTCGTTTCGGCCTGATTTTGTTCGAAATTACGTCATTTCAGTTCGTTCCTCGATTTCGTTTGAAGTATATCGGGGCCTTTACTGTAATGAAAATGTAGTGTACTTAAAACTATTTATATAAAATACATATTTTTACAAAATATTTTGAAATTAAATTTCTATCAAAACAAAGCCATGTGTCTAACTAAGTTATGTTTCAAATTTGAAGTTGATATCACAAAAATTGAGGTTACTGTGAGATTTTATTTAGACATACCAAAAATAGCCACCGGGTGACACCCAAACTCCTTTTTTTTTTTTTGATGCGTTTTCCTGGCACAAATACAAATTTTTGTCACAATTTGATTTCTGTCACAAAATAACAATTGAATATGGAACATAGAGACAATGATGTGTGTTCTGTCAAGAAAAGTTTTAATTATGAAATATTGTAGAAACATTTTGTAATATGACACTTGGCACCTCCCACTAAGGGGAGGAGCTGCAATGTCTGATTTCGAAGGATGAATTTTGCGTTTTTAATGTTTCTTAGTTTTTCTTTATTTAATTTAAGTTACTTTTAGTTTTAGTATTACAAGTTAAACTAAACAAAATGAGAAATGTTGCTTTGGCAACTAGCTGAAATAAAAAGTATATATATGCTGTGTATGTATATATATATATATATATATATATATACACATTTATTTAATTTCAAGTAACGATCATTTTTATGGTTTTAATTAACTATAATAACCCAGGTATGCACTTATTTTGATTTTGGAGTGACATAAGACCATATTTTTATCCGAATATCTATTTAAAATCCATAATTGTGAATAGAAGTTAAACCGCATAAACACATTTCATTACACCAAATACACAAAATAATGTTCTTTTTAGCAACATCATATGACCCATTTAAGAGAAAAACAGTAACACAAGCACACACTAATAAAATAATATTATTATTATTATTTTTTTTATTATTATTTTTTTGGGGGGATTTACTTAATTTAACCAAAATGTATTATTTAATATTTGGTGAACTATCCCTTTAAATGTACATATTCTTTTTATGTTTTTTTTTTTTTTTTTGTAATGTTTAAACGAAATCCATTGATTTAATTTTTGGGTAATTTTGGGGTTTAATTTTTTAATAAAAAAATCTATGTTTGCCCTTTAATACCTTCTCACAAGAAGTCGAGCTCTTCTGATTTCCAATGCGCAACTGTTTATTTGGTCATGTTCTCACAGGGATATCATGGTATATTTGGATCCAATTAGTTCACACTATCTTCCCTCTAATCCCAGATTATGTTACGCAGCGTGACAGTAGCATGAAAATGTTGTAATCTTCAGTTATGTATTTTTAATGCGTTTGTTTTTAATAGCGAGGGCTGGCTAAACTTAACAGAAGAATCTGCACAATTCCCCTGGCTGTATGGTGCTGTGTATGTATATATATATATATATATATATATATACACATTTATTTAATTTCAAGTAACGATCATTTTTATGGTTTTAATTAACTATAATAACCCAGGTATGCACTTATTTTGATTTTGGAGTGACATAAGACCATATTTTTATCCGAATATCTATTTAAAATCCATAATTGTGAATAGAAGCAGAGCAGACCTCAGTGAATCTCTTTCATGCCAAACCACAATGCTCCCATTTCCTACAAGCACAAAATCACGATGTGCTGCTCACCTAATGCCTTAAATTACCCTTCCATTCTATTTGGACACACATGCACCCTGAATAACTTCCCCCCC
>NW_015542360.1:282938-283918 GCF_001515605.1 Sinocyclocheilus anshuiensis | reverse complement strand
AACTACTGTTATTGTCATGCTTACAAAACAAGGCCTCTGTTACCTAGCAACACCTGTCTCAAAGGGACAACATGTAGGTAATTGTGTCCGGCTGCATTCTCCGGCTTCATTTATTGAGACATCTGTCCATTGGACCCTTTCCTCAAGTCCCTGCAGACGAAATGTTTTGCTTGCACCTTTGACTCTTCCGAATTGACGACAGAAAGCCACGGCGACCTACATACATTTCAAAATGTTACAAAACTGACCTCGCAGTGGGTTCAAGATCCATGTTGCTCTTTTCTGTGCTGTGCTCTGGGAACTGGACGTGACTTTGTCCTTTCTGGATTGTTTAATCATAAATAAAACACTTTCTGAAGGATTTGGTGAAGAAAACGCCTTTTTCCCACATGGATTCTTCATTGCCCTTCTGAAAAAGTAGTACACTTTATAATACTTAAAAAAAGAGTACTTTATACACGTTAGAAGAATATATTTAAAGAGATAATTCACCCATCATCATTTAATCACCCTCACATTGTTTTTTTATATACTTTTAAGATTTGAAGTGCACTACAAGTGCAATTTTAATACAATTAAGCACTTCTTTTTCATTAGCAGGTAGCTTTTTTACTCAATGTAAAGTAGCATTTTGCAATTTAATAGAGGTATTTAAACTATTTTAGTCACTTAAAGGTGATGTGCATAATTTTTTCAAAGTTAAAATACTTTTCAATGATTCACACAACTTAGCAACACTGACCCAATCAATGGCGTGAGTTTGGAGGAGGGACTATCTGTTTGTCCAACCAATGGAAGACAAGGGTAAGTATTTGGAATTCATCATTAGTGGCACAGAAATTACATGTCAGCTTTCCCCCCATACAATGAAATTAAATGGCTACCGGGGCTAAAAACAAAACAAACAAAAAAAGCATCATAAAAGTAGTAGTTGATTTATTTTATATATTATTTAAGTAGTCAAATCATTTTTTTTATAA
>NW_015542360.1:276925-278694 GCF_001515605.1 Sinocyclocheilus anshuiensis | reverse complement strand
TTAAACCGCATAAACACATTTCATTACACCAAATACACAAAATAATGTTCTTTTTAGCAACATCATATGACCCATTTAAGAGAAAAACAGTAACACAAGCACACACTAATAAAATAATATTATTATTATTATTTTTTTTATTATTATTTTTTTGGGGGGATTTACTTAATTTAACCAAAATGTATTATTTAATATTTGGTGAACTATCCCTTTAAATGTACATATTCTTTTTATGTTTTTTTTTTTTTTTTTGTAATGTTTAAACGAAATCCATTGATTTAATTTTTGGGTAATTTTGGGGTTTAATTTTTTAATAAAAAAATCTATGTTTGCCCTTTAATACCTTCTCACAAGAAGTCGAGCTCTTCTGATTTCCAATGCGCAACTGTTTATTTGGTCATGTTCTCACAGGGATATCATGGTATATTTGGATCCAATTAGTTCACACTATCTTCCCTCTAATCCCAGATTATGTTACGCAGCGTGACAGTAGCATGAAAATGTTGTAATTATGTATTTTGTATTTTTAATGCGTTTGTTTTTAATAGCGAGGGCTGGCTAAACTTAACAGAAGAATCTTCCCCTGGCTACAGTAGCATGAAAATGTTGTAATCTTCAGTTATGTATTTTTAATGCGTTTGTTTTTAATAGCGAGGGCTGGCTAAACTTAACAGAAGAATCTGCACAATTCCCCTGGCTGTATGGTGACCAAACAGCTTTCATGTCATCATTGTCTGCCATCTTTTCCACGTGGTAAATATGCTAATTACCAATTATGACGAAATAATCCACATCTAATGAGGGACAATGTCAAATGGTTTTTACATGCAAATGGAAGAAGGGTGTATAGCTTTAGAAACATACATGCCCTGTATTACAGAACCAGACTGAATACCATAAAAGATTCATGCTAAGTAGTTTTTGGACACGCTGCTTGATACTGGTTAATTACAACAAGAAACGCCAAGGGCGAATGATGAAGATGTGTGTTTCTGTGGGAGGGTGTGTGTCAGCGTATTTCTGTGTAAAATTCAAGGTTAACCTCGACAAAGAAAGACTTTCTGTATGTTTGCCAGTGTTAGGGAATAACTGATTAAAAGTAGCAACACTGCTAAATAGATACATTTTTAGTAGGACAACAGCAAGTTCACTTGATGGCAATCTTGGGAACAGACTCAGGCAGTAATCTTAAATCATAAATCGATAATCCAATAAAACCAATAAAATAATCTTCACCAGTTACCAGAAATTATGTTTATTTAAAGAGGTCATATGATGCGATTTCTATTTTTCCCTTTCTTTAGTGTGTTATGTAGCTATTTGTGCATGTATAAGATCTGCAGAGTTACAAAGCTCAAAGTCTCCTACAAAAGGATTTATTCTATCTACATTTACATTTACATTTAGTCATTTTGCAGACGCTTTTATCCAAAGCGACTTACAATTTGGGGATACATAAAGCGATTCTTCTTAAAGAGGCAAACAGACACAGGAAGTGCTTGTAATACCAAGTTTCTAGACATTGTTCAAATAAGTACAAGCTAGAAAGAGAAGGAATAAATAAAGAGAGAGATTTTTTTTTATAAATTTTTTTTATAATGATGATGATGATGAAGTCAAGTAGCTTCGAAAGAGATGAGTTTTCAGCTGTCGCTTGAAAATGGTCAGGGATTCAGCATTCCGGATAGGGGTGGGAAGATCGTTCCACCAGCCAGGAACAATGAACGAGAATGTTCTGGAAAGTGATTTTGAGCCTCTCTGTGATGGTA
>NW_015542360.1:251337-276798 GCF_001515605.1 Sinocyclocheilus anshuiensis | reverse complement strand
TGCATGATGCCGCCCAAATGTTCATGCAAAGAAAGAAGGCGTGGTTTCAGGAACCGCTGTATAGAGGTCTGCATTCCCGTGGCTCTCCCGTGGGAACCGACCAGATTTCTTGCGACGGGGGATTAAATTCCCGAATAAAACACGATAGCGGTCGGTAACTCTGGTGTAATTTGAACGGGAGCAGGCGGTCTAACAATATCCTATTCCCGACGTCCATTCAGAACAGCATATCTGTCCTTTATTCTTATTGACCACCGGTACAGCCTGCACTCACAATATAGAGGACTGTTATGCATGATCCAGTGCTTTCTGAGTCACGCATTTTATTTGCGAGGTCTGTGCGCAGCATGTGAATAACGATGCTCAGAGCGTTTTGACTGTTCAAATGCGGAGTTTTGCGCCGTGTAGACTATTGCGTTGTGTGTGTGTGTGTGTGTGTGTGTGCGTGCCTGAGAGAGAGACAGGGTCACATCACAGTGGAGTCAGCTTTCTTAATCGCGGCTTGTGTACTGCAAACACATACCAGCTTCATGTCTGTCTCTGTCTTCATGTGTGACTCTGTTCCACTTTCGTGCGTGAACTGATGGTAAAACTAAGGACATTATGTACTGTCTTTACATTTATGTTGAAAGCTGAAGCTCGCTATTATGGAAAGGGGCATTACATTTCCGACGCGTGCTTGTGGTGTTTGGCCAATCACAATGCACTGGGTCAGCTGGCCAATCAGAGCAGACTGTGCTTGTCGGAGGGAGTGGCTTTGTAGAAAATGACGCGTTTGAGAGAGGTGGGGCATAGAGGAACTACAATAATGTACAGTATTTGAAAAATAATTTGTTTGTTTTTTAACAGTAAAACATGTCAACATATTCTGTTAAACCAAATACACAAAATAATGATCTTTAAAATAGCATCATATGACCCCTTTAAGAACAAAATATGTACTTTACAGTTATTAATCCGTCTTAAAGGTGTAGTTTAGCCAAACATGAAAATTCTGTCATTATGTACATACCCTCATCATATGGATCAAAACCTTTATGAGTTTCTTTCTTTAAAAGAAGATATTTTGAAGAATGCTGGTAACCTAACAGTTGACAGTAGCCATTGAATTCCATAGTATTTTTTCCCATAATGTGCGAAAAAAATAATGGGTAATGGCTACTGTTAACTGTTTAGTTACCAACATTCTACAAAATATTTTCTTTTGTGTTCAACAGAAGAAACTCATACAAGTTTGGTGAGTAAAACATGAGGGTGAGTAAATCACAGAATTTTCATTTTTGGTTAACCTCTCCCTTTAAGTATAGTCTTTTAATTTAAGTTGCCATACACTGCCAGTGTTTTTGATTATTTTCATAGTTTAGTGACACCCAGAATATTTTGGTGTATGGATATCTGAACATGCAATATGTAAAAACAAAGAACCAGAGCCTCTACTTTTAAACAAAAACAAACAAAGAAAAATAACTGTTTTATTCTAGCTTCATGCAATCTTTTTTATCAATAGTTGAATATGGGTATGTTTCATGAAAAAATCATCATTTACAACAAAAAGCTGAGAAAATTGCGTTCCCTTCTGAGGGAACTTTGAACTGCATCCTCTAGAGGCCGCTTTGGAGAATGCTTTTCTTCGTGACAGGGGTCTGAAGCATACATCTAAACACGACAATAACCTTGGCCGGTGACAGCCTATGACATCATTACCCAGCACGACCACAGTATAAAAGGGTGCCAGGAGAACACGTCATCCTCTTCTTCGTCTTCACTGACCATTTGTTTATGTTAGCATGAGCTAAGCATGACTAGGAGTGCATGTTCTCTCGCCAGAGGCTTTGCTCTGATAACCGCAGTTTCACACGGCTTGCGTGCTGTGTGTGTGGTAAAGAGCAAGCGCGTTCAGCTCTTGAGGGAGTTGGACACGCTCTGCATTCATTGCTTATTTCTTGTGAGGGATAGGCATGAATTGAACGTACTCGACAGCTTGTGCTCATCGTGATGCATTCACGAGTCTACTGAGGGGGAGGTGAGTACTTCACCATTTACCCGAGTTTGTAGATAGCGTTTGTATGAGTGCGTTCGCCTCCTGCGGGAATAGCGACGCATTCGTGGCAGCGGTTTCCGTTCTCGCTTGATTTCCGAGGTAATCTAGCGCATGGGCAGAGTGTGTTTGGCTCCCACGGGAGCTGAATGCATGCTGCGCGTTGCGGTTGCGGTGAGAACTGTCTGCCCATTGCCCGCGATTCGCGGTTGATGGAAAGGACCTGATGGGAAATGTTTCCCTATCAGTGATCTTCTTCTGTTTATATAGGAATCGTATAATGTGGATATCTGTCTGCAGTTGTCGGACAGATGATTTATATCATGTCCTTATCAGAAAACCACATTATACTGCACTCTGCCTTTACTTTCATTCAGGGTTGTATGACACTCTGTGCTCAAGTGTTAACTTGCGAGCCTCCTTGATGTTTGGCCCTGAACTGAGCTGATGCTCATGTACCCACAGTTGGGTGTGGTAGAGTATCATTCTCTCTGGGGTCCCCTGAAGCCACCATCCCACTGACGGTCCAGACCCAAGTGTGAGAATGATCCATTTCATCTCTCTATTGCTAGTTTTATGTGGACTCTCTAACTAGCTTTTCTCTGCAGCGTTACCTGGTCCTGTCTTTGTACCTCTGACTTTGTTACAGGGTTAGGACCTCTGCGAGCACCCCCCTGCGTAAGTCAGAGCCCCTCGCTGTCGCACGATTGTGGTGATGGTCTTACCAGTCGGTACTGGAGCCAGGCTGGATGATAGCCCTATATCTTTGGCCTCATGCTTGCTGGATCATGTAGCCAAGTCGCTAGGCTTCTGTGGGAGCCTCCTTGGTAATCAGGTCCCCAGTATAGCCCTGCAACATCAGGACTCGCGGGTCCTCCATTCAGATTGAGCATTTTCGTAGTGTAACACTTTGTATGTGCTCCCTGACGTCCTGGCTGGGTGTTTGCTTCGAGAAGCTGCCCCGGCCAGGATGCGCTACTCATGTCTCGCCCCGAGGGGCCTCCTGAGGTTTGAGTCGTCCACTCAACCATCATGCACATTCTCTGAGTTAGAGCTCCTCTCGCTGAGGCCATCGAGTGGCTTCACTCCTTAACTCCACTCTGCAGTTTCAATAGATGGTTGGGCCCACTTGGACCTCCCTGTCACACTGCCCTTATGGTTGAACCAGTGAATCGCCCCTCTGTGGAGTGGGCTTTAATACACTGCTTTCCCTGAGGTATGAGTGAGATGTGCTTCTGCGGAAACCCTTCCTGACTGCTTTGGCCCTGAGGGGCGGTAGCTCTTTATGCATGAATGGGTTGTTGGGTCCCGCTGTGCTACAGGCTCTTTCGGGTCTGGTTAAATGAGTCCCGCTCTCTATAGAGGTAGAGAGCATTAGACAATGTTCGGCTGTAACATCTGACGATCTCTCAGCGCTGCCTTCTGGTGGAGCTAGGAAGTGCTCCCCTCACTGTGAGGGTTAGCTATGAGCCTATCGCTCCCAGTTGAGCTACGAGGGCCCGCCTCAGCTCAAGAGCTGAGAGAGCTGCTCCTGAGAACTCCATATACAACCATACTGAGTTGTTAGGCCCGTCCCTGTCGCCTCCTTGGCCGGTTGTCTCTATAGTGTGCCCCTGTTGCTCCCTGTTGGTATGTGTGACCCACTTTCTAAGCTGGATCCCATTTCTAATGTCCCATTTGCGGTCAATCTGCTCCCCGGACATGGCAGTGCTCCCCTCACTGCGGAAGGGTCTTTTATGAGCTCGCCATCGTGATGTGCTCCCTATCCCCTGGCTGGGTGTTTGCTTCGAAAAGCTGCCCTGGCCAGGGTGCACTACTCATCTCTCACCCTGAGGGGTCTCCTGGGATTTGAGTCTTTCCTTTAATCTTCATGCAAGTTCTCTGAGCTAGAGCTCCTCTCGCCAAGGTGTTGAGTGGCTCAGCACTCCTTAATTCCACTCTGCATTTCGATAGAAGGTCAGGACCGCGGGTCCTCCCTGTCATACTGCCCTTATGGTCGAACCAGTTATCGCCCCTCCGTGGAGTGGGCTTAAGCACACTGCGTTCCCTGAGGTACAAATGAGTTGTGTTTCTGTGGAAACTCTTCCTGAATGCTTCAGCTCTGAGGAGCAGTAGCTCTGTAGGCATGCATGGTTTGTGGGTCCCGCTGTTTCTTCAGGTCCGATCGGGTCTGGTTATACGGGATAGAGATAGAGAGCATGAGACAGCGTCCAACTGCACCAGTTGACTATCTCTTACTTGGCCCTGCTGGATTACCCCTTCTAATCTAATGCCGCCTTCTGGTCGAGCTAAGAAGTGCTCCCCTCTCTCAGAGGGTTAGCTATGAGTCGCTCCCAGTGTGTGCTCTAAGGGCCCGCTTCAGCTTGAGAGCCGAGAGTGCTGCTCCCGAAGACTCCATTTGCAACAACACTGAGTTGCTAGGCCCGTCTCTGTCGTCTCCTTGGTCAGTCGCCTGCATGTTGGGACCCTGTTGTTCCCTGTAGAAATGTGTGATCCCCTTCTAGCTGGATCCCATTTCTGATGTCCCATTTGCGATCTATCTGCACCCCGGACATGGCCGTGCTCCCCTCACTGCGGGAGGGTTCTTTGAGCTCACCGGTCCTGGGCAGACTGTGTGAGTCCTCCTCTCTACTTGAGAGCTAGTACTCTGCCACTAGGCTATTGTTCGCTTCGGTCAAGATGGGTTCCTTTCTCTCCTCATTAGGGGTTGAACCCTCCGCTCTTTGAGCTCTGTGGCAGTGACATCAGGTAGTTGGGCCGTTTGCTGCTTCCTTGATAAGCTGCCTCTATTTGGGTCAAGGTTAACAGTGCTCCCCTCACCCTAAGGAGTTTTGAATGAGCACGCCGCTCCCAGATTGACCATCTGAGTCCTCTTTCTATTTTTGAAGTTGGGCCTCCACTCTTTTGAGCTCCGGATAGCAGTCATGCCAGGTTGCTGGGCTATCTTCTGCCTCCCTGGCGGGTTGCTTGCTGAGTGAGCTAGCTGTGCTCCCCTCACCATGAAGGGTTTCTTGAGAGCACGCCGCTCCCTTCTGGGCATCTGTAAGCAGATGCTACGGAGTCTGTTCGGTGACTGCTATGGTTGAGTTGGCGATACTGTCCTCACATGGAGGATTCTTTCTATGAGATATGCCTTTCAATCCACATGCGCTCTGAGCACGCAGTCTCCCTCAGAATTATTTGTCGCTCCCTGAACGTGCCACACTCATGTAAGGTTCCTGAGCTCCGAATAGCAGTCATGCCAGGTTGCTGGGCCATCTTCTGCCTCCCTCGCGGGTTGCTTGCTGAGTGAGCTAGCTGTGCTCCCCTCACCATGAAGGGTTTCTTGAGAGCACGCCGCTCCCTTCTGGGCATCTGTAAGCAGATGCTACGGAGTCTGTTCTGTGACTGCTATGGTTGAGTTGGCGATACTCCCCTCACATGGAGGATTCTTTCTATGAGATATGCCTTTCAATCCACATGCGCTCTGAGCACGCGGTCTCCCGCAGAATTATTTGTCGCTCCCTGAACGTGCCACAGTCACGTAAAGTTCCTAGGCTATTAGGATATTGCTAGGATATATTGTCTAATGATAGCTTCGGTTACCCCTTAAATAACAGTACTTTAAAATCCATGCTATGGTAAGTGCACATGCTGGGCTTCTGTGCACTTTCTAAAAATCCACATTGTGGTAAGTGTGCACGCTAAGCATTCTGCACACTTTCTAAAATCCTGTATGGTAAGAGTTACGCGCTGTCAGCTTCGTTCCCTTTCTCTGAGTTGGTTTAGGCCTCGGTTTTATCCTTGGGCTCCACCCAACTTATGTATCCCTGTTGATACATTCTGAGCAGGGTGTTGCTACCAAAGATCTGTCGAGCCAGTTCTTTGAGCAAGCTCACTCAGATCTAGCGGTAGCCACCTGGGTGATAGGCCAGGGTCTGGTTGGTTTTTAGAAACCTGGCCGTATCCCATTGAAAGAATCTCTTTCTTCTGATTCCAAGCCTTTGAGTTCTGTCCTAGGCTCGGGCTTCCCAGCCCAGCCCTTAACAGGTAAGTTGTTTAGGGTATGCAGCTCAGGCTCTTGGTCGAGGGGGATAATGTCACTGACAGCCATCAAGGTGTCCTAGGAGCAACTCCCATGGCTATGGTAGAGTTGGTACTTGGTGCTCGTCGTGTTTTCTGGGAGGCACTCCCCTCAGCATGGCGGCGTGGGTATACCATTCCCCAAAGCGACCTCTAGAGGACGCAGTTCGAAGTTCCCTCAGAAGAAAACGTCTCAGATTACGTATGTAACCATGGTTCCCCGAGAAGGGAACGAGACACTGCACTTTTATACTGTGGTCGCGCCGGGTAGTGACGTCATAGGCTGTCGCCGGACAATGTTTTTTGTCGTGTTTAGATGTATGCTTCAGACACCGGTCACTAGGGATGGGTATCGTTAAGGTTTTAACGGTATTACTACTCTTACCGATACTGCTTATCGATTCGGTACTTTAACGGTATTCTTATCGGCACTTTTTGTTTATATATATATATATGACAAATTAAGAGCTGAATTAACATTGCTTTATATTCTGAAATGTAAAATAAATATTTAATGAAATGAATATAAAACATCAATTTGTAAATGCACCAGTGTGCAGGGATTTGTAGTGTTTTATACATAAGATACAGTAAGAGCATGAACAAAGAAACAAAGTAAAACAAATGGACAAATACAATAAAACAAATATACAAATGAAATGAAATAAACTTAACGTCAGAGCTTATCGATACTCCGGTCTTTCATAATTTAGCCCCGGGACCGATTAAATACCGGGTTACGGTACCCATCCCTACCGGTCACGCTGAAGGCATTCCCCAAAGTGACCTCTAAGAGGACGCAGTGTCTCGTTCCCTTCTTAGGGAACCATGGTTACATATGTAACCTGAGACGATTTTCTGTAAAGACTACATCTAGATCAGATTCAGAATGATGATCAAAACATAGATGGAATAGATCGTTTCCATCAACATATCCAAAGCTTGCACGGTCCTATACCACTTGCTGGATCGGCATTTTATTTAGTAACGTTAGGCAGTTCTGATTTATATGCTGTTGATGACTGCGTTATTTTACATATGCATCCGCTTACATATGCATCACTTGTTTCTGCTTCCTCTTTGCTGTGTTTGAACCAGTCATTTAATAATCTTTCAGAAGATGCGTAAAAGCGCCTCCTACCACACACCAGTGAAAACACAGACAGTCGGAAAATTCCGTCAATGGCGGTAAAGCGCTGTCTCATAAATGACAGAAAATTCAGTCAATGGCGGGAAAGCACTCTCTCAAATGACAGAAAATTCAGTTAATGGCAGGAAAGAGCTGTCTCATAAATGATGGAAAATTCAGCCAATTGTGGGTAAGCGCTGTCTCATAAATGATGGAAAATTTCAGCCAATGGTGGGAAAGCGCTGTCTCATAAATGACAGAAATTTCAGCCAATAGCGGGAAAGAGTTGTCTCATAAATGATGGAAAATTCAGCCAATGGTGGGTAAGCGCTGTCTCATAAATGATGCAAAAATTTCAGCCAATAGCGGGAAAGCGCTCTCTCATAAATGATGGAAATTTCAGCCAAAGGAGGGAAACCGCTGTCTCATAAATGACGGAAATGACTGTCTCACATGAAACACAAAATGAGATATTTCGAAGAATGTTCACGCTGCCCTTTTCTTTTAAATTAGAGTATTTAGTATCCAGTGATCATAAAACACCATTAAATTAGTCCATATATAAGCCACACTATAGCTTTGTTGTATGGAAAACAGCCACTTGACCATTCTTTAAAATACCTTCTATTGAATTCTAGAGAACTACAACGTTGCAAAAACACCCTATGAATCAAACCGATCCAGATCTCGATCTCAGTAAAGATCACTGGGAGGTTGTATAAGATCTATTGACGTCTGGACATCTATTGACGCCACTTGTGACCTTGCAAGGCTTCGTTTTTCATTGATGACTCATTTTGTACACCATTGACCACATCACACACCACAATGTGCGTCTTCTGGCAAACTACAGTGTAGAAAAGAATCTGCAATATGTCATCCAGTTTACTGAACGGTTTCTTCAGTAAATAACACTAGCTGAATATGGATTTTGTGTGCACAATAGAAAATATGTCATTTAGTTCCTCCAAGTGTGTTTTTCATTTCACAGTTCTGTTTTACCTGAAATGTCAGCTGCTCCATTGATTCATCGTCGATTAGCTGCACAGGTGTTACGGCTTTCTTCAGAAGCTATTGAAGGTCGGGATCCAGCGGGGAGTTTTTGGGGTATGTCGAGTGAGAGTTCTTGCCCCCGTGACTCACTTCAGTCAATGAAACTCACTGCAAGAGAGTTAAAAGCTATTCCTCAAGGGTCCAATGGATGATGATAGCACCGTCCTTGATTTGCGCTAACGTGTTAATGGTTTGATTAAAACAGAAAACAATATTCTCAACCATAACAATGTCCTAATGTATTCTCTGTGTCTAATGACTTTTCGTAATGGACAATTTGCTTCCTTAATTTAGCCGGGGAGACCCAGACGTGGGGGAAGTGAGAGAGAGAGAGAGAGAGAGAGAGAGAGAGAGAGAGAATGGAGGGAGGTTAGGAAAGACAACATTGTCTAATGAAAAAGGCCAAAAAGTTAACTTACCTATAACAGCGACAGTCCTGTTTTTGCTATATGATTAAACCTCTTTAAAGTTTTTATTCTGAGTCAAAATGTTTAATTTACACTACAGATTGCATAGCTAGGTGGTTGCTAGGGTGTTGCTATGCAGTTACCAATGTGTTGTGAGTGGTTGCTAGGGTGTTGCTAGGTGGAGGCCGAGCTGTTTTGCGCATTTTTGAGGGACGTTGCTATGGAGTTCTGAGTGGATACTAGGGCACGAGTGTTTCAGCATGTTCAGAGCAATATCAGATATTGCTAGGTGGCTGCTAAGGTTTTCTAAATGTTTCAGCACATCGGTTGCTAGAGTGCTGCTAAGTAGATGCTAAGGTGTTCTGAATGTTTTTGCAATTTGTTGCTATGGTGTTCTGAGTGGCTACTAGGCCACTAGTAGGAGGTTGTTAAAGTGTTTAAGTTGTTCAGTGCATTGATTGCTAGGGTGTTGCTAGGTGGACGTTAAAGTGTTCTAAATGATTTTGCAACATGTTGCTATGGTGTCCTGAGTGGTTACTAGGGCATTGCTAATAAGTGATTGCTAAGGTGTTCTGAGTGTTTCAGCGCATTATTTGCTAGGGTGTTGCTAGATGACTGCTAAGGTTAACTGAATGTTTTTGCAGTTTGTTGCTATGGTGTTCTGAGTGGTTAGTAGGGTGTTGCTAGGTGGCTGCTTAAGTGTTCTGAGTTTTTCAATCAATGGTTGCTAGAATATTGCTATATTGATAGAGTATTGTGTTTTTGCAGTTCAAAGTTAAGGTGTTATGAGTGGTTACTAGGGTGTTGACAAGGTGTTTTGAGAGATTTAATGCATTGCTATGATGTTCTAAGTAGCTATTAGGGTGTTGCTGGAATATTTTGGGTGGCAGCTACAGTGACTGGTCCAAAGTTTATAGTATATTAGTAAAAAGTAACTAATTAATCACATATTTTTTTCTGAAATTAATCGTGATTAATCGCAATTAATCCCACCTAACATCAAAGTTTTTAAATATACTTTTATATTGCAATAATTTCACATTCAATCTTCAAATTAATGTAGAAACAAAATAAAGAATGTATATTTTAAATATTTGTTTAATGCCATCTTTTTTATGACTGAAGGTGAATATCACTGATACCAATACTACTGATGTCTCTATGAAATTGTTTTTTTCCCTTATATTTAACCATTAACTATAACCATTCAACAGTATAACTGAGAACTATCAATTTTAACATTTATTAGACTAAAGCAATCTTCACATAAACCCATTATAATAAATATAATATTTAACTGTGCTCTTCAGCAAGTAGGAAATACACAGAAATTGAATGAAGTTATAAATTCAAACACTAAATTCTAAATTAAATATAGATTTAGAATATAATATGATTGATTTCCTCTTTTTTTATTCTTTGATGAACAGACATCACAGCAAGCTGCTATTACTTTAAGAGCTACTGCTGAACGTGACACGGATTTGACACGAAGCTCCTCGTCACCTGTACCGTTTCCACACACTTGACTAGTACCAGGCACTGAGGTGAAGTGGAGTGCACGTCTGAAAAGATTCCAAGGGCCCGACGAGGGAGAGGAGGCCTGGAATGCCATTTCTACCGTGGCATTAAATATTTTTAACACCGTTAAACTGGAAAAATTAACCGCCTGCATTAAAGCACTCATTTTGGCAACACACACACACACACACACACATATATATATATGATATATGGACTATATGCATGGCTTTAATGAAGTATGTTTTACTGCAGAAATATACAGTGCTCAAGTTGAATTAAATAAAATAAAACAAGGGTTGGGGGATTCTGTCAGGAATATGACTTCCCGATTTGTTGAATCCATTCTCATATAAAACGAGTTCAGCTGCGGTTTTATGTAATTGAAATCTATTTTTGTTGGTGTGCAGTGAATGAATCCTAAGACGGCACTAGAATGCAGGCGTCACTCCACGAGAGCTGTTCTGACGTGCTTGCTTCAGCTTAAGCAGAACTTATGCCTACTCTTCAATGTCATCTTCTAAAATACACTTCATTCTTTTGTGTTTTCCTTTGCGGTGATGTCCGGCCCTATGGAATTGCTCATAATATGGAAGAGCTCTAAAATAAAGTGTGAAAGAACATGTGGTGGTGCATTTAAAACACAGCATTAGATACAGAGAAGCTCTTCAACACTGACAGTTATTATGGGGGATATTTTGATAGTTTTAAGTGTGTATCTATAATATGTCAGCGTACAAGCAGAATATATTTTATTCAGGTTTGAGAGCTTTTTAATGCAGAAGTTTTGTAAGAAAGATAAAAATATGTTAATATTTTGTCATTAAATCGTGGTTTTAAGAGCACATCAATACTTTCAGTGGATTCAGTGTTGAAAAAACGTACATCCTTTAATCTTTTGAAGATATTTGAATTTCTGAGATGGAGTATAAGAAATATTTATTTACAGTAGGCTAATAAATAGCAATGTTTTCCTACAAATAAACACTAAATCATATAAATTAATCTGTGGAGACTTAAGTGAGCACATTTGAGTGTTGAGAAAAACAGTGCTGTCAAATAGATAACTGACAGTAAAATAAGTGATTTACAGAAATGAATCATACTTTTACAGAATGAAAAAAAAACAATAAGTGTACAATATTTAATCAAAACCTTCCCTGTTCAACATACTGAATATCTGCTACTGTAGGCAGTACAGAATCTGTATGCCCATATATATTATGAAATGCACTGACAGTCTTTTTAACGTAGCACAGTGTGCCGCATGCTTGAACGTTGATTATTGATTCTCTGGCAGAGCTGAAAAAAGAACGAAATGAGAGGTGGATTCTGTGATTTACAATGACTATGTTTAAGCTGGCTTTGATACTATTTAGTTTACATGTACTGTATGCGGCACAGTTCTTTACCTCAGAGGCTCATTCAAAGCAAGCCAAAAAAACAAACAAAAGTTTTAAGTTTGAGATTTTAAGGCTCATTCAAAGCAAGCCACGATCACAAAATATATATATGGCTTATTCAAAGCAAGCCAAAAGACAAAACACCATGAAGCTACCTTACTAGTCTCTCGTCTTCCTGTCAATAAATTTGAGATCTCTACAAACAACATTTAAGACTTTAAATGAGAGGTGGATTCTGTGATTTACAATGACTATGTTTAAGCTGGCTTTGATACTATTTAGTTTACATGTACTGTATGCGGCACAGTTCTTTACCTCAGAGGCTCATTCAAAGCAAGCCAAAAAAACAAACAAAAGTTTTAAGTTTGAGATTTTAAGGCTCATTCAAAGCAAGCCACGATCACAAAACAAAACCAAGCAAACAACAAATATCAAAACAAAGCCAAGCGGAAAAAAATGCTATGGCTCATTCAAAGCAAAAAATAATAATAAATAAATAAATAAATATATATTTATATAAATAAATAAATAAATAAATATAAATAAATAAATAAATAAATATATAATATGGCTTATTCAAAGCAAGCCAAAAGACAAAACACCATGAAGCTACCTTACTAGTCTCTCGTCTTCCTGTCAATAAATTTGAGATCTCTACAAACAACATTTAAGACTTTAAAGCTCATTCAAAGCAAGCAAGCAAAAAAAAAAAAAAGACAACTAAATAAATAGATAAATAAATAAATAAAAGAAATAGCAAAAAACAAAACATTTAATATTTTAATGCTCATTTAATGCATGCTGAAAACACAAAAGAACAAAACATTTAATACTTTAAAGGTCATTCAAAGCAAGCTGAAAACTACAAAAGAACAAAGGAAACACACAAAACAAACAAACAAAAAGTAAATAAATAAATAAATAAACCAAGACAATATTTAAAACTATTTCACAGAATTTTGCATATCTTCAGCACAGAAAATGATTCGTTCTCAAACTAGACAAATCTATGAAACAAAAAATTAAATATTTGTTTTTTTTAATTTTTCCTTTTAAATTGACCTCAGAAAATGTCTGACATTTAGTATTGCTCTAGCAACTGCCTAGCAACACTCTAGCAATTCCACGTATAGCAACCGTTTGCAACACTCACTTTTTTCATAACATGTAGCTATTTACTGTATATATAATCTAGCTCAGTCTGAGCAGGATAATACCAGAAAGATTTTATGTAAATGTTACAGGCTCCACTTCATTGATCTGGAATTCCATTTAGCCATATTAATGCAGCACTACTGCAGTGAAAACAATATCTCTTAATTTCCAGTGAAAAACAACAGCAGTTTCCTCTTTGGAAAAGTATGTCATACTGTGAAGCGCAAATTATCATGGAGCTTTTGATTAGAGCTCTTGGCTTTGTTCTTGCAATAGTAATCATTCACCGGCTTCCCACATTTCTTTCTTTGATGGTACTGTTTCACAAATACTCTGGGGCTTTTCATCTAGTGAGTATTTGCTGAAATCGCACAGTGTAAAATTGTGCATCCAAAACAATATTTGTGAACCTCTTGCTGACTAAATGCAAACATGGGCTACTATTGTTGTTATTCTCCTTAAAGCCATAAACTTTTTTTTTTCTTTTTTGGTGTGGAAGTGGTTGAGTAAACTGATGCAATTTCATTTACATGCATGCAGGACAGATCTTTACCTCAGGGGTCTCTTCAAAGCAAGCCAAAAGCTAAACAAAAAACACCAAACAAACTAATAAAAGAAAGAAAAAAAGAAGCTACTTTAATACAGTAGTCTCACCTTTCTGTAAATAAATTTAATTATTTAGGACAAACAACATTTAAGATTTGAAGGAAATGAAAAAATAAAATAAATGATCAAAACAAAACATTTGAAAACACACACAAAAAAAGAAAAGAAAAAACGAAACAAAACAAAAATTAAAACAAAACATTTAAGATGTTAAGGCTTTTTAAAGTAAGCAAATCACAAAACAAAAACCAACCAAACAAAAAACAAAAAACTAAAACAAACGAACAATAAATAAACAAAGCAATAAAGATTTCAAGGCTCACTCATAATAATAATAATAATTCAAAGCAAGCCAAGATCACAAAAAAAACACAAAACAAAAACCAAACAAACTAAGAGAGAGAGAGAGAGAGAGAGAGAGAGCGAAAAGGCTCTTTCAAAGAAAGTCAAAAACACAAAAACAACAACAATTAAATAACAAAACTAAACATATACCAAAACAAACATGCATAAACAAATAAATACACAAACAAAGATTTGAAGGCTCATTCAAAGCAAGACAAAATAATAATAATAGTAATACTAATAATAATAATAATAATAATAATAAGAAGAAGAACACTTAATTGAACTTTGCATTTTGCTGGAGTTCAAACAATGGATTCACTTTGCTTTTCATTTTAGCTGCACCAAAAGAAGAAGAAAAAAACCCCATGAACAGGCATCACAAGTGGAACGCCGAATGTTTTAACAGGGTTTATAATGAGACTGTGTCGCACTTAGTGTAAGCACACAAGGATTATTTCAAAGGGAATAAATGTCATGATGAATTTTCCTTGGATCTGAAAGTGCTTTTATAGCGGCTATTTAATGATGCCAGTAAGTTATTGCTGAAGTGCCTGGTACAGTGTAAAATGCCCACATGAGCTGCCCAAGGCGCCTCAGCAGTTTTTCCCCTCCGTTAATGAGGTTCAAAATGAACAACTCGCCACTTAATTGAACTTTGCATTTTGCTGGAGTTCAAACAATGGATTCACTTTGCTTTTCATTTTAGCTGCACCAAAAGAAGAAGAAAAAAAACCCATGAACAGGCATCACAAGTGGAACGCCGAATGTTTTAACAGGGTTTATAATGAGACTGTGCCGCACTTAGTGTAAGCACACAAATTCAGGGATCATCTAAAGGAAAACATGTACCACTTTTATAAGACTGTAAGTCTGTTGCTGTTTCACTATGCAAGGCTTTCACTACACACTAGTTTATTACTCACTTTATATTAATTGAACATAAAACAAGATGTTTTAATATATTATTAATTGATTTATAATAAACATTTTAATTGGGAGGCTTTTAACAGCAAATATTAACAACCATGTAAAGCCTGACATATGAAATAATATTTATTTATTTATTGATTGATTGATTTATTGATTGATTGATTGATTGATTGATTGATTGATTCATTTATGAATTCATTCATTCATTTTTTATGGAACCTACTGACTGGCTAAATAAATAGCATATTTGTTTCTGTTGAGTATCATATTTGATATATCAGACTTTTATAGCTCATATTTTAAGACCCAAACTGAGCAAAAATAAGTCATTTGTAAGATGAATAAGTAAAAAGTAACATGAATTTCTGATAACTTTTAAATCAATGAGATCTTTATAACAATATAGCTGACTACTTGCATAAAATGTTATGAACATCAGTTATCACTCTATATCTGCCAATAATATGTCTTAGTAAGATGATATTTAAATGCTTGGGTTTATGATTTAATCTCTGTAGCTTTTATTTTCTGGGGCAAAACGTATATCAATGATAATTGAAAACTGAGCAAATAAATGTTTCTCAAAAGCTTTACGGATCATATTTGATTGATAAAATTGATGTAAGGCTAATCAAGTAAACCTAAGTTGCTTCAGTCCAGTAAGTGTTCATCTTGATTTTTTTTTTTTTAAGATTTCACAGCAAAAAGACACAAAACATTTTTGCAATTATATCAAAATCTATAAATCAGATGAAAGACGGTTTCTGATCATGTTGATAATTTAGAGGACTTAGAAATTGATAAGGTTAATTAATACACTATTAATTAAGTTAAATTTAATTTAATACGTTTTTATTACATAGGTAAATAAATGAAGGCACTGTATAAATCTCACAAACACAAAAAACTATGCCAATTTTTAACATTATTGTTCTATATTTTATTTTTAAAGGCCTTAGAAATTTGCTTATCAAATATGATACTGTAGGCTTTATAGGGTTAATTAACAGATTATTAAGTAATTAGGCAAAATTTAATCTACTAAGCAGTATTTTTATTTCTTACACATGTAAATGAAAGAATGTACCGTTTTATTTTTATTTAACAATTAGATTTACTTTTTTAACTTTTAAATTCGTACAAACTCATTTGTACGTTTTGTGACACTGACGGTTATCCTTTACGCTTACTTTTTTTCTAACAATCATTCGTTTTTGTACGACTCACATCGTACCAATTCATACAAAATCGTCAGCTTAAAAAAAATAAAATAAAAAAAAATAGTTTTCCAATGAGATCTTGTTGATCACATTCATATTGGACCCATTTATGTTGTTCTTTATGCGAAATTATTGCACTGTTGACGCAAAATGTTGTTCTTTAATAATTTTGGAACTAAAAAGAGTTTCAAATGGAGAAGTGTGACACATTTGGACATTAACGTGACTTAAAATGTATGTTTTCGATAATTTTGAATAAGTTGCTATTTCTATTTGAGGAAAATACACATTCCTTGAGGCGTGGAACATGTTCGCAACTTCAACAAAATAAATGCTCACATCAAAGCAAATGTTGCGTTTGAACATCAATGGACCACAAAGTCATAATTTTACATGATTACAACTAGTGTTGTCACGGTACCAAATTTTCAGTATTCGGTACCAATACCAGTGAAAATCCACGGTTCTCGGTACCAATTTCGGTACCAAAGCAAAATACAAAAACATGCTAATTAAAAAATAATCCAAACTGTGTACATATTTAATTTTAAAGGGCTTTTGAAAACCTAGAGCTATTCAGCCAAGAATAACAACTAAGTTAGCTAAAAAAAAAAAAAGCCCAGAACTTCTGACTGATATGACACGATGTTAACCATTTGTACATTCTCTAACACGCATATTTTAGATTCACAATTCATTTAAAAGCCTCTGGTGTGTAAAAATAGTAAATATCATCACCATGTCCTCCTGTTTTTTTACCCTAATAAAAGTTATAGGAGCATTAAATAGTTAATAAAGAAACTTCATTCTAATGCTCATTATATTAGCGTTAGCCGCGCTTATGCTAACGATTAACTGCTCTAATAACAGCATTCATTTCAATCCGACATTCAAATTAAAATATTGAATAATATTCATAACAGAAGCAGTGTTTCGCCCAGAACGTGCACTCTATTTGTGGCGGCATATATATGCAAATTCATTCTCTGCCAGCAGGAGGCGCTTGTAGAGCGGGAGAGAGAAAGGTTTCCCCGGTAACGCTGTAATCAAATAAGCACTGCGCTCACAAACGCTGCTTTATCAGACTTTACAGGCAAGATGAAATGAAAATGACATCCATAATTTTCTGAAGATGGGAAACACTGATCTAAATATTAAAAATTAAAATGAAACTTACCTGCTTGAACTCTTTAATTTGATCCGGGTGTCTGTCTTTAAAGTGTTTTGTTAGTTTGGTGCGTTTCCTCGTTTTGATGTCGCCACGTCTCAGTGCTTTTATGAAGAGAGCGCATCTGCGAACCTTTCGGATAGCGCATCAAGAACAGGGTTGACCGGGCACTCGGTACCACCGGTACTTAAAAAAACCTGGTACCGTAACGTTTTAATTTTTTTAGTACCGACTTGGTACCGAAGTACTGGGTCTTTTGACAACACTAATTACAACCATTCAATATTATACATTTCCAAGCAATCAGCAGACGCCATCATTCAAGTGGTTATCTGCCACTCGTTGCATCAAGACGGGCCTGGATTGCCAGCGTCAGGATGCTTGACAGCAGCTGAAACATTACGCCGCATAAAAGCGGGGAAAAGCAGTCTTAAATAACATCTGAAGAGTAGGTCGTGTTATTGAATTACAACAAGGGCTGGGAAACAATTAAGTACTGATTAAATTCCGTTTTCGCTGAGAGGAGGCAGAGACAGACAGCAATTTCCGCTTCCCATAGATTAAATTAGCCACCATCAGCACGATCCCATTGAAGTTTGGGGGCCAAGAGAGCCTACAAGGAGATTAGTTACTTTGTGCTGGAATGCTCTGAAGTTGGTAAAGCGAGTCGCCGACTGATTGAAAGATTTGGGCCTAGAAGGGAAATTTAAACAAATTTCCTCTCTGATACGGGTCTCACTTGCCCCACGCATTCAAATAAGACTCTTCGGCGGATCGTTTTGCCATCCGAAGTAGACAATGACACCCCGACTGCAGGACAGCTTTACCTACTCATCGTTATTCAGCACGATTTCACAAATATATTACGGATGATTAGAAGGAAACATTAGCGTACATGTGTTTTCACAGGCTCCCAGGGTTGACAAGCACTCAGGTGACAAGTAGCAATTGAATTTGGAGATGATATTACAAATGTTCATTATGACTTAATCAGCGGATAATTGGATGAAATTGACTTGAGTGACACTTCAATAAGGTAGCCCTGTTGTCAGAGCAGCTCTAATTTAACCGTTTTTTTTTTTCCTGCAAAAAAATAAAATATTTATGTCATTTTAAGCTATTTCTGATTTTAAATGCTATATTTATTGCTTATATAAATAATGCTGTCAGTTTGACTTAATATTATTAATTAAAGATAAATAACGTTTAAAACTCCCTATAAGTTATTCTCAGTCGACAGCATTTAAGGCATAATTTTGATCGCCACAAAAAATATTTGCACTTATTCCTCGTAAAAAAAATAAAAAAATAAATAAATTCAATGGAAGTGAACATGACTATTTCGTTAACATTTAAGCACTTCAAATGTATAGTAAGAAGACTTAAACAATATGTATGTTAACATAATTTTAGTGTGAAAAAATTGATTATTAACTTTTTTAGTATAGTTATAGTCAGTAACTTTGTCGCCGTAGCAGCACATTATAAACCCTAAAATCACAATAAAAATTACAATTTAAACAACTTCGAGTTGTTTAAGACACTACTAAGATTTAACTGAGAACTCTGACTCATATAGTATGTAAACAATATGTAGTTGTTTTTATAAATATGTAGTTGCTTTTATAAAATTATAAGCTACACATTTATTTTAATAAAATTTTATTATACATTTTAGATGAAATTTTAATTTCAATTTTTTTTAATTGTAGCGCTTTAGTTTACAGTGTCTTTTTGCTTATTTTAAGTACTATTTTTGTTACTAGAACAGTTAATTTTACTTAATACAATTAATTATAAAATATTAGCAACAACAACAAAAAACATGCCCTCTGACTCATATAGTATGTAAACAATATGTGTGTTAACATTATTATAGTGTGAAAAAGTTGCTTACTAACCTTTTTCAGAATAAAGTTATAATAAGTATATTTGTCGCCATGCCAACATTACGTAAACCCTAAACTCACTGTAAAAATGATGATTTGTACAACATTAATGATCGAATATACACGTTTGAGCAATTATAAGCTTGACATTTCTGCCTCCAAAACTTGACCACAAGTGCCTAAATGTAACCTCAATTTTTACTTTTAAGAAAAATTGTCAAAATTACGAATTCTAGTATCCTTGTTAAATGTTCCATGTACTTACTATAGTAATGACACTAAATTATGAATAATTACAAGCAAGTAACCCTAAACCAAACCTTAAGGGCATGTTTACGCGACACAGTTTTCGACAAAAAAGGGTAAACTTTACGCGTTTTGGCCATTCATTTACACAACAACGGTATTTTGAGGGCCTGAAAATGCAAATCTTTAAAAAATTATTTCAACGTGCAAGTTTTTAAAAGTTTGAATTTGTCCAAACTTGAATTTGCCGAACGGAATTTGTGAATTTGTCAGAACGGTGACGCCATGCGTATTTGTATGTGCGCAGGCACGTAGTGTTTCTTTACAAAGTGACATTGCCATCTACTGGCCCGGCATTAATAATACAGCATTTTCACAGATCTGTGCGAACGGGGATCATTGTCAAAAAATGCAGTTTTTATGTTGTCGTTCTGCAATCATACGATATATAATTACAAGTTGTTAATTACCATTACTCAGTACTCATTTATGTAATTACACTGTAAGAAAAGCACCTTAAAATAAAGTACAACTTTTTTTTCAACATTACACCACAACTGCAGCTGTAGGTTGATCATAACATAAATGTAACCCTGAACATCCATTTTTGTTATTTGCATACTGTACTTCAATAATCAGTAGCTCAAAACTTGGATTAAATGAAATGTTGTGACATGGAAATAAAACAAATAACATTCAGGTATACTCAATGAATTCAACTGTCATTATAACACAATATCTCTAAATTATCTTCATTTTTCACAGCAGTATGAGCTTCATTTGATTAATTACTATGTAATTAATGATGTATTACCATGTAATGACATATGTAATTAATCTCATTTAAATTTATATCAATCGACAACACTAATATATAAAAAAAAGCACTATCGAATAAACCCTGCAGGTTTGTGTGCGAAAATCCTCAGATCCAAATCCCCCACCTGCCGAGATCTGTCTGAAAACATCCAGGACCCAATATCAATCATGATAGTGCACTGCATTGCAATTTCTGGAGACTTGATATATTTTTTATTGAGATTTATTGTGCTGGTGTGGGCAGGTGACAGTCATCAAACCAGCATTCAGCACGGCCTATTTCTCAGCACGGGCTCGTCCTGACTGATCCTGGCGATGCCGCACTGCTTTATCTCCACGGCCAGGCTCGCTCATCTGTCCCTCTCTTCCTCTGCTTAGGACAGAGGAAATAACAGTCGCATAATGGTCATAATTAGGGAGATCGATGCAGTTCGCCAACGGTCCGCTCGGCCGTAAGCCTTCAGCGTGCTCCGAGGAAGAAAAATCGGGGGCCCTCAAGGCTAAAATTTACGCTTGATAAAATTTGACTATCAAGTGTCATATGTCATGAGTTAGAGCGTGCGCATGAGTGGACATATGAACAGTACATTTTACACCTGGTTAGACTTGATTAATATTTGGCATCCTGCTCATCAGCAATGAGTGTGTATTCATATTCATAGGGCTGAGCGCTATATGACTGTATACTAGAAATTTGTCACTCAGTAGTGCTGCTATCAGTATTAAATATTTGTTACACATGAAAGCTATGAAGAAACAGTGTAATGTGAAAAAAAGAGAGCAGAATATGCACCAAATAAGTTAAAACAATGAAGATAGGGGGCATAAAATTACTCATACTGTAAAAACTGTAAGCATGTGTAAAATTATTTAAAGTAACTACTGTTGTTCACTGGGACTCGTTAAAATGAAAGGCTGAATATGTCTTTGAAGTCTCTTTATGTGACATCTTTACTTCGTACCTCTACTTTAGTACATTTTAATGTATCCGAGTAACTTTATCAAGAGTATTTTTTTTTGGGGGGGGGGATTACATTCCATTACATTCTAAAGCATAATATGATACTTTTTACTCATATTATAAGAACATATCATAAAATATATCATCAGGGTAACTAAAAACTGAAACTAATACTATAAAAAAACCTTTTTCGTAACTTGAAAAAAATTAATGTTAACTGAAATAAAACATAAAACACTTATTCAGCTATTGTTGCCTAATTTACTTTAACTTGATGTACTAAAATAAATAAAACTAAATAAAAGCTACTAAAAATGACGAAAACGTACAACCAAATTATTAAAACATTAAAATTAAAATTAAAACGGAAATAATAAAAATCTAATCTGATTCAACATATTGATAAAAATATAATAGTATCAAACTTATCCTAAATTAATACTGCATATCGTTCCTCATTATCTTAAAGTAAAGAAATCACAAGACAGACGTTCGATTAAAAAAAAAAAGCTCATTCTTGTCAATTGTCACGGTCTCATCTGTTGAGAGATGAGGCGAGGACTCAAAGATGCAGTAAATGGTAGTGATGGGACGATTGATACTGAGGCTCCAATGCAGTTTTCAAAGCACTATTGTATCACACACTGTGCCGATGCTTGTATCGAAATGACAATACCACGTGATTGATGACGTTTGAAGCTTCGAACGTCATGCAGTATCGGAAGGTCGGGACAGCTGGTTTGAAAAAAATCGGCGCTTCGCATGACTCTTGTGTTTGACTTTAAATTGATTGGCTTTGTGTGCGAGTACACTTATTTGGGATTCAGTAGAATAGTTTAGAATAACCTCAACACCAGACCGAAACTGAATGCACGCCACACCTCTATTGCATTTGATCATGTTCTAGCTGGGGTCTCAGAGACCCCGAACAGCTCACCCAAAATATTTTTGCTACTACTCACATCAATTATTAATTATAAATCACACACTTTTATATTTTATATTATTGATCAATATGTGAATCCATTGACCGTACTACGAGTTGGCACAGACTAAACTTTTTCAAACCATCCTCTGCTCCGCGATGTTTCGTTAGATAGGCTGGAGAAACAGAGTCTGACCACCAGATGTCGCTAATGCGCATTAAAAAGCTTCGCGTAATTAGCCGTTTTTCGGCACAATAGGGCCTTTCGCACCGCGGGAACCTTTTCATAGTACCAGAACTAATTGTGGAACTACCCACTTTTGGGCATTTTCACACCGCCGGAACTGGGTGCAATTTTAGCACCGGACTGCCTTTTTCGAGAACCAAATTAGCTCCTACTCCGGAGCAGGGTCTAACCAGCACAACTGGTACTAATCGTGACGTAAGTAGACATTGATTGGCCAAACGCAGATGAAAACGCCCTCACCATCCATGATTTAAAACGCCGTTTAAACATACTGTAAACATGTGTCAACTTATTTCGCAAGTATGGAGAACAGCGATAGATGGACGGATAGTTAGCGCAAAATCTTCCCAGTACTTTAGTACTGTACATTTAGTTCTGGAACTAAAGCGGTGCGAAAGGCCCTATTTTGATGAAAGCCTCAAACAGTTCAGAAAGCCTTGGTTTCCCATCACTAGTAAATGGGCTCTTTATTAATAACAAAAACAAACAAAACTAACAAAAGCTACCCCAAGGGGAAACACAGGCAGGAAGGCCAGAACAAGGAGCACACAGACACATCCAACCACATAAGACAAATAACGAAACAGCACAGGACTGCAAACACAGGGAGACTAAGTAGGGCAGGTAATGAGGGAGACACAGGTGAAATAACTGAAACAATAATGAGGTAACAAGATGGGCGGGGTCAGACAATCGACGGGAGAAAGCACATGGCACCAAACAAACACGACACAAGCCATGTGCTTACACAAACACAAAGTGTGCTCTGGTGGCCATCATGGGCACGCCAGCTGAAGACTGTGACATCAATGCACCTGTTGAAATAGTTGCATTTTTTTTTAACGTTTGTTGCCAAATATTTACACAAATTTTGCTTTCATTATTACTAAAATAATATATATTATATATTATTTCACTTTTTGCATACTTCAATCAATGATCAGTAACTCAGATTGATATTTAGTATATTAAAGTTTACTGTTTAATGATGGTGTGTATAAAATTTACTCATCCAAGATGTAGATGAGTTTGTTTCTTCATTAGATTTGGAGAAATGTTGCATTACATCACTTGCTCACCAACTGATCCTTTGCAGTGAATGGGTGCCATCTTAATGAGAGTCCAAACAGCTGATAAAAACATCTCAGTAATCCACAAGTAATCCCAATATAGGCTCATTGGAAATACGTGCCTCTATATACATTGGAACTGAAAAAAACGTACCTATATTTATGATTCACTGCAGTTTCCAGTTGAAATTAACACTAGAGGCAGTAAAACTCTGATAACTTTTATTCCTTTTCACACAAAGTATGATTTACAGGTACAGAGTTTTGATTATTAAAGCCTAATTTATACACAATTACTTGCAGAATATTATGTTATGACTCCAAAACAATTTTAACATCCTGCGCGATTTGAAAACTGATACTTTTTAACGTTGTCATCACATATCCAGCTTCATATGCATGAGTTTTCTAATTCAGTAGGTTTGCTCGGTAGCTCACCCGATACGGCGTTGCACTTAAGTGATGAAGAGCTTCGGTGCGAAACTACGGTTCGACAAAACAGCTCAAATCCGCGCAAGGAAGTTAAAATAGCATGGCTGCATCAACAAATGCATTTCTATATCACTTTTGCATTTATTAACACTATCGGGTAGGTTTAGGGTTGGGTTTGGCGTAGGGGATATTTCCAACGACACAGAGCATTAACTTTTAGCGACACTCCCTGCCGGATATTTGAATTGAATTAGAATTAAGGCTAGAAGGGATACGGTTAAAACTACTGGGCATGTGCACATCAATATAGCGTTTTTTTTTTTTTTTCACACTGTACAACAATAATTACTGTTTTTGCATTATTGTAAGGGGTAGGTTTAGGGTTGGGGTAGGTGTAGACGTTAATTAAACACAATCTAAGAGGCAGAACATTTAATTTATTGTTAGCTTCCGGTTTTAGCTGTATGCCTTCTAGCCACAACCATTCTTAACAGCTGCAATACATACCTCAAGCAGCGTGATAAAAACACAGCAATACGTGCCTGTACCAACGTATTAAAAACGTGCCACGGTCACTTATTGAACCCGTGTTTTAACTCCACTCTCTGGACATTTCACTTTGAAACTGCCGCGAAACGTGCAGTAAGGGACATAATTACAAAGTGCATTAAAAATCAATTACTTTTGTACATTTACTTGCGTAAAATTATTTTTATATTTTAAGCTTTTATTATTTTAACCCAAAAATCGAATGTTACATCACTGACCCACATACTACATCTTTAAGGGAGAGAGAGAGAAATCTACGTTGTGTTTTTTGTAAGGCCTGCCAGCGGCTCATGCTATAATCATACTGATCCCGTCCCTCAGGAAGAGGCAGATCCGGGCCAGGCTTTCCAGCGACTGACAGCAACAGGTGCAGCGCAGGACCGTTTTCACATTACTGACTCGGACGTCTCTAGAGATACGTGCTCCAGCACGGATTGATTTACCGATACTGTCAACTCCTATATTTCACTCTCCTCAAGAAAGCAGCCATCGCATTCGAAAACGATCAGGTTCTCCAGAGACCAGAGGGAGCTGGAGAGAAACAAGGAGCGATTATTGAACCCGTGTTTTACCTCCCCTCTCTGGACATTTCACTTTGAAACTGCCGCGAAACGTGCAGTAAGGGACATAATTACAAAGTGCATTAAAAATCAATTACTTTTGTACATTTACTTGCGTAAAATTTTGAATGAGTATTTATACTTGTAATATTTTATTAGGGTATCTGTACTTTTACTCAAGTACTTGATGTGTGTACTTCGTCCACCGGTGGTTAAGATATCTTCACTAAATTCATTGTCATTGTCTCAGCGTACAGCCACAGCGAGGGCTGCGAGAGTGATGTTTAACACCCCAGGAATTAGCGACGAGGAGCAGAGAGTTGTTGTAATTCCATACAACTTGTCCCGTGGGAGATGTTTTTGGCAGTGACTGACAGCATCAAAGCTGTCCTTTCCTGTCACCGCTCCCATGAGGCTCGTCAGATGGAGGAGCCCTCCTGAATCACAAAAACCAGCCTCAACTCCTCATAAACATCAGTAACCTCATCAGACTCGGTTAAAGTGAACTCAAACCGCCGGGGTACTTAATAATTATTTTCCAAAAAAAAGTTTTTAAACATTTAATAGTAAAATTATAGTTTCTTTGGAGTTGCACACTCATTGACCTTGCTATGTGTGTATGAAATGCATTTTTAATTAAATGCAAGTCTAAGACTGAAATACAAAAATATTAAAGCTAAACAGAAATATTTTTAAAAAGTGTAAGTAAATCTAAACTTGAAA
>NW_015542360.1:243692-250986 GCF_001515605.1 Sinocyclocheilus anshuiensis | reverse complement strand
TGCTCCAGCACGGATTGATTTACCGATACTGTCAACTCCTATATTTCACTCTCCTCAAGAAAGCAGCCATCGCATTCGAAAACGATCAGGTTCTCCAGAGACCAGAGGGAGCTGGAGAGAAACAAGGAGCGATTCAAGCGGTCATGGCCGAGCTAAACCAGGCCAGAATGTCTGCCAGGAGGGATTACATGGGGCAGCTGCTGCGGGACTTTTTACATCAATAACTCAAGGCCACTTTGGGTCACCAACTACAAGCTCAGGAGCCAAAAAGTCGCTCCTCCTCTCGACCTAGAAACCAACCAAACCAGTTTGAAAACCAATGACCCTTTTATGTCCATTCCTTGACCCATCGCCTCACCATTGACCTCCCTCCAAAACACTGAAGACACTTCCCTCGGGTAGATGATGGAGCGCAAAACACACCAGAACCTTCTGTCACCATAACTTCATAGGAACATTATGAAAGCAAATCATATGCTGGATGTATAGAAGGCTACATAAACAAACAAATAAATGTAAAACAAATCACTTAATAAATAAGAAAAAAGATAAAAGACAAGATAAAAATGACGAAAGCACATTAACTAAAATGAAAATGAAAATATAAAAATAGAAGCCAATTCGAAATCTAAATAAATACTATAATAGCATATAAAAACTATAAATAATACTAAAATAACATTGCAGGACAATTACTCTCATATATATATATATATATATATATATATATATACCTAAAAAAAATAAATAAATTAATTGTTAATCATAAAAGAAGTGTAAATATAAAATGTTTATCACAGAACAGGTGTATCCAGGTCACTGCATGTATGAATTTCATATGAACTGCAATAAATTTTGCATATAGGATTATAGTTTTTTTGCATAATAGCTAAAAATAGGTTATTATAGTTAACTAAAAAAACAAACAAACACTTGAATAAACATGAACTAAAATCTAATAAAATATACCCAATGTGTTTCATCTAGTTGTGAAAGAACCATTTATCATTTTCATTTAGTTTATGCATCTCTTTTTGTTCCTTAAAAACCCCATGAAATCAAAATGAAAGGTTTTAGTCGATGTCTTTTAGTTTTGACACATCTATGCTAGTGGAATCCTAAACTTTGACAGAATTACTTTTTCAGATAATTGTGTTTTAAATGTACAGTTTTTCTTTTCCATGTACCCAAACCAAAATTATTGATGACTGCACAGATTTTTATCCAATTAGATGAAATTAGATTATTTTTATCCAATTACGTTAGATCTCTAGAATGAGATTGTCCCTCCCCCTAAATAGCACCTGCAACTGACTAGCAATAGCATGTAGCAAAATTGTGGGTCATAACTGCTTAAATCAAAACCTAATGGCTATTTAAAAAAAAAAAAAAAAAACTACCAAAATGGCATACACAAAACATAAATAAATAAAAATATAATTAAAAACTTAAGTAGTATCTCAGTGATAAATTCAAAATGCATTATATATCATAATTTTGATAAATAAAGTCACAATTGAGGGAAATAATCACATTGTGATATAAAATGTCACAATTATGAGGAATTAGGTCATAACTGCAATTCATTTATTAATTTACAGAGACATTACTGTCAGTTTTCAATAAAACAAGACATTATATGACATGTACCATAAGGGACTATGTTAATTTATGCTGATTTTAATTAACAAACAATAATTATTATTGTGTGCAAATATGATGCTTTTCACTACTATATTAAAATAATGGGAATTTAATAAAATTAACACACTCAAAGGTAAAAGACTGGGTTGCATTACAGTAATTACATTTTTTAGATGAAATGTGATTAATTGTCACTGAAATGTCACAAACAAGCAATAAATAAACTAGATAAAAAAAGGTTCGTCAAGACAAACTTTAAGTTGGCTTTAGAAAGCCTGACCAAAAAGTTTGAAAAAGTTTTTAAAAGATTTAAAAGTTTGATGGTTTTCAGTCTGAAATAGTTTGAAGTTTAAAGTAGTTTTAAAGCTTAAAGCATGAAAAATGTTTTGAAGGCAATACAGTCTGTCAGATAGTTAGATAGATAGATAGAATGGAAGCTTAAATGAGTTCATATGGTTTAGAAATATTGCTAAGGTATTCTGGATGGTTGCTAGGGTACTTGGGGTGGCTGCTAGGGTGTTACTATGAGGTTGTTAGGGTACTCTGGGTGGTTGTTAGGGTGTTGCTATGCGGTTGCTAGGATGCTTGGAGTGGTTGCTATGCAGTTGCTAGGGTACCAAAGGTTGTTGCTAAGGTATGTGGGGTGGTTGCTAGGGTGTTGCTATGCAATTGCTATGGTACCTGGGGCAGTTGCTAGGGCGGTTGCTAGTGTACCTGGGTTGGTTGCTAAGGTGTTGCTATGCGGTTGCTATAGTACCTGGGGTGGTTGCTAAGGTGTTGCTATGCGGTTGCTATAGTACCTGGGGTAGTTGCTAGGGTGTTGCTATGCGGTTGCTAGGGTACTCGGGTGGTTGCTAGGTTGGTGTGGAGTGTTGCCATGAAGTTTCTGGTAAGTATCATCCCATTGCTAGCATGTTTCAGATAGATATTATATTACAGTAGATAGATAGATATATAGATAGATAGTTAGATAGATACACACACACACATTTATAAAAACAGTTCTTAAAACAGAAACAACTCTCACAAATGATTAGAGCAAAAAAGGGTGAATTATATGTATATGTGCATGTTTAATGGCACAGAAGTCACAGCAGAGGAGATTGTAACGTCAGTGGTCTGACAGGAAGTTAATTCCAGCGCAGATGAAGGTTAACCGCAGGTGGCTGCTGGCTTCTCACCGTTTCGCAGGAAAAACATCACCTTTGCCAGACTACTCAAAACAAGACGCGTGAGTGACAGCGAGAGAAACGATTGATTCTTATTTTTGTACCAGTCAATGTTCCATCAGTGTGAATCTAGTTTTTTGAAAATAACGAGGGAAAGACGAGGGGGGAAAGATGCATAAGAGTGATAATTAAACTTAATAAATAAATAAAAAAACACTTGTTTTTTTTAGAAGAAAGAAAAATATTAATAAAGGACTAACATAGATGATTAAATCATAGGATGCTGGGGATTGATGTGCTTGAGCTAAAAGAGTTTTGTACTGAGCGGCTTTGCTAGTTGGTTAATTAGCACTCAAATGCATCCTATTTAAAGGAATAAAATAACCAAAAATGAAAATTTGCTGAACCCTCGCTCAGACCATCCAATATGTAGATGGTTACATCACTTGCTCACCAATGGATCCTCTGCAGTGAATGGGTGCCGTCAGAATGAGAGTCCAAACAGCTGATAAAAACATCACAATAATCCACAAGTAACCCACACCACTCCAGTCCAAAATAGTTCAAAACAAATATGTTTGTGGATTTTGATGTGAGAGGACAACAGGAGATTGACTTTTCCCTTGAGGAAGCGTTATTATTGATTATGGACTTGTATTTTGGCCAGAAGTGACAATTTCAAGTTAAAACCTATTTGATGAGTTTGTTTCTTACAAACACGTAGCTTTTTGCATTAACTGATGGACTGGAGTGGTGTAGATTACTTGTGGATTATTGTGATGTTTTTATCAGCTGTTTGGACTCTCATTCTGACGGCACCCATTCACTGCAGAGGATCCATTGGTGAGCAAGTGATGTAATGCTGCATTTCTCCAAATCTGATGAAGAAACAAACACATCTACATCTGGGATGACCTGAGGGTGAGTCAGTTTCAGCACATTTTCATTTTTTGGTGACATATTCCTTTAAGATTATTCAGCTATAGCTGCAGCATAAATGCGATATTACATCTTTTATCTGCACAGACGAGAGGATATGAGAGCTACATATTTCAGTCAGAAATGCCACAAATGAACCTAATAAGCATGAAATGACAAATACATTGACTAAATTTAAAAAGACATTTTCTCTAAAAGACTAAAACACTGAATTTGACCTCTGTGAATCCGTTCTCTTAGCACGCCTTGAGCGTGTGCTTTTGATTCTTAACCAAACACCAAGCAATTTTCAAGAGAAATCCATTCACAAAACCATCAGAATGTTCAAACCAGATACAAAAATAATGAAAGGAGGAAATATGTGTTCTTTTCTTTCAAAATGTTCCACAATACTTCAATCAGCTTTGCTCTAGCGTTGGCTGAAAGCACTTAGCAGCGTTTTTTCCCCCGATGCAGACCCTGATTCACAATGCACGCACAATGAACACATGCACAATTTGTCGCCATTCTTCACACAGCGATACAGTTAATGGATCTCTTGATAATAGCATCTGCAGCAGGCATTAGCTGTCTCCTTTTTCAATATCTCCCTGATAAAAATTGTTTCCTCGATAAAGCAGATAGGATAAAGTTATAAATATATATATATATACACACACATGTATATACACACACACATTATATATATATATATGTACACGTGTATATACACACACATATATATGCACATGTATATACACACACAAACACATATATATATATATATATATATATGTAAAGTTATAAATATATATATATACACACAGGTATATATACTTCAATCAGCTTTGCTCTAGCGTTGGCTGAAAGCACTTAGCAGCGTTTTTTCCCCCGGTGCAGACCCTGATTCACAATGCACGCACAATGAACACATGCACAATTTGTCGCCATTCTTCACACAGCGATACAGTTAATGGATCTCTTGATAATAGCATTGAATCATGTGACACTGAAGTCTGGACTGGTGAAACTTCAGCTTTACATCACAGAAATAAATAAATAAATATATATATATATATATATATGTAAAATTATAAATAAAACATTATTTTAAAGGAATATTTACCAGAATATATTTTGCAAAAAAAAAAAAATAAGTAAATGCACAACACAACACAACACAATACACAGTATAACATTAAAACGGAATCCAGAAAAATTAAAACAGAAAAAAAAAACGGAATTTGGAAAAAGAAAAATAAGACGGAATTTGGGAGGGAAAAAAATAAATAAAATAGGGCCCTAAAATTAAATTATGTTTATGGCACCGGAGATTCGTCTTGGTGTGACCAGACCTAAAGGCTGCTTACAGGCTAGTTTTTTTTGTACGTGTTTTTGATGGAAAGGAATGCTTAAGAGTGTGGAAAGAGCCGTGTCAGTTTGAAATCCTACTAAACAAACAAACTACAGCTCCCGCCGATCATGTCAACGCCTGGCCTATAGTCAGACGCACTGTTTGAGTTGCCTGGCTCACAGTGGCTCGTTTGGAAACATGTTTGATGATAAATCCTCACCCTCCGAGTCGTCTTTCCTTCCACTATGCTGTCCTTGAAGGTATTTCTCATTGCTTTTCAGCAAGAAGCGCGTCTCTGAGGGGGTGTTTGATTCTCTGGCTTTGTCTGAGTGCTGGACCGCGAAAAACCTCCGGTTGAAACAAACAGACACGGAAACGCGACTGTGCACAGCAGCGTCGATAAAATAAACCCTGCGCCTAAATACTAGCTGCTCCAGTTGGCCAGTCATGGGCCAGCTGGGAAAATATTGTATTTTCCATTTCCTATAGCGAGCGAACCTGGGAAGAGCAGGTTTTTAAATTTGTCGCTCATTTCTGTACAATGAGGAAGCTGTCAATGTTTGCTTTTAATTTACATTTTGTAAATTAAATGCAATTTTATAAATCTGCCGATGTGAGTCTACAGTAAGTGCCGCCAGTGCATGTAGAATAAATGGCAGGAAAAAATGCAATAACGTAATAAGTAGTGATCCAATATATTATAAATAATAATAAAAAAATATGTATGCACTTATAGACTTGATACACATACTAACGACAAAAAGTCTTTTTTATATTAACACTGTAATGCAAGAAACTCCTTTTCTTTCTCCACAGGGCCCAGTATATTGAATCAACAATGGTTTTATGAATCTCATGAATAATTATGCATCCTTAATTATCATGACTTTGACAGAAAGAGCATGTTATGTCATGCATGGCGAACAACAGACACGTTTGTGGAACAGAAATGTGTTTTATATAAGAGATAAAGCCAATCATAGAGGATTCAGCACATACTGTACAAGAAATGCGTGCGTTTGAAACAGAAGAGCGTTATTGCTCTCTGCCGGTGACTGTGGGTAGTGTAATAAAAAAAAAACAGTTTGAAACATTGTATGAAAATAACGCCTTTTTAGCATAACTTATATTGATCTGAGGGGTCATTCTGAGCCTACATTTCATAATTTACGATTGGATTATGCACAAAAACAGGTGATTTGCTACATTGGTAATTTTGGTGTTAATTGTAAGGAAAACACGTCACACACAACGGACCGGAAGCGACATGCGGAGCTGCAACTATTAACACATGAAGCCATAAACCACCATAAAGCTGCTTCCGATTCCTGCACAGATGACTGCAATCACTCTGCTGCTCTAAAGCGCCTCGGCACCATTTAAGGGCACGACTCGGCTATTTAATACAAGATAATTTTAGTCCAAAGAGCGAGTCAGACAGCTGAATATAGTGAGTACTTCAGTGATGCATACTGACCGTGTTTGAATACTCAGACGCTGCCTACATAGACAGCATGTTTAAGCAACATAAACGCGTTATTATCATAACGGCCTTTTTTTTCCATACATGTCCTGTTTTTTTTTTTTGGCCCCTCACCTACAATTAATTGCATGTTTTGTTTTTTTGTTTTGTTCCAAATGCTTTGATCAGATTTGTTTATTGTCATCCAGGGTTAAAAACAGACATAAACATTTTGTTAAATAATAATGATAACAATAATAAAGGTCATACTGTTGTTGTTTGGAAATGTCTTTACATTTACAAACAACATTTATTACATTTATCTCTATATAAGAAATGTTTTTGGTTATTGCATAGCTTTCAGCAATAACTTAAATTAAAAAATAAATAAATACAAAATAAAATAATTCATAAAACCTCACAGGAACATGAATGCTAATTAAGTTGTTACCAAATTTGCTTATTATTAGTGTTAATATATATTAATATTTGATTAGAATAAAATCCACGAGTGTAAATATTATGTAGTACAGATCTGAATATAAAAATGACAACATTTATGTAAACTATAAATATAAACAGTATGTATGTTCTTGTGTCTTTACATTTGTTAATACAAGACAACATTCAGAATATTAAAAATTATTTCAAAATGCACGAAGATTTGTCAATGTTTTTTTTTTTTTGTATTTAGGTTTGTACTACATAATATTTACACTCGTGGATTTTATTCTCATCAAATATATA
>NW_015542360.1:238259-243682 GCF_001515605.1 Sinocyclocheilus anshuiensis | reverse complement strand
TGTTTTTTTTTTTTTATTTAAGTTATTGCTGAAAGCTATGCAATAACCAAAAACATTTTTTAATATAGAGATGTTGTAGAAGCTTGTTTGAACTGCTATATTTTATTTTTAAAGTATTATTTTCTATTTATTATTATTATTATGGTTGTTGTTGTTGTTGTTGTTGTTGTTGTTAGTAGTAGTAGTATTACTGTTGTTGTTTTTATTATTAGACAGCTAGTAGTAACAACAAAGATAATTGTAAAACAAATCTAAATATTAAAAATAATAAAATGAGTAGCCCTATTTTTAAAAACATGATTGCAAAAAACTAAAATTCTATGTTTAAGAAATAATATGAATAATAAAGCCTGAGGTTGCGTGTCTTGATCAGTGACATAGATCGATTGTTTTGTGAAGTTTGAACCTATGTTCTTTAAGGGCCTCAGTTTGCTAATATTTTTTTGAGTTCTGATTTTTTTTTCTCTAACAGGTCAATCATGAGTGCTAAAGCAGTGAGCTGCACAATAAAATCACCTGTGGCGCTGCAGATTGGAGACACTGTATCTGATTCATCTCGTCCTGGCGTCTACATAACAGACATCACCCTCGCCGAGCCTGTGAACGTGAGTATCTCTCACATCAGTTCATAAAGATCGCAATTATTGATCGACCGGCATGGGTTTATTAATGCCCGATATACAGCTTATGCTGCTATATCTCCTGTGCTTGTGTCTAGATTCAGGAAATCTCCTTCAAGAACTACTACACTGCGTATTTGACGGTCCGTTTGCAGCGGAGAGAGGACGGCTCTGCGAAGTGGGTCACTTGTTTGAGAAATTACTGCCTCATGAGCAACCCACACGCTGAGGCCGGATCACATGACTATTTCTCCATCTACAGACATCAGGTAGGAATGAGAAACAGACAGGAAACCAAAACATTGATCGTTTGGAAATGAGCAGCGTGAACATTCTGCAAAGTTTCTGCTTTTGTGCTCCACGTAAAAAAAGCCCCTTTGTGTCAGTTTAAACCTTCAAGCTTTTGGTTCTTTAACCACTACTTTAAATATATTAGTGATGAACTTAAATGAATTGTTTACTGAAATACAGAAACTGAAATTAAAATTTGAATTTAAACAAAAAACAAAACTGATTTTTAAAAATAATTTAGTAATAATTAAAATTTATTTAAGAGTTGGACACTGTAAACAACAATAATAAAATTACAAAAAAAAAGATTATTGGAGTATGTTTTACAAGACGATACTACTTCAGTTTTTCTATTTAAAAATTTGAAGTTTAATTCAATGTGTCACTTGTCTTTTCTTTGTAATTGTTAAATTTGTGAAATTTACTAGCAATTTCTGAGTGAATTTTTTGCTGTGTATATAAAAATAAATTGTACATAAGGCAGTTTTTATTTTAAGCTGAAGTGGCTACAGTGATCTGACATGTCACTTTAAAGCGTGTCAAGTCAGAATTTTTTGTTTGAATTTTGTTATAAAATTTACAGAATTTTAAAACTGAGAATTGGTTTCATATCAAAAACAACAAAGCTTATTGTGATTACTGAATGGCAGGCGTGCTATAAATAATATTTAGTGACATTGTTTTCTCTTATCAGCTAAAAACTGTAATAAAGCAATGAGCTCCGTGAAGCCGTGGTTTACAGTGAATTTATAACAGCTAAGGTTAGCTTAGCTGTTATAAATTCACTGTAAACCACGGCTTCACGGGGCTTATTGCTTTTATAAAATGCTTATTCCACGTAGTAAGGTTTCACAAAATAAAACAGAGCAAATAAAGTGTAATGATAATAAAAACAGTAACAATGTAGTTCCTCAGAAACAGTTGTGGTTCCAACAAAGTGGTTGCCGAGCAACACACAGAAGTAAACAAAGGTGTATGTTTGTAGAGTAATTTACAACAGCTTAGAACGAGGCTCAGCCAATCAGAATCAAGGACCGGAACTCTCCGTTTTATAAACTTTTTTTTTTCCTTCTTTTAAAAAGGTAATTGCAACTTATCTCACAATTCAGAAATTTTTTCTTGGAATTATTATTTGTTTTCTCAGAATTGTTAGAAAAAACAGAATTGTTAGTTTCTGTTTGGAAATTGTCTATGGAATTGAATGAAAAAAATTTGTGAGATGTAAACTCGAAATTGCGATAAAGTCAGAACTCTGAAATTACATCTCACAATTATGAGTTTATATTTTGCAATTCTGATTTTTTTTTCCTCCAAATAGTCCTTCGACTTGTGACTTCATTTCTCAGAATTGCAGAAAAGGCTGAACTGTGAGATATAAACTTAAAATTGAGAGAAAAAAAACAGTCAGAATTGTGAAATAAAAAGTCATAATGACCTTTTTATCCATAAAACAGCATAGACTAAAAGATCTTCATCAAAATGAAAGATCGATTAAAAGCGAGAAATCAAAATCAACCAGCATTAGCGTCCACACAGCTGACATGTTTACGAGTTGTAGCTTAAGTTGTTTGCACGAAATAGATGCTGGCAGATTAAAAACGAGCCATCAGAGAAGTGCCAAGTAAACGGTTTCACCCAAAACTGAAAATTCCTTTTCGGCTGAATATTTTCAGCTGCTTAAAATTCTATACATTACGAGTTAAGATACAGACACATTATCACTATTTTGGCAAAATTTTGCGGGCCAAAAAAGTCCATTGTCTTGAATAATAGCGACATCCACATGGGGACATTTTGTCCTCAAGCGAAAGTAAGGATTGCATTTACATGACAACGATTTACCAAAAAAGGAAAAGTTTTTCATTTGCGTTTTGAAAACATTTGCGTACAGACGACAACATTGTCAAAATGATCTCCATTCACACAGATCCACGAAAACGACAAAAAACGCATGTATTATTCATACCAGGCCAGTAGATGGCGATGTCACATTGTAAAAAAACACCACGTACTTGTAGTTTTCGAAAGTTTGCGCGTTCAGGCCCCCAAAACACCATTGTCATGTAAATGAACCGCCAAAACACATAAAAAGTTATACGTTTTCAGTTGGAAATGGTGTTGTGAAATGACTGCCGAGCAACGGTAAGTTTAACCGCACCTTTACAGATTTTGAATTCTTCAAATTATGTACGCATGACAGTTTACTTGCGCGACAAATACCTAATTACTGCTTTTTTTAACCACGCAAAAGATGCAATCTTTGTAATCTTTTTAAAGAATTTCCTCTGAGACAACACCGTCAATTATGTCCGCAGGATGTCATGAGTTTTTAAATAAAAACCCCTAACAGTTTTGTCAGCCATCCCAGCGTAATCGCAGCAGCTCGCAGAACATTTTGTTTGTCATCACGGTGATTTGGCCCATTTGTGGCTCTCCGGGGATCTGATGTCCCGGTCTTTGATCTGTGAGTTGCCTGTAATGACTGCTTTAATGTATTGAGATCAGGCTCTCTCGACGCTTTTTAGCTCCGTTTCAAAGACACTGAGATATTAGACGTGAGTCCTCGACTGAACTCTCAGTTGATTGGACGGTGAGTTCTGCGCTGTATGGCCACCTTTAGTGGCATGGAATAAAATTTGCATTGAAAAACCCACCTGGGACGCCACACAGCTCTCACCCTATCTGCTGTAATCTGTATAAGCCGGGTTTTGATGTCAACGGACACTGCAATGATAAATAAGTCTTTATTAAGAAGAGGAGAAATATTGAAAACAAAGTCCTTGCAGGTTTTTATAATTACAAGGACATTTATTCTCAATTATATGGAGGTTTATGGTGAATTTAAAGGATTAGGTCACCCAAAAATTGTAATTCTGTCATCGTTTACACCTAAACTTGATTACTCTCTTTATCGTGGAACATAAAAGATTAATTTTACGTATAATGAAAGTATTGCTGTCAAACGATTAATTGCAATTAATCGCATCCAAAATAAAAGTTTTTGTTTGCATAATATATGAGTGTGTACTGTGTATATTTATTATGTATATATAAATACACGCACATACAGCATATATTATAAATATCAGGAATTGTTTAAGAAGAACATATCAAAATTACTGAATATTAAAACTAAAATTATTATGCAGTTGAAAACAAAATTAAAAACTAAATCAAAATATTGAAAAATACTATATTAGTATATATATATATATATATATGTCACATAAAACTCAAACTAAAAACTGAAAATGAAAACAAAAATCGAAATATTAAAAAAGCAGTATATAAATAATACTTCAATTACACCGATATAAATACACATAAATATAAATCATACAAAAGTGTGTGGGTTTAGAATGACATTAGGGTGAGTAAATGATGCCAGATTTTCATTTTTTTTTTAACTAGCACAAATGATTTAAAGAGTTACAGTACATGCTCTCAGTCATAGTGTGTGGAATTTGCATGGTTTCTCTGGAGATGGCCTTCAAAATCTCTTAAAATCTCAGAGAAAACAAGCAGATAACTCGGCAGTCTTGGCAGGCGCTGTGACTCCTCTGCATCAGTAACTTCCCAGTGTGAAAAAGTGAAACATTTTTGCTGCGTCACTGTTTTTGACATATTCTTGTAGCTGTTCTTTGAGATCCTGTTGGTCGGTGAAGGTCATGCCAGCCTCAGCCTAAACATTTTCAATCTACTTGGAAACATTGGCTGTTTGCTCAAAATAATGCTACTCTGGGGTGGGGTGGGGTAACTTATTTCACTTCTTTCTTTCTTTCTTTCTTTCTTTCTTACATTTAATTTATTTATCTATATCATCCATCTCGTTTTTTTTTTTTAAAGAAATGTATACTTCTGTATAGCAAAGATCAATTAAATTGAACAAAAGTCACAGTAAATAAATGTATAATGTTACAAAAAAATACTTATTTAAATGCATGCTATTTTTTTTTTTTATTTCTATTCATCGAAGAATCCTGAAACGTAGGGTGCTTTCACACAAGCACTTTTGGTTCGATTGATGTCAGAGTTCGGTACGTTTGGATGATGTGAACGCGGTCTTCCGAACTCGGGTGCGCACCCGCGAACCGTACCCGAGTCCGCTTAAAAAGGGTGGTCTGGGGTACGGTTCAAGTGAACTCCGGTACGGTTCGCTGCTGATGTGAACGCAATCGTACCAAATCGCGGAAGTGAACCGCTATTAATGACGTATTATTTGATAAAAATGTGTTTGTGTGTTTCCTGACGAGCATGACTGACACGCTGCAAACAGAGAGCTGTATATCTCATTCTGTTCTCCTTCAGTGTTCTTTAGAGCATTTGCAGTACATTCGTAAGACAGACGTAAGTGCCGTTATGTACCGAAGCTTTGTAAACAAAACGAATGGCTCAAAAACGTAAATATATAAAAGTGCAGAGAGCAATGTTATGCATCTGCCGCCTTCTCCTGCGCCGTCGTTACTAAGCAACGGGGTAAACAGCTGCTGGCTTGATGACGCAAACGAACCG
>NW_015542360.1:207292-232462 GCF_001515605.1 Sinocyclocheilus anshuiensis | reverse complement strand
CTATATCATCTCAGTGAGATGATACAGAGACCAGATATAATAATATTCTCACACTATTATTTTAGCATGATCATTTTATTATCGAAATATCTCACCATTCAATGATGCTTCCTCGTGTTTTGCCGGAGGACAACAATTATGATTACATTTTCTGTCATCTTTGCATGAATGTAATATGTGAATTGTACAAAGTAACATATCTTTAGCAACAGATATATATATATATATATATATATATATATATGTCACATAAAACTCAAACTAAAAACTGAAAATGAAAACAAAAATCGAAATATTAAAAAAGCAGTATATAAATAATACTTCAATTACACCGATATAAATACACATAAATATAAATCATACAAAAGTGTGTGGGTTTAGAATGACATTAGGGTGAGTAAATGATGCCAGATTTTCATTTTTTTTTTAACTAGCACAAATGATTTAAAGAGTTACAGTACATGCTCTCAGTCATAGTGTGTGGCATTTGCATGGTTTCTCTGGAGATGGCCTTCAAAATCTCTTAAAATCTCAGAGAAAACAAGCAGATAACTCGGCAGTCTTGGCAGGCGCTGTGACTCCTCTGCATCAGTAACTTCCCAGTGTGAAAAAGTGACACATTTTTGCTGCGTCACTGTTTTTGACATATTCTTGTAGCTGTTCTTTGAGATCCTGTTGGTCGGTGAAGGTCATGCCAGCCTCAGCCTAAACATTTTCAATCTACTTGGAAACATTGGCTGTTTGCTCAAAATAATGCTACTCTGGGGTGGGGTGGGGTAACTTATTTCACTTCTTTCTTTCTTTCTTTCTTTCTTTCTTACATTTAATTTATTTATCTATATCATCCATCTCGTTTTTAAAGTTTAAAGAAATGTATACTTCTGTATAGCAAAGATCAATTAAATTGAACAAAAGTCACAGTTGTATAATGTATAATGTTACAAAAAAATACTTATTTAAATGCATGCTATTTTTTTTTTTTATTTCTATTCATCGAAGAATCCTGAAACGTAGGGTGCTTTCACACAAGCACTTTTGGTTCGATTGATGTCAGAGTTCGGTACGTTTGGATGATGTGAACGCGGTCTTCCGAACTCGGGTGCGCACCCGCGAACCGTACCCGAGTCCGCTTAAAAAGGGTGGTCTGGGGTACGGTTCAAGTGAACTCCGGTACGGTTCGCTGCTGATGTGAACGCAATCGTACCAAATCGCGGAAGTGAACCGCTATTAATGACGTATTATTTGATAAAAATGTGTTTGTGTGTTTCCTGACGAGCATGACTGACACGCTGCAAACAGAGAGCTGTATATCTCATTCTGTTCTCCTTCAGTGTTCTTTAGAGCATTTGCAGTACATTCGTAAGACAGACGTAAGTGCCGTTATGTACCGAAGCTTTGTAAACAAAACGAATGGCTCAAAAACGTAAATATATAAAAGTGCAGAGAGCAATGTTATGCATCTGCCGCCTTCTCCTGCGCCGTCGTTACTAAGCAAACGAACCGCGGTTCTGACCCAAATAATATAATGTGAACACAGTCCAGCGGGGGCAGGGGGGAGGGGGGACCAATCGAACTCGGGTTCGGACCAGGCAAGCGAACCAAGTGTGAAAGTACCCTTAATGTATCACAAAAATATTCGGCAGCACAACTGTTTTCAACATTTACAATAATCATAAATGTCTCTTGTTGATTTGCATATTAGAGTGATTTCTGAAGGATCATGTGACAGTAGCTACTAGGAGAAGCCACTGAATATAATAATTTTCATATATAATAAATTACTTGCGCCTCAGAGCGAGCAGACGTAACACAATAAATGCTATCAATGCTTTCGGAGGCGGGTCCCTGCTGTTTGGGAACGCAGTCGTGTAAGACAGTAATTATAGTACTCAAATGTGCGCATAAGTTTTTTTATGCACATTTTTAGAATTTTTAGAATTTTCTTGCGTTTCCAACCAGTGTTTTTTATGCGATATTCCAAAATGCGCAAAAAAATAGGTTGATGGAAACAGCTACTGAAGACCGGAGTAATGATGCTGAAAATTCAGCTTTCACTTTCACCTTTTTATCGATGTTATGTTTATATATTAAATATATTTATATATAATATAAAATACAATAATATAAATATATAAATGTATATACATGTGTGTATTTATATATGCACAATAAATAAACACACTACACACTCATATATTATGTAAACAAAAACTTTTATTTTGGATGCGATTAATCGTTTGACAGCACTAGTTTTTACTATATTTTTTATCAAGTAAATGCAGCTTTGGTGAGACTTTTAAAAAGAGGCGTCATTAAGAAACTTTTGAACGATAGAGTATAATAACTTTTTATATCTAATATATTTGTGCTCATATTATAATACAGTAAGCATAATCATTAGAGATGAAAGAACACAGTGTGTGCTTCCAGAAGATCTTTCCAGAGAAACAATCTGACATGAACAAGCTCCAAGCAATAAATGTACAGAAACAGTCCCTCAAGTATCAGGCTGTCAGCTGAAGTAGAAGGAAACTTTGATGTTGTTTAGCTCTAACACAAACGTCAAGTGTTTGGAGCAGTTCTGTTTTGCAGATTACTACAAGAAACTTGTGAAATCAGTGTCTCTTTTGTCAGGGTTTTATTCTGTCTAGTTAATTAAGGCTTGGAAACACACGTCCTTAGTGTCTCTGTTAAATTCTGACGTTCGTTCTTAATTTGACCTCTTTTGTTTCTTTGATAGCTGCATGAAAGGCCCCACATTCAACCAAATGTGTGTCACTTCTTGCTGAGGTCTTTTCTTCTCTGTTTTGGGGTTTTCAGATGTTGACGGAGCCTGATAACGTGACGACAGTGAGACTCATCTTGCGACAGCCCTCCTCCGAATGGCTCAATTTCAGCATTGAGGAAATTAACATTTACCTGTGTGCAAAAGAGGTTTGCATGTACAAGATATTGTCGTTTGTGTCACCATATAAAAGGAAATGCAAAATTATGCCTGCAATTGGATTGTATGTTAAACCAGATAGATAGATGATAGCTAGACAGACAGATAGATAGATGATATACAGATCGACAGACAGACAGACAGACAGATATATAGATAGATAGATAATAGACAGACAGACAGACAGATAGATAGATAGATAGATAGATAGATAGATAGATAGATAGATAGATAGATAGATAGATAGATAGATAGATAGATAGATAGATAGATAGATAGATAGATAGATAGATAGATAGATAGATAGATAGATAGATAGATAGATAGATAGATAGATAGATAGATAGATAGATAGATAGATAGATAGATAGATAGATAGATAGATAGATAGATAGATAGATAGATAGATAGATAGATAGATAGATAGATAGATAGATAATAGACAGACAGACAGACAGACAGACAGATAGATAGATAGATAGATAGATAATAGACAGACAGATGGACAGATAGATAGATAATAGACAGACAGACAGACAGACAGATAGATAGATAGATAGATAGATAGATAGATAGAATAGCTTTTATGAGTTTGATCAGTGTTTCTATTGCACGATGTTCCTGACTGGTTTTGTTTTTAGTTTGTTTTTGTTTGCTTTTTTATTTATTTGATTCATTTATTTATTTAATGAGGGAGAATGCACATTATTAATGCATACAATCAATGCAAAATGTTACACATTTATCCAGGGTGGTACATTTTCATCTGTAGTTTCAAACCAAACATTTTCTGTTTGTCTTCTTTTATTTTGTTCTGGAATTTGTTTGCTTGGTTTTTGTTACGTTTAGTTTGCAGTAATATTTTATCAAAACCTACAGAGTTGATCAGTGGATATTATTTTTGTCTTTCCAGGGGTAAGAGAGAGTCTCTTTTGCTTTTGTGTATTTGTGTGTTTGCGCGTGCGTGTTTGTTATTTATTTATTGTTTTTCTGTGTTTCTTAATTTTTTTTTTGTTTGTTTGTTTGATTGATTTGTTTTACTTTTTTTAGAAGTTTGTTTTGTTTAAATTTGTTTGGATGCTATTTTTGTCTTTCCAGGACTCAGTTTTATTTTGCTTTGTTTTTTTTTATTGTTGTTTTGCTTTTCTGTTCTTTTTTTAATTTTTTTAAATTTTGTTCTGCATTTTGTTTGCTTGAGTTTTGTTTTGATTTGTTTAGTTTGAAGAAGTACCAAAACAGAATTAATCAGTGGATGTTATTTTTCTTTTCTTTTTATGTTTTATGTTGTTTGTTTGGTTGGTTTTCTGTGTTTTTGTTATAGTTTTTTGTTGTTGTTGTTTTGCATTTTGTTTGCTTGGTTTTTGTTTTGTTTAAACCTACAGAGTTGATCAGTGGATGTTAGTTTTGTCTTTCCAACACTCCAACACTTACTTTGCTTTTCTGTGTTTGTTTGAAGTTAATTTTATGCACTTTTATTTTGTTCTGAAATTTGTTTGCCAATTCTTTGTTATTATTTATCCAACACTCAAAGAAGATTGTTTTGCTTTTTGTTCTCTTTGCTTTTCTGTGTTTGTTTGAAGTTAATTTATGCACTTTTATTTTGTCCTGCAATTTGTTTGCCAATTCTTTATTATTATTATTATTTTTTTTTTTTTGCATTTTGTTAGATCGTTTTTTGTTTTTCGTTTTGTTTTAATCAGTATTTGACTAAAACCTTGATGTGTTGTGTTTGTCTGAGAAGGACTCGGAGCGAGACGTTCCTGCCTGGATATCCACTCTCACACCTGTAGAGGAACCTCTTGATTTGAATGTGAGTATTTTGGCTCTTACTGTGTAATTTTGTTGTATAATGTGCAACAGTTGTCATCTAATGAATATTGAAAAACTTGTTGTTTAACAGCATATACAATGCTCCCTTGAAAAACTGTTAATGCCATTTCATTTAGCAACACACAAGCGTCTCTGTAGTTTCTATGTATTTATGCAGCTGTGAGGTGTTAATTAACGCCGTGGCTTCAGAAGAGATAATTACGGAAATGTATGAAACTCGCAAGTTGTCGTTTTTTCAATCACTCAGCATTGTGGCCATGTCCCAGTTCTCATTTAGCTGTCATTTGCATTAGAAATGTAAGACGCTTGTTTGATGGTTTGAAAGTGTCTCTTAAGTTTATTGATGGATGCTCAACTTAATGTTTATTTAAACCGTTTCACCACCTGAAAAGCAGAGGAAGTAATCGTAATTCATAAATTGTTGTTTACCTGCAGTATTTCTTTGGAGGAAAAACATGTTCAGTGGTAACTTTATAAGGCACTTATGAACTTGGAGTTTTAGGAACTGTGTGAATAAGTTTTCGTTAATAACTTCTTAAATGTTGTTATTATTATATTGTATTATCAGAGTTTCTGCAGGTTTTATGAAGGTTAGTTTAAGACTTTTTAAGACCTATTTAAGACCAAGTAAAGAAAATTCAAGGAATAAATGGAATAACACGACAATATGGTCTCTAAATCTACATGTCTTTTATTGGCAACCGTTTCCAAGTTTGGAAATACAACTTGTAACAGATCTCAGATCTCCCTTACTTTTTCATTCAGCTTTTGGTTTGAATAGCTCTGCACCACTAGAATATGGAAATAACCATTGTTGGGGTAACGCATTACAAGTAGCAAGAGTTATGTAATCAGATTACTTTTTCCAAGTAACTAGTAAAGCATTATTTTTCAATTTACAATGAAATATTGTAATGCATTACTTTTAAAAAGTTTCCCCAACACTGGAAATGAAATTTTCTGAACCTTCTGATCACACTGCAAAAAAAAAAAGAAAAAAAGAAAAATGATCCTCTGTATTTTTTCTTGTTTTCTGGTACAAATGTCTAAAGATTCTTAAATGAAGATACATGTTGATCAAAATGAATTGAGTTCACGATTAATACAAGATACGGGCCAACGGGCTCAGAAAATTCAACTTTATTCAAAGGGAAATAAAGTTTTATTACCCCATGTCAGACATTTGTTCTTGTTTCAAGCATAAAATATATATATATATATATATATATATATATATATATATTAGAAAACAATACTTCATATGTTCAATTTGCATCTCAAGTTAATGTATTATTATTTAAGGATGTTTAGATATTTGTTTTGGAAAACAAATATACTGAGGAAGATGTTCACTTTTTTGCAATGCATGCAACATTTAATGTCATGACTTTATGAATTTAAGACTTTCAGTTCTGATTTAAGACCTTTTGAGGCCTTAATTTGTGGAAGCATGAATTAAGACTTTTTAAGACCTGCAGAAACCCTAATAAAAGACAAATACTCAGAAACATCATATGCAGCAGGAACAACAACAAAAAAATGGTTTTAGAAAATGGGTTGAATATAATATGTGCTTTAGAAGAAATATTTAAAAATGATTGATTCTTGCAAAAATAATTCTCCTCCTCTCTATGACAGTACTTTACTGCCACTTGCTGGTCATAAATGAATCTGCAACTTCACAAATACAACGATTCTTCCCATTGTATTTTTTTGTTTAATTTTGTTGTGTTTTATTTTACACACACTCTGCTGGCTGGTGTTCTATGTATAAGCAAAATGCTAAAGGTTAAAAACGTCAGGGTGAGCAAAGATGATGATTTCTGAGTGCACTATACCTTTAATAAACAGAGCAATGCTGCATGTGTGTGTGTGTGTGTGTGTTTTGTGTTGGTTCGCCAGGGACTTCCTGATCCAGAGACGGTTTCCTCCAGCATTCAGCAGATGTGGGCACTCACTGAGATAATGCAGGCGAGCCAAACCGCAGCTTCCATCGGACGTTTCGACGTGAGTCGCACTTCTATCAACCGATATCATTATCCTTCTTTTGAACTGAATTAACATGTTTATTCCATTTGCAGGTGGAAGGCTCTTATGATGTCAAATTGCTATCGCACACATGACGGGAAAGCTGAAAATTGAACCATATTTCAAGATCATTGACTGTTTATTCAGTTTATAATTTAATTTCTTAAGGTAGTGACTTAATATTTAATATTAGAATTACTGTTTATATACAGTGTGTTTTATTGCTATTTTATTCTATTTAATGTTTATTTTAAGGTTCCAGAATATTTTAACTTATTTTACATGAAATGTCTATCTGTCTATCTATCTATCTATCTATCTATCTATCTGTCTCTGTCTGTCTGTCTGTCTGTCTGTCTATCTATATGTATGTCTGTCTGTCTCTATCTGTCTGTCTATATGTATGTCTGTCTGTCTATCTATCTCTCTGTCTGTCTCTATCTGTCTGTCTGTCTGTCTCTATCTATCTGTCTGTCTGTCTGTATCTGTCTGTCTGTCTGTCTGTCTATCTATCTATCTATCTATCTATCTGTCTGTCTCTATCTATCTATCTGTCTGTGTCTATCTGTCTGTCTGTATCTAATCTGTCTGTCTATCTGTCTGTCTGTCTATCTATCTATCTATCTATCTATCTATCGTATACTATGCTTTTTTGAGCCTTCCAGCACAGTATTAATATGCACAAACAATTTAAAATTCATTGGTCAAAAGTTATGGAGAGCCTGCATCTTATCAGTTGATATGTAAATTAGTAAGATTGCTTTATGCACTTGAGTTCTTACATGCAATAAAATAATCTTCCATGCATGCAGATGTTATCTTAGACTCTGTCGTTTGTAAATAATACTAATTCATCTTAGTATGTAATTGCATTGATGTACTGTGTAGCCTTCATTCTAAAGAGTTATTGACATATTTTCAGCACGTTATTAGATATTCTTGTCTGAAACAATGATCTACTTGCCGGACTTCACTATCTTTTGACGTCTATTTTCAAATGGTAATGAAATGCGTCTCACTTTGTGTTAATTAAAACTCAGCGGACATGTTCATGGTTGCCAGGCAGTAATCAAGAGCAGCGCTGCTTCCTAATGCTAATCATTGGAAATCAATGGTCGGCGTCCAAGAGGAGCCTCCATCTGTCTCTGCTGGCATCTCGCGTACATCACAGAGACCATCGTCTATGCAACATTAGCCTGCAAATGGAGCTCCTCGACTCCATCCCCACAATGTAGGACAAAAAGATCTTGCTTGTGCAGAAACCGATGCCTAATATTCGTAAGTTAGCCATCTTAAGCGAATCAACGTCGTTATGTGTCACGTTGAGTCATTTTATTATCTGCAGTGCGAGCCATAAACGTTAAACTAGCCTACGTTTAGACATAATGTTTTAAAAGCGTGCCGGATTTTATATGAATTCAATGTGTCATCATTATTCTAACTTTTTCACAACACTTCAACTTAAAGGCACAATATGTAAGATTTTGTTATTAAAATATCCAAAAACCACTAGAACAGTGTTATATATATTGCTGACTTGTGTACTTACATTATCCCAAATGTTTCGAAGAATGTTTAAATCCAGAGAAATAAGCCATTTTAACTATACATTAGCTCATCCATGAACATGATTTCTGCCTGAGTCCCATCGGATTGCATCGGCTGTGGGGATGAAGACAACAACTCCCATGATTCCACACTCAGTCACGGCGTCATAAACTATGCCTTTGTCTATTTGTTTATTTTGAATACGCGCCCTCCAGTGGCAAAAATTACATATTGTGCCTTTAAGTTAGGCTTCTTACCAAGATTTGCACGGTTCATTTGCTTGTGTCTCCAATAGATGGCAGCAGATAAACATCTAAACAGCTGACGCCTACACTGACATATTGATAAATCAACAAATTGTCGCCTGCTAGTGTGATTTTAATTATTTCCACATAAAATAGTCAATACGCATTACTCAGATTCATTATTTTAACACCCACATTTAATCCATTTTGACGACAGACCCTCAGTCACAAATTGGGATAGGCTACTCAATCCACTAAAAATGTATGCAAGCATAAGCTGTTAGATCAAAGTGTTTTTAAAAGGATAGTTCACTCAAAATGAAAACTTACTGAAAATGTTCTCACCCTCAGCCTCAGGCCATTCAAGATGTAGATGAGTTTGTTTCTTCATCAGATTTGGAGTAATCTAGCATTCCATCACCAATGGATCCTCTGCAGTGAATGGGTGCCGTCAGAATGAGAGTCCAAACAGCTGATAAAAACATCACAATAATCCACACCACTCTATCAATTCACGTCTTGTGAAAAGCTGTGTGTTTATAATAAGCAAGCTCCATTATCAATGGGTTTTAACTTGAAACCATTGCCTCTGGCTAAAATATGAGTCCATAGTCCATAATATTGCTTTCTCCAGTGAAAAGGTAATTTCATCTGATGGTTTAAAGTTGAAGCACCTTAATAATGGATTTCGTTCTTTCTCAAAATATGTTTCTATGAAGAAACTCATCTGCATCTTGGATGGCCTGAGGGTGAATAAATTTGAGCCCATTTTCATTTTTGGGTGAACTATTCCTTTAGGATAATGCTAAACATTTAAATTAAGTGTCTAAACTTGTAACTAGTATATGTGAGAGAAAGAAAAAAAAAAAATATATATATATATTTATTTATTTTATTTTTTGTGTGTGTTGTAGATCTCATGATGTTAGTGTGGCTCGTCTAGTTGTTTTATAGTGTCTCCAATAGATGGCAGTAGCTAAACACGCTAAGCGCAAAGAAATACAGGCAGAATTAAAATGGCCTACATTGATAGACTGGTAAAATCAACTAAATACCACCTGTTAGTTTAGCGGTAATGAATGGATTTTATTTCACGCAAAATCTCAGGCAAGACCCATTACTCGCCACATTAGGTTAAAGTATGTTCTGGGTTCAATACAATTGAAGCTCTATACAAGTTAAGCGGTATCGATAGCATTTTGGCATAATGTCAATTACCACAGAACATAATTTCGACTGGTTTCTACTGAAAATGGAAGTCTGTGGGATAATTGTTCAAGCCGTAAGTAGGTAATTGTCAATGTATTTGTTGTTTTCTGGTGGATGTCTTTTTTTTTCTCTGTGAATTGACATGCAATCCATACAAGCTTCTATTGAACCTGAAGCCTGCTAAACCAATATATTCCTTTAATATCTTCATGACCACATGATACTTAACATTTAACTTATTGTAAACATGGACATTTTCTGCAGGCAGACGATAAGATTTTTCTTATCTCAAAACAGACTAGGGATTTAGCTCTCATTTAAGTCTTGAGTTCAAGCAGATGCGTGAAATTGACTTTTACAAGATTTAAGCCCACAAAGGGAGAACGAACTTCACAAACCACCTGTCTTCATTCTGTTGAATTGCTGATATGCTAAATTTGCAGATGGAAATGAACCTCAACCAATTTGCATCTTGGAAGAACTCTGTGTTCCTCTTCATGGTGTTTAAATACAGTAGTCAATCTCCAAAAATGGCAACAAAACTCCATAAAAGTGGCATTTGGACTTATATATTGCAATATGTCAAATATATGTGGATGTTTTCCCCCTGGATGTCCTTCGAACCAAAAAAATAAATGGTACAGTTTCATCATATCATGTATTTTCTGTGGCTAATGCTCTGAGGTTTGAATTAACACGTATAGTGGCACTGTAGAAGTCATTTGAATAGGAATTGATAGGGTGTCCTTTACAATAGGTCTTAATTGGCATTTTATCCATTTCAGAGGTTGGCCAGAGGACAAGTATCCGTCACTGAGAAGCAGAACATCATCCTGAATGGGATTTTAATTGAAAACGAATTATAGAGAGACTTGTTCTCGACTGACAGAGAAGATTTGTCTGGACTCCGCCGACAACTGGTATTTGAATTCAATATTGACATGACTTGTGCGATTACGCTTCTCAGGATGACAGATTAACTGTGGAGAAACAATTAGTTTCTGCATTAAACAGAAACTTCTGCTGAAAATGAAGCAATTATCTTCCTCGGCGAACTCATCAGGTCCTTTATTATGTGGAAAAGTGTGAGGCCTTTGACCAGTATTTAGTTCACACTTGGTTTGCTCTCAAACAAAAACCCAGACCGTCGTTGTTGTCTGAATTTAAAGGGCAAGAGAAATGCCTTGGAAAAGCAGTAACATGCAAAATGTTCACCGTCGGTTGATGTCCGTTACGCGTAATGAACCCGAGCACGCGCCTCAAGCATTATGACAGTTGTTGTGGTTAAAGCAAGTAATTATTCCCCAACAGCAAGCATCTTAACAGCAAGGGGTTGGACACTTTGTGAGAACAAAGCAATCCATTCCCACCCTGTTAAGAAGACCTGACTCATTCAATTCAAGCAGCTCAGGCAAACCTTTCACCCTTTGACGCTATCAACTCTTAGTCATGTCTGCCTCCATCAGATTTTCAACTCTTTTTGAATCTCTGAGTTTCATTTCCTTCACATTTTTACAGCTAGGAGCCTTATATCTCTTTCCAGTCTTTAAAATTAATCTCAACTTTTGGCTCTGATTAGAGTTGTTAGACTCACCCTCATGTCATACGAAACCTGTATGATTTTCCTGTCTGAGAAATGAGAAATTTCAGCAGTTTTTGCACCACAACTGGCATTAAAAGAAATGGTAAAACTAATGACCATTTTCACTAACAATTCCCCGTTTGCCATTGGTAGAACAAACAATCGTTCCATTGGCAGAAAGCCACCCCTGAGTGATCTGATTGGCTAACACACATGGTTCACAGGCAGATTTCTTTTTGTTTACAAAACAGTCTAGGACTGTTACAAAAACAGTTTCGGTGCTCTGACAGGCAAAAGGAACATTTTATGTGAATTTTCCCTAAAATAATTGCTTATACACTTAAAAATAAAGGTTCTTTATTTGCGTCGATTGTTCCATGAACCTTTAACATTCATAGAACGTTTCCACTACAAATGGTTCTTTATAGTGGAAAATGGTTCTTTAGAATATTAACATTCAAAATAATGATTCTTTTAAGAATGCTACACTGAAATGTCCTTTGGGAAACCAAGAATGGTTCGTCACTGTGCAGTCCAAATTCAAAAAATTTGGAGAGAGTTGTTTCTCCCAACCCCTCATCCTCAGACTCAACGCTCACACGGGTTGCCAGATTAATGAACCGCCATAGGAATGAGCGCAATTGACAATGGAAAGTGACGAGCCTTACACTGTTGATTTATCTGTGCTTTAATATGACTCTGGTTATAGAGCTTTTCAGATGGATGGCGACTGCAAGGCTTTTTATGTCATTTTACATCGCAGCATTTTCCAACAACTGGCAACCCGATTTGTCGAAATAATATTGGGTAAACTGACAGTGGGCGGAATCACAAAAACTAAAAAAAAAATAAATAAAATCACATTTTTTCAACAAAAATTAATATTATGCTTTAGATTATTAAAATTATTACATAAAATGATCAATATTATTTAAATGTTTTTTTCACACTAAGAAAACAAATGGTGCAAAAAAAAAAAAACCCTTTTAGAACCTTTATTTTTCTTTCCTGGTTTCAACCATAGGTTAGTCTGGGAGATTGTACCTGTAATAAGTCGAAGGTGACGTCCTGCAAAAGTCTTTGAAATAAATGATGTGTAGTGATCAATAGATCCAATCCTATAAGAAACAGTAGAGTGTCCAACCAAGCTCCATCATATAATTTAGCCCCGGTATCATACGAAAACCAACAGCACACTGAGTATTGATTCGTATATTGACTTTTGTCATACTCCAAGCTGCTGGATTTGTGGATGGATTTGTGTTTGTCTTAATGCAGTTGTATTTTAGGGACCGAAAGTTCCTCCAGAGTTCGTGCGGTTCTCGAAACTCCCACATTAGCATGCATAAGCTTTGTTCTCAACCAGAGCTGAGATGGACTGGTCATGCTGTAGCTAATTACTGTAATGAATTAGTCACCACTCACAAGCATTTCTCTCAGAGCAAACCACGTCCAGATATCTGCGTACGTGATATTGAGCGAGTCCCGGTTTTTGTGGAACTATTAGAAACTGGGATGCAGCAATCTTTTTGGACGTTTCCACAACATAAATAGCAGATTGGCCTTTCTTTGTCAGACTTTGCAATGTCCATAATTCCCAATACATATTCTAGTGGTTAGCGATAGTTACCAAGCACAAGATAAAGGTTGTTAGTCCTTCCAATAGTAACTTTACAAATATGACACTACAACCAATTTGCATTGGTTAAAGCTAGTATTCAATCAGAATTGTATGACCTAGGTTGTGTGCTTTAAGCCATCTCTCCTAACGCCTCCATCAATTCCCATTTACTACGGCATAATGGGGAAAGCTTATGAGATATAAGTGCTCTTTGCTTAATTCATTCTGCTATTTAAATGGCACATCATCACACCCACCCCTTTATTACTTTAAAGCAAATTACAGTGAGAAACTTCACCATGAAAAGATGCTTTCGCAAGAGACATCAACAAGCAAAAGCCACATTAATCAGGCCCATAAGCATCCCTCATCTGCATTTTGCTGTCATAAACTTCTGATTGTCATTGCGAATGGTAGAAAAATAGCAGTGATTGCCAGTCGTCACAGATAGCAGTTCTGCACTGGGTATATGTAATGAAAATGAATTATCATTGTAAATGAATTCTGTTTATGCTACTTATAGCTGCAAAGCAACACATTAAGCAATTTATGAAGCAATGCAAATCTAAATGATATAACAAATACAGAGTTATAGTGTGTGTGTGTGTGTGTGTGTGTGTGTATATATATATATATATATACTGTATATATACACACACACAGACAGAGAGAGAGAGAGAGAGAGAGAGAGATACCTGGTTATTTACTAATTACATTATAAAAATTATAGTTAGTAACATAATCTAGGTTAGTTATTTTAGGTACTGTTTTCTGACTACTTTTTGGATTGCGTTTAGATGACTTTTTATCTAAATGGTTTTAAATTTACCATTAAACATACCACACTGATATAAAAAGGCAAAGAGCAAGAAAATCTATTCAGTTTCCCAAAGTGCGCTTGAAATATTATATGGTGAGAAACTAAATTAGTCTCCCAGATCTGTTTAAGAGAAATACATTTTATAACAGTGTATAACTGCCAATATGAAAATGCATTATTGGTGAAATCTTGAGTAAAAATCTTAGGCAGGTTGTGATATATGTCTCTGCTCTCCCTATATCTTTATTGTTCATATCTTTTCCCAACTGAAATTGATTTGACATTTGGCAGTGTGCTGTGTAATGCTAAATATACATTCATTCCTCCTTCTTTTACATCATCTTTATCCTCTTTGTCTTTTCCTCTTCTCCCAGTCATGCTCTTTGTATTTTCCTCCTTTTCACCTCTATTTTCTCTGAATTATGTGGTAATTGATATGGTAATTGTGTTCATGCATTGAGCAGTGAAATGCATTAACCAGCGTAGCTGCACACGCTGGATCTCTAGATGTAATGATTGTAGACAGTGGGAGGACGTCAATCAAATGAACTAGAATCACGTCAATCAAGTGAACTTCAATCATTTTGTTTTCCGGTGTTGGTCATTCTGGGGTTGCCATGTGTCAATCAAAATTGACCCGATTTACTTTCCTAATACCATTTTCTTGGTCTAATTGGAAATGATTTATTGGTGCAAGTTATTTTATTGGTGCAAGTTATTGCATAAAAAAAAAAAATGCTTGTCTTTTTAAACTTATCAAAATATTACTCTGCAAATAACTATTTGGGTAGTTTTCAACCATGTTACCATAATGTTTCCCCCCTTTTAAAGTGATATACTGATTCATAAATCAAAAACTATTCGTGGTAATAACAATATCATCCTATCAGAACGTGAACTCTTCAAGAACAAGCAGATGTGTTCTTTATTTAACACTTTACCTTAAGTTTTGGGTTTGTCAAACTTAAAATGTCAACCCCGTTATTCATGATTTTGTATTGTAAACAATTAAATTAAACAAGGGAAAGATCAGCCTTAATTTCTCTTTCTAATATGCATTTAAAGACAACGCTTGTAATATCAAATTAAACAATAAAACTGTCAACTCTGTAACCTTTATAGAGGCATACTGTGAATATATCCAAACATACATTACAACCCATTAATTTGGCTTAAGATGGTGCAGTGATCTCGAACAGAGATGTTATGTCTTGACTCTACATTAGGGTATTTACTTGGGAGCCCCCCAATCATCTCTGACTTTAAGAGAAAACGCCAATGAATTTTGTCTAGTGGATCTTGCATACCTGAGCCACTCCCCGTGCATACGGGTATAAATAGGCAACAGGTGCATCCACTCATCAGGTTTTACGCTGAGGAGCCGAGAACTTGTCCCTGGCAATCAGCGATAGTTCGAGGTTGTGGCATGGGGACATAACATGTTTGTTCCCTCCATCAGGGAATGAGGGTTACATACCTAACCGAGACATTCCCTATCTGTCGGTCACTACGAGTTATGTCGTGACTCGACATTAGGGGTCCATGGAAAGCGCCAGAACTTGAACCCCGTCACAACCCTATGGCATTGCAAATGTTGACAAGCAGCCGCGTGTCAGACAAATGCTACGCAAAGGTCGTAACCTTCCCATCACCCCAGTGCAAATTCACTGACCTTGGTACCTGCAGGGACCAAAGGTGAGTATATCGCTGCTGGTGATAGCCAAGCTGCTGTTCCTTTCACCACAGCAATTTCTTAACAGAAGGGATTTCGACCTTCAATGAAAGATTGCTTCAAGTCTTTCCTATTTGTTGTTACAGCTTGGCAGTAACGATTGGGAAGCGAGCTTTCCAGAGAAGAGCACTACGGAGGCCACATCCTACCCGTAGGGAGTTATCATGTGGAGACACTGATATGGACTGACCTAGGCCTGGGGCAGTACTACATATGGAATGGGTCGCTGAGGCAGGTCCTACCTGAAAGTAGGGATGGAATGACTGCCAGCAGAGACTGACAGAATGATCTGTCAAAGGGAAGACACGGGTTCACCGAGAGGGAAACGTTACCATGGAAGAATACACATATGGGATCGCCCGAAGGGAATCAAGCCATATGGACACCTAGCCCAATACAGGGGCTGACCGGAGACCCGGGCATGCTAACACCAATACTCGGCCTGGCGTCAGACACCTTCGCCGAGTCTGACTGCCGGGGGTGCTGGAGGATACTCCACCAGGGTTTGCTTTCTGGGGAATTGTACTGGAGGAGGAAAAAGGCACTCACATCCCTGGGTGAGGGGGAATGGCGCAGCAAGCATTACAGCTTTTCCTGCCACTTACCTGTTACCCAACACACAGGAAGAAACTGGTTCAACGCGGAGACTGTAAACTCTCACAAAGGTGTTCGGTGTCGCCCAGCCCACAGCTCTACAGATGCGGGACAGCTCCGGGTCCCAGCTGACTTCCAAAGCAGACAAGGAGCTGCTCAGAGTCTCTGATCGCGAAAAGGCGTGGTGAGAACCTTGGGCACGTATCCAGGCCGGGGTCTCAGGACAACGTGAGAGTAGGCTGGCCCGAACACAAGGCACTCTTTGCTTACTAAAAATGTTCGGAGGTCCCCGACCCTCTTGATGGAAGTGAGCTCGTTCAGGAGTGCTGTTTTAGCAGACAGGAATTTAAGCTCGACTGAGTCCAGTGGCTCAAAGGGACCCCTCTGAAGTCCAGCTAGGATGATAGAGAGATCCCAGGAGGGCACCAGGGGTGCAGCCCCACTGAATATTCATCCTCGGAGGACGATAGCCCATCCCCCAATGCTGCGATCAACATCTGATCTTCTGGCGGCACACCGAATGAAATGCTGGCAGCCTCATGAGACGGACCAGTAAGATCACTCGGTGCCGAACGGGACAATCGCTGCGTGAGGAGTAAGATGTCCGTGGGTGCTGGCCCGGAGGAGAAGCTCTTACTGTGACCCTCAGATCTCCCAGAGTGCTAGCCAGCGGTCCTCTTCTCGAGCCAGAGAAGCCGGGATGGGTAGCGGCAGAAGAGACAGGCGAGATCGCAACGATGTCATGCTCATACACTCACAGTAAATGCATGAGTCATCCACAAACGCAGCTTCAGCGTGTTGGATGCCCAGACACTGAAGGCAACGATCGTGTCCGTCCACAGAAGACAGGTAACGACCACAACCAAGAGGACACGGACGGAACGGCATCTTTAAAAAGACACGTGCTCTATTAGGGAAACTTCTCTTTTAGTTGAAGTGCCCAGGGGAATTGCTGGAGACAGGGACACCACTGTTCGCACCGTAACGCCAACCAGGACAGCTTCCAGACAGAGCGATGAAATGGCTTTGTGGAGATCAGACGCGTTCATCCACTCGGCTCCGAAGAAAAAATCTGATGAGTGGGTGCACCTGTCGCCTATTTATACCCGTATGCATGGGGAGTGGCTCAGGTATGCAAAATCCACTAGCCAAAATTCATTGGCGTTTTCTCTTAAAGTCAGAGATGATTGGGGCTCCCAAGTAAATCCCTTAATGTCGCGTCATGACATAACTCGTAGTGACTGGCAGATAGGGAACTATAATTTCAACATTGGGCAACCCTTACAAAAATCAACCATGATTTTACTACAAATAAAAAAATAAAAAATAAACCACGGTAACTACAAATTGACCATGGTTGTGATTAGGGCTGCCCTTGAGTAAGGATTTTTCGTTCATTTGAAGCATTAGTCGACTAATCGCACGTTTATTAATAAACTGTTTAAATCATTAATGCGCATTTAATTGCCCACATAGCCATAAGCACTGAAGCGCACGCACAAAGCTTGCCACAGCGCACCGGCAGAAGTAATGTGTCAGTGAAAAACAGTAAGGAGACTGCATTAACATTTTCATAATTTGATAAACTAGTGCTTTCTTTCTTCTCGGTTTAATAGATGAACCCGGTGACACTAACTCATCATCTCCACAGTAGTGATGCACCTTGTTTCATACGGATTACATAATCTGAGAATATTTGTTTTCCATTTGAATTGGTTAATTTGAAAGTAGACATTTCACTCTCTTTATATATATTTTTAATGTCTGTAAGGCAAAGATATACACAGAGTTTCGCGCTCAAGTTCACAGACCAAGACGGCAGAAAGAGCATCCTGTTTGCTTTCATTATTTCACAAAAGCGCATTTTGTTGTTATTGTGAGTGCACATAAATAAACGTAGAGTCTTTACAGATTTGAAAGATGTATTACTCTTATCTGTATGACCAAAAATTATGTAGCCTATTTTAAGAGTAAGTGAGCGCACCGGCGCCTCCTCTGTCCTGCAGTGAGCACGCTACTGTTCAGGTTCTACACTCCACACTGACACAATAGCGCACGTTTCTCTAGTTTAACATTAGATTGAGCAGCCATGTAAAGTTGCTAATACTTACATATTTCAGATGATAAGCCATATTTGAGGTCGATGAATGATAGGTGAGCGTTTGAATGTCCTGCCTGATGTACTGTATTACCATAGACTAGCCGTTAATGATATGTCCGTCACAAACTGCGTGGCTTCGCCTGTGGATTTATTTATTTATTTATTTTTTATGCGACTAATACAATTTTGGTCGATCAAGCCTCTTCTGGTCAACTAACAATTAGTCAACTATTAGGGGGCAGCCCTAGTTGTGATACACTAACACATGCAGTGATTTTCCCTACTTACATTCCTGTGGGTCATAAAACCAGCGATATCAGCATTAGTTGCCATGGGGACCAGGGGGGCCTGGTGTAAGAGGACGCAGTGTCTTGTTCCCTACTCAGGGAACCATGGTTACATAAGTAACCTGAGACGTTTAACCATGATATTTGGTACATGGTATTTTAAATGGTAATCAGTGCCAAAAAACATTGGTTACTACACTTTTACTACAATAAAACCATGGTTAATATAAATAGTTTATTTTAATTAGATCTGACATTAGCATGTTGCTAAGCTAACAATATCACTACAATTTGAACATAGGGTAAAATAGTCTGTTTTTATTAGATGTGATGTTAGCATGTTGCTAAGCTAACAACACAATACATTAAGTACAAAATAAACATACAAATATCAGGTAAAATAGTCCTATTTAGATTTGACTTATTAGTCATATATTGTACTGAATGAAAAATAAGCATGTTTACAATTGACTCATCCTCTTTCTGCAATGATTTCACCACCACCCCTCCCCACTGTGACAATGCACAATGCATTCTGGGACTGCTTTTTCTGTGAAGCACAGGGCCTAAATGTGATGCTTTTCGAGGGCAAACCTTCGTAATAGCCTTCGCATCAGGATCACACATATGATGCCTTAAAATGCCATATATACATAGGCTAGTCATTAGGTTTAATTAGCTATATCTCAGTAAAATCACACAAGGGATTATATAGCACTAATGGTGTTTATAGAGTGAGTTGACTGGCTATCAGATGTCATGAAGACAGCGTGGGTCTGATAGCATAGAAATGAGCTGATTATTCACTCTCAAGTGAACACATGCTACTGTCATTTAACACACAGGGATAGATGTGTTCATTAGCCAGTCACCATCACATTCATCTCTCTGAATGAAGGCATATATATCATATTGGATTTCACATACATGGATCACGCAGCATGGGTTTCCATATCATTTATCTTTAGTAAACAATCCGTAGTTGCAGCAAAGATAATAGCTGAAAGCAAAGTGAAGAAAATTCCTGTGGGAGTCACAGATGGGAATGTGTGGATTGTATGTGTAAAACACATACAGGCCAGCACATTGGATTTGCACCATAGATTACATGGTGTCCTTCGAAATAAAAGGAAAGAAAATAGCATCAGTACTTTTAAACAACAGGCAGGAACATTAGGAGGAGATGTGGAATGAATGAATGAAAGAATAACTGACTAAATAAAGAAATAAATATTTACATAAAAAGACTACTGAAAAAAACAGCATATGGCCCGAGTGTATGGAGGGCCAAATTACTCAAAATTAAATCATTAAATAAATGTTGAAATATATAAATAATATATACTATTATTGTAAATTATTATAAATGTATAATATATAAATAAATCCATAATTAAATTCATACATAAATACATAATTATGTATAAATAAATAATCAATCACTCCATTCATTCATTCATTCATTCATTTAGTTCCTCCACATGACGTGCTGACAACCGTACCCCTGAAAATGAAATGTGGAGGAAATAATTGAATGAATGAATATTTATTTATGTATTCATTCATTCATGCATTTATTTATGTATACATTTATGCATTTATTTAATTATGGATTTAATTATTTAATTTTGAGTAATGTGGCCCTCCATAAATAAAGGTCTTGAAAATTAAATAAAATAAAGTTTTTTAAATAATTGGATTGGAGTAAATTAATTAAGTTTTAATTCTAATTCAAAATAAATAAATAAAAAATACAATTATTTTTCCAAAACAATTAACAATTAATAACAATTACAATTTAAATGTAAAATAAATAAATAAATAAATTGCATGATAATACCATTCAAATAAAATTTTAAATGAAATATTTTTTTTTTCAACACAATCAATTTAAAACAAAAATTAACAAAAATGAATGAATGTCTTAGAAATTCAAATCAAAATGAAGTTAAAACAAAATTAATTAAATGCTTCAAAATAATGAACAATTTTAATTCCAAATTTAAATAAATAAATAAATAGCTTGAAAATTAAATTAAAATTTAATATTGTAATTACTGACTTGTGTATTAACTCAGTGTTAATTCAAATTTAGAATGAATAAATGATTTAATGAATCAAAGAATGGCTTAAATTATTTTTAAATAAAATGATTTTAACTAAATTTGAATTCAAATTTAAAATAAATTAGAAATATTTATATTTTTTATCCAATTGGAATATGATAATTAAGATCCATCTATTAACTAAGAGTACATGATAGTTTGACTTACCCAAATTGAATCATGTCTACTAAAATTAACAAAATGATCCCCTTTTCAACCAAAAAACTAACCTAAGCGAGATGCTCAGGTTAGTAGTTGTTTGCTTAGTTCCAGTGCAGAGATTAAATGATTCCATGTTTGTGTCCCAGAACCTGTCTAGATTTATTTTATTTTTTCATTATGAACAAGACTGATGTCATTCAGCACTTGGTCTGATTCAATCACACAGAAGTGCTCCAGACATATTCACAACTCTCAGAAAGAGCAGTCGCACTAAAAAATCATTTTGCATCTCTTATGATTCAGTACCAAGATTCAGCATGATTTGTGTTCCGGCAGGTATTTCTATGATTTCAAATTGAAGACCAATTACACCGAGTCACTCAGCATTCATGTTGATGCAAAGAAGAAGGTAACCTCTCTACCAAATTCAGAGAAAAAACAAACGGCATTAATAGCATATGGTAGAAAATGTTTGATTATAGGTCATGTGGAACTATACGCAGTACACAGAAAATAACTCAAATCTAACAGGTCAAATATCATAAAATCGATAACAGTTATCAGATTGTATGCTGAATGTATGGATACGTGTTTTCCTTAACAACAACAAAAGACTGTTGAATGTTTATGGATGCAAATTCAGCTGATTTGTTCTTTTTTGTTGATCATTTATCTTGTCCATTTCTGCTGTGAAAATCATTAGACAAAACGCCTCCACTGTCAATTCTGGCATATAAACAAATAGACTCATTTAGCTCTGATTAAAACAGAAAAAAAGCAGAAATGCAATTCAGCGCTGTGGTGTAGATTAGCATTTTCAATTACGTTTGTTTTATGAATCATTAATGACCTACACTTTTTAGGTTGATGTAGAATGTTGGTATTGTTGTCGCGAAAGTTTGATGATAGTATTAGCTCTTAAATCCATGTATGGTCACGCTTTCTCGATATGCTAATCAGTTTAGCTTAGCATTAGCATAAATTCATATCGCTGTTGACTGTTTCTGGTCTGAAAAATGTTGCTGTTGCAGCATCTACAGAAGTCTGCTAAAGCTAACTAGCTACATTTTGACCCCCTGATTCCTCCTGTACAAACCTTCTGTGTTTGCTAAAATAACAGTGCTTCAGTATTTTTTGCTGGAGATATTGTAACTGTACCACAAACCATCTGCTGCATTTTTGACAACAGTCCAACTGCACCATCAACCTCATAATGAGAGTCCACCTGTCGCTTTGGCTCAGTTTTAGACCAGTAGCATCTGGTACAGTTTAATATGCCAGTGACAAGATTTTATTATTTTTTTAATCAATATTGTCATCCTATGCACTTTAAAATAAGCGTTACCTCATTGTCCAATCAAGTATTCTCAAGAATGAGAAAGTCAGTCCCCACTAAAACCTAAAGAATATATACCAAATAAAAGTTCTAAAATTGACCTATCAGAATTGACCACTCAATGTTACAACTGACCAATCAGAATTGAGTGTTCCAGAGAGCTGTGTAAGAGTTCCATAGAACTGATGAAATAAAATAAAAATGTTTGAGAGCTCAATGCTACAATTGACCAATCAGAATCAAGAATCAGCACTACAATTGACCAATCAGAATCAGGAATCAATGCTACAATTGACTAATCAGAATAAGTGCTACAAGCAACCAATCAGAATCCAGTATTCCAGAGAGCCATGTAAAAATTCCATAAAATAAACAAAACAAAAAAAAAAACACTCAGTGCTACAACTGACCAATCAGAATCAATGCTACAGTCAACCAATCAGAATAGAGTATTCCAGAGAGCTGTGTAACAATTCCATAGAACTGATGAAATAAATAATAATAATAATAATAATAATAATAATAATAAAAAAGTCTGACTGTGCAATGCTACAACTGACCAATCAGAAAAAATAATCAATACTACAATTGACCAGAATCGAGTATTCCGGAGAATGTGTAACAATTCCATAAAAATGATCAAATATACAAAATTTAAAAAATGCTGAACGCTCAATGCTACAACTGACCAATCAGAATCAAAAATCAATATTTCTTAAAGCTTGATTAAAGTTTTTGTTTAAACTTCAAATCTATCAAAATTAGCTTAAAATGGTCAAATATAAGTGAACCCCTCTTAAATCATTGACAAACCACTCTGTTACATTCAAGAAGCTAAAACAGAGATTTGGGTAGTTCTTCAAACAACTAGGTGCTTTATTTGCTCTGAGTGAGCATAGTTCATTTTTCTTGATTTGGGATTTGTAGTTAAAATGCTGAAGTAGATAGATCCGTCTCAGTGCTTCATAGAAAATCAAGAATTTATGTTGGACTGATGAGCTTCTTAGGGACCCCGGAGACTTTAAAATGAGTTGCAAATGAAGACAAAGCTCTGCCTCAATGAGTTCGTTTTCCGAGGTGAAATTCGTCAGTAGCAATTTCAGTTTAACTTTTTTTTTCCCTTTCGGCATTCTTTGACCTTGTACGCTCAACTTTTCCTTTAGCAATTTTATGAAATGGGTCTTTCATAATCTAGTGTAATGAATGACCTGTAATGCTGAGGGGAAATGGATTAAAAGCGCTTCTCTTCATTTGCTGTTTCAAACCTGTGAACTCAATATTGAAGTCAAGGAAAACGTCCCTCAAACCTCCACATCCTGTACACTTTGTGCAATTTGTAATGGTTTTTCGGATAAACAACCCGTAAACAGATACAAAACAAACTTATTGGTCACATTATGTGGACAATAACGCTCTTCCTTTCTGACTGGCATTTTAAATATTCTTCAGAATAACATTCTATTCCTGAAAAGATGTTTTTAATCATCGTAAATAACCTCTTAGAGTTACACCTCCAAACTGTCGTAAATCAGATCTGTCTGTCTATCTATCTATCTATCTATCTATCTATCTATGATTTATTCATGAATATTTCGATCGATCTGCTGTTTCTATTCTCCATAAAGCACATTCAGTGTGTTTGGTGGGGTTCGCGCAGGAGTCACGGGTCGGTGGTGTAGGCGTGTGACCTATCCGTGTTCTTCCTTCCTTGCAATATCTCAAGCACTAAGTATCAAATGATCAGCATCATAATCATCAAGTGTCCAAACGCGGGACGATAATCACGACACTTGAAACCCACGGGTCATAGCAGGTGCGTCAGGCTCCGTTCCTAATGCGGCTGTCGGGACGTTATGATGGATAGCGGAAGGGACGTGTCATTACCCATCAGGCTCGGAGAGATTTCCGCATCTACGAGTGTCGGCTCAATTGGGAGGAAGTAATGCAAATTGATCACGCTTCATTGGTCCTCTAATTGACGTTGGGCTTTGGTGACTGTTTTAATGGGACAAACACATGAGGCTTGTCATCGGAAAAAAACGCAATGCTCAGAGGCCTGGTAAAGTAATTTTTCTACATTTCTAGATGCAAACAACATTACTCCATCATCGTTGTATGCTTTATAGTTTACTCCGTTTCTTTTTTTAAAAAAGTGGCATCCAGGTCTTCTAATGGATGAATACTATGTACAATCTTTAGACTGATGACAAGATTTGAATGATCTATCAGAGACTCTCGTCAAGGATTGATATGTTGTGAATCTCCTAAAAAAGTTTAGATTTTATTTTATTTTTTTAACAAAAATGTTTTTTTGTGAAATATCCAATGTCTGCCATTTAATACACAAATTAAAAAAATCTACTACATTAGCATTATGACAACGAGAAGCAATATATGTATATATTGAACAATAATATATTTATATATTTATATACTTCTACTTTATATATACATGTATATATATTTATATACGTGTATGTGTCACGTGTATGTTCCCGTTTAGTTCCTGTTGTCCTTATTTGGTCCTTCCAGTTCCTTTTCCCATTATTAGTATCACCTGTTCCTTGTTATTAGTTATCCCCATCACCTGTCTGCCCCTCGTTATCTGCCCTATTTAGTTATAGCCCGTTCTGTTCTCCCTTGTCTGGAATTGTTTATGTCCCCTCCTTGTGCTACGTGTGATTCCCTGAAGAGAATATTAAACCCCTTTGTTTTGTACTCCTGGTCTCCTCGTTCCTCGCTCCGTGCTCCTCACAGTAGCGACCCGTGACAGAATTCCGGACCCAAACAAAGAGTGAGCGGCGACTTTTCTTCGCGTTTGTTTATTCTGCCTTTTTGAAAAGTTTTTTTTGTTTTCCTGGTTTTCCCCGCGGCTATGGAAAGTGCCGCTCGGTTCTCCGCCTTCGCTCGCCTAGATCTCCCCTTTGTCAAGTATTCCTGGGAGTTCTGCAGGCTCGCCGCGGCTACGGCCCTCGAGTACGCCACCATTAATTCTCTGTTCTGGCTCGGGGCCAACTACCATCGCC
>NW_015542360.1:192202-206806 GCF_001515605.1 Sinocyclocheilus anshuiensis | reverse complement strand
AACGAGTACGAGTACGAGTACAGGAGACCAGTATCGGGCCCGATACCGGTGCATCCCTAATATATATATATATATATATATACACACTATTGCTAAAGGTTAATTTAGCTTTGTTCAAAATATATTCAGTTGTTAATTTATAAAATCAAAAACATATCTCATAATTAGATATGTTAGATAAATAAATTATTATATAATACAAATGCAGCATCGGGGAAAGTTACTTTTAAAAGTAATGCATTACAATATTGTTTAATAATCAAACCCAAAAGTTTTCTTTTTAGCATTCATTACTTATTTGAAAAAGTAACTCAGATATTTTATTGTAAATTGAAGTATTGTTACTTTACTAGTTACTTCGTAAAAAGTAATCTGATTACGTAATTCGCATGACTTTTAATGCATTACCACCAACACTGCATAAATGAACCTAGCATTAAAAGTAGTTTTATTCATCAACAAGAGTACCATGGAGAAGTTGTGTATATATATGTATGTATGTGTATAGGACTGTCAGTTTAACATGTTAACTTAATTAAAAAATAATCAGATTAAAATATTTGAACCCAGTTAATGCACTGAACCCGCCCCCAGACCTGTACGTCTTACATTTCATACAGTTGACTGTTGACAAATATGATGCAGGGCAACAACTCCATAAATGCAGTTATGGGCTAAAATTCTAGATATTGGGGCAAAAAATGCCCCTGTATGAGTTTGTGTCTCATTTTTTATATCATATGATAAGCGATATCACACGAGCACCGAGAGCAGTTTGTCCCAAATATAACGAGTGCAAATGGGATTTATATACAGTTCAGTAAAAATAAGTTAATATTGTTATATTTTAAACACAATAGTGTCTGTTTTTGCTCAGTTTTGCCAACGAAAATATTACCTATATAAAGCCATAGCAGAATTGTTGCACGTCTCCGAGCAACACAGCGGAGTTTAGTTTCTGAATGAATCCGTTTTGAACGAATCGTGTGAACCAACGAATCAAAGGCCCATTCATAAAGAGAGCCGTTTACTTCATTCCTGAATGAATCAGCTGTTTGAATGAATCGAATGAAGACATTTACCGGCACCTGCTGGCATATTTAGTTTCTTATTTAGAGTATTATTTCATTTAAAAAAGGGGGAAAACAAGGGATAGTTCACCTATTTTATTTTTTTAATTATGTCATCATTTAGGCTACTCAAACTTGAATGACTTAAAGGAACAAATAGACTGTTGGGAACAAAGCTGTTTGGTTACCAATGACTTCCACTGCATGAACGAAAAAATACTGAGATGTTTCTCAGATTATCTTCTTTCATGTTCCATAGTTTATGTTAGGCCATTGTAGACTAAATGTTTATGTGTAATACATTTTATGTTAAATCAAATAAAATATTTCTTTCTAAAGGTACTATTTGTAATGTCTACTTAATTCTTTCTCATTTAAAACACAAATATAGCATTAAATAATCACGGCCAAATGTAATTTGCGATTAATTAGATGAATTAATCGACACATCATGTAATTAATTAGATTACAATTTTTAATCGACTGACAGCCTTAATATATATATCAATCACAATGACAATTGTTTTATTTAATTTTAACTTTTCATTATTTACATTACTTATTATTTTAATGTCTCTACATGTGTCACTATAGGTCTTTGGCATCACACTTAATCTAGAGTTAAAACTTAAAAAAAAAAAAAAAAAACTTTTATGGAAACAAAATACATGTTAAGCAAAAAATGAATTATAGAAAAACTTATTTTATTTCAGCTAGCTGCCAAGGCAATATTTCTCATTTTCATTTTGTTTATCTAAATAAATAACTAAATAAACTAAAACTAATAAAAAATAATAAAAAACTATATAGACATATAAGAAAACTAATTAAAATGTGTAAACAGAAAATATAAAACTAAAATCTAATTCAAAATATTAACAAACAACTATAATAATGCTATTAAAATAACACTGCATCACACAAACACACAAGAACATACTAATATAAATAAGCTGCAACTATATGATGAAGGTAGATTTTGTTTAATACCTACTGTGGCTGTACCATAGTACAGTGATGATATCAGATGGTAATACCACGGTACAAATAGTGTGATACTCAAATTCATGTGCCATGATATTTGTATGATACTCTGATTCATGTTCCATGTTTTTTTTCTTAACAATTATTAATTGTTAATTGAATTATTAATATTTAATCATTAATTCATGTTCATTTATGCAATCAGAAATGTTGTATATATGTAAATGTGATAATTAAAGCAGATTAATAAATGCTGTAAAAGTTGCTTATTGTTAATGTAAGCTGCTGCAATAAAGGGATAGTTCACCCAAAAATGAAAATTAGCCCACGATTTACTCACCGTCAAGCCATCATAGGTGTATATGACTTTCTTCTTAAATTAAAAAATGCCCTGGCTCTTCCAAGCTTTATAATGGCAGTGAATGGGGATAGAAAGTCATATACACCTAGGACGACTCAAGGGTGAGTAAATCACGGAGTCATTTTCATTTTTGGGTGAACGGTCCTTTTGACTCATGATACACTATAGAACCTTAATGTACAGAAAAGAAAAAAGAGGTTCACATTTTGTGCCTCAACTAAAAGCGACTGACTTTTAGATATAGTTTTATTTTCTGCTAAAAGACACTCAACAGTCCCTTGACTGTCACATTACTAGAAAAGCATTACATTTACCTTAGCTGTTTAGTGTGTAGCTGGAATATAAATGACAAAGTGTATGTAACAGTGATGTTTCATTGATTTCAGACCATTGAAGCGCGTCCGCTAACTATTCTCTCTCTCTCTGGACTGTCTATTAGCTCCCAGAATTGGATTTTGTTCATAACTTTAGTTTATGACCTGCACTAGCAAGTCAGCAGAAATCAGTTTTACTGTAATGTCTGTAAACATCTACACGCAGCTGGAAATTACACATCATAATCACTGGAGGAAGTTAAAAAATAAAGCGGTGTTTGAAATATAAAATCTGTTATCCTCAATCATGCATTAAGATGATTCACACCACTTTTCGGTATCATAAAAAATGTCCGTGAAACACAAAAATGAGGCATTGCTTTCCAATCAATCACACATCTTTCGTTTCTTGTTTGTGTGTAATGGACAGAGGTGAATAATTATAATTCACCTCGCTGGAAAGCGTTCTTCAACACAATTATGTGTAAACAGCCAATAGTGGCTGTCAGCAGTCGGATGAAGTATAAGGACTCGACAGGCGAAGCCGCTTTGATGAGTTTAATGCTAAACTTCTCCTCCTGCAAAGGATTGTGGGTATACTACTGCGATTTAGGCAAACAATGACAAGCGTGAACAAACAGCGTAAAGATTGGATGGATTTGGAGAAATCAGAATGATAAATGCTTTTGGGAAGTCTTGAGGTAATTAGGTCGACGCGAAGAACGCAAACAAAACACATCCTGTAAGTTTGAGAACTCAAAACTTTGTTATTATTCTAAAAACAGCTTATATTGAAGCCAGGCCAAAATGACAGCTTTTGGAATGTTTCACTTTATGATGTAATAGTGTGGATAAGCACCGCCTCCGCAGAAGATGATCAACACCTGCTTCTACATCACTGCCTGTTTTGCCCCGCCCACCAATTCTACATCAGTGCCTGTTTTCGCCCCGCCCACTGATTCTACATCACTGCCTGTTTAGCCCTGCCCACTGATTCTACATCACTGCCTGTTTTAGCCCTGCCCACTAATTCTACATCACTGCCCGTTTAGCCCCGCCCACTGATTCTACATCACTGCCTGTTTCACTGATTCTACATCACTGCCTGTTTAGCCCCGCCCACTGATTCTACATCACTGCCCGTTTAGCCCCGCCCACTGATTCTACATCACTGCTTGTTTCACTGATTCTACATCACTGCCTGTTTTAGCCCTGACCACTGATTCTACGTAAGTTCATTCAACTCAGAGTATGTTCCTGGTTAAGACTCAAGACATTCTCAACAGAGCAACGAATTGACAAGTCACTATAGAAACGGACGCTAAGAAAAAGCGCGCCATGCTGTTTCTTTCTTTCTTCTTTTGTTCAATGGTTACATGCTTAGTGCATATCGCCACCTAATTGATGGTTGTGCAATAATTTTTCTTTTTTTTCCGTTTAATCTTTAATCCTTGATAATATGAATTATATTGTTTGTTTGATGATAATTATATATTAAGTCATATCAGATATGTATTTTTTATTATAGAAATACATGATAGAAAATGCCGATCCATGTGTGAGATGATAATATAAAATGTAATAAATATACGTATATGAAGAGTTCATTTGCAAAAACAGATAACTCCGTTTTTAACAATTCTCAGAAATCATGTTTTTTCATTGTCCACTCCAGTTAATCTCAATCAAACTGCAGTTGGGTTATTTTGACTAGGTTACAGCTAAAACAGCTAACTAACACAATAAAACACAATAAAAACATGATAACATAATAAAAAACATGATTTTTCTGTTATCTGTTTTTGCAAATAAACTCTTCATATAATATAATAAATTAAACATTACCTTGTCATAATAGTGTTTTATAATTAGACATTATAGAAAATGCCGATCCATGTGTGAGATGATAATATAAAATGTAATAAATAAATATATATAATAAACATTACCTTGTCATAGTGTTTTATAATTTATAGATAACTGTTATATATGCCAATAAAATAAATATAATAACCATATTAGAATAATATTACCTTATTTATTACTTATATTAGCGCTTTATAATTAACATAGTATACAACTATATATATATATATATATATATATATATATATATATAGTAGGCTATATTACATAACTATATTGTAATATTATATAATGTTGTGCGCTATCCGTCACGCCGACTGAAGGCTCGTCAGTAGGTCGCTGATGGCTCTGAAGTGAACAAACCCTGGAACATAACCTGCTCCGGAGCAGGTTATCTTCAGAGAGCAAGTTGCTATGGTTACTTACATACCCTGAAAGTAACCTCTGATTTTGGAACCGAAAGCTGAGGTTATCCGCTCGCTTATCCTCAAACATACCCGGGTATGTCACATAACCTGCTTTCTGGAATACACCCCTGGTCTACACAGAAACTAAACGATGAAGATGTTCTGAAGACAACAAGACGCTGTGCAGTGCCAAGATGTGAAAAAAAAAACAGTCTTTGCATTGACTTCCTTCTGATCCTAACATTAGGAAAGATTGGATGAACTTTATTTTAAATGAAGATCCAGACCTCGTTAATAAGAACTTGGTCCTTTGTTCACTTCATGTTACCGCTGATTCGTTTACAAACAAGCCACAATTCAATGCAGCATTTGAACTTTATTTTTAATTTATTTTTTATATTTATTTAACTCGGTCCTTTGTTCACTTCAGTTTAACGCGGATTTGTTTACAAACAAGGCACAATTCAACGCAGCATTTACAAAAAGATTGAAACTATGCTGTGCCAGCTATATTGGATCCGACAGTAATGTCGCAACACAAGTGTGAGTAACTGTTTTTATTACGTGATCACTATTGCTTTTGTCTGTTATTACAGATCGTTTGATTTGTATTGAGTTATTTATACGTTTTACACATAAATCACTGCAGCATCCATCTGTGAGGGATGTAGACTGTCAAACATACACAAGCCAATCATAGCAGTGGGCGTTTATTTCCGAGTTTACATCCACCACACCTATTCAAACAGAGCGTTCTGATGAGAGGGGTTAAAAACAGGACAGAAAATAGCCTATTACTTCTAAATTATGTTTTTGATGTAAAAATCTTGATAACATTATAAGTGAACCTCAGAGAACAGTACAAAATAAATAAAAAAAACAAAAGCAGTTCATGACCCCTTTAAGATACTTTAAAGAGTTCACCTATAAATAAATAAATAAATAAAACAGAACTGTTGGAGTCCAATGATTTCCTTAAAAGTACAAATCCCATGATCCTATTATATATGTTAGTTTAACTATTATATAATATAAAATGAACTTAGCATTAAAAGTAAATTAGCTTTACATGAGGTTGGTGTTCTTCCACCCCATTAAAATTATGATTTGAGATTTTGTGCTACCGAAAAAGGGAGGAAAAATTGTGAAAAGTCTTATTTTTTCCTATAAAATCTTTCCATTTTTTAAAATTATATCTGTATAATTATATTTATGTCTTGCAAAATTAATCAGGCCCTCTCATGCTACCCAAGATATTGTGAGAATTTGTTTTCCCTTAAAATGTATGCAAATTAATTAAAATATTATTTTTATTATATTTGTATAATCACATGTATGTCTTGCAAAAGTATTCAGACCCCTCATGCTACCAAAAACAGCGGAACATGTTTTTGTTTAGTTTTTTCCTTTGAAATATATGCAAATTAATTATCATATTTTTCTTTTGTTTTTCTTTTTTTTTATTTATACATTAATTTATTGCATACATTAGCCTTTAGCGGCCAGTTGACGCATTACAGTTTAAGTCACTTCCGTGTTGGCTTCATGAGAGAGAGCGGGAGGTTGCCGCTTGGTGGCAACCCTAGTGACGACACAGTGACCCGCGTTCTAAAGATTCGCGCCTTCATTCTCATATATGAGTGGATTCTCTCTCTCTCTCTAGGAGCAACAGCCATGTGGGCAGCGCTGTGTCATATGCCATAGCTGTGCACAAGCTGTTTATCACAGCTCCAGACTTATTTGTTCATTAATGACGTCATCAGCGACTAGTCGACTTCGACTCGACTTTCATCACATAAAAGTCGACTTTAAAAAATCAGAAGTCGTTCAACCCCTAGTTCGCACGCGTGCAAAACACACTTTTGCGTGCTCAAAATATGATCTTTCGCATGCAGAATTGCGGCAGAAATGTAATCCCATAACATGGCAGCCGGTTTGCTCGAGCACACCCTGGGGTGAGGCGCCAGCACACGGCACTGAGGAAAACCGCGCGGGAAACCGGACCCCTCTCTTTAACATAGAGAACTGGGTGGAGGAGGGAGCTTTTCGTTTTTGTAGAGGGCACAGTTTATATTCTGACAAACACACATTCACCAAAACTATAACAACCCGTATTTGAACTGAAATAGACCAACTGACCTTAAAACAGAACACCAAAACAAGACTGTTTAACTTTGAACAAATTAGAGCCTGATTTAAACATTTCAGGATGATATAAATCATACTTGAACTTGTTACTTACTAATAAACTGATTCCTGAAAAAATCTTGTGGGAAGCAGCTGTGTGTTTGTGTTCAGTTTTGTAAAGTTCTGCCACAGAAGGCTCAGTAAACCACCAATGCACTGTGTGTTTGTATTGGATTATCAGCTCTACCCAGTAGAGGGCAGTGTATGAATGGTTTATAACTGAAGAGTATGCTGGTATTAAAGACACATAAAGCATGTGAGAGTCTGTGTCATCATCAGTTCCCAATGTGAATGTAACATTTTGGTTTGTTAACTGTTTTTGCTTACTATCATGCCGTAGCCTACAAATGTAACTCGTAGTTTGAAGTTGAAGTAATCCTGCTTGAGATGGTATATGTTATAAAAAAAAAAAATCCTTATTAAATTTAAGCTCCACTCTGTTGTCTGTGTGGCACTTTTATCATTACACACAATTCTTAGACTAGAGCCATGGAAGTAAATTCCCATATTACCTCTGTCGATGTCTGTTAGAGGTTTGTGAAAAATCATGAATACGTACTTTTTCTAGCTGTATTTATCCTTGTAAGATCAAAGTTTGTTTTTAATATTAGTTTTATTTTATTTTATTTAAGCTTGTATTGTAAAATCAATCTATCAGTCAAACTATTTTTCCATCACATTCATGGCATTTCAAAAACATATTGTTTACTTGGAAAACACCAGTATTTTTTTTAATTTATTTTTTGTTATTTTATTTTATCATAAATGACCATTTGAGTTGTAAAATATCCCATTTTTATTTATTTATTTAAACCTAAATAAAATAAATACATAAATAAATGCATCACGATAAATACATAACCCATAAATTATTTGTTTCTCATTCTCATGCCATTGCAAACCCTTTTTTCCCTTAAAAATATCAGTATTTTTTTTTATCATTTATCACATCTTGTGTAAAATATTTTTATTTTATTCATTTGTTTTTAGTTATTTTTTTTATTTTATTTTATAATTTTATGTATGATAAATGCATAACCCAAAAGTGAAAAATCTGTTATTATTATTTCTATTCTCATGTAATTTCAACGAGTTGTGTAAATACCCCAATTATTTTATTTTATTTGTTTTGTTTGTTCATTTTTGTATGATGAATGGTATACAATGGGCTATACAATAAATCACCCAAAAATGAAAAATATTACTATTTTTCTCCACTGACATACCAGTTCAAACACATATTTATTTTTCTTGGAAAACAAAAGCATTATATAGGCTGTGTAAGATATAACAATTATTTTATTTGTTTTATTATTTGTTTTTAAGTTTGTATGATGAATGGGATACAATATATCACCCAAAAATGGCAACTCTCACAATATGTTTTTTCCACCCTCATGTCATTTCAAACTTGTGTATATATATATATTCTTACTAGTAATATACCAGTACTATTTACATTTAAACGTGGTCCCTAGAACTTCTGTAAAATATTCCAACTCTTAGTTTGTTTTTGTCATAAACATGACCTATATGACTTGTGCGAAATATTTCACCTTATCTGAAGATCTATGACAGTACTTCAAAAGAATTCAATCAGAATTCAAAAGAATAATTTCTACTCCATGGCGTCAGAACAGATGCCGAATAAATTAATGAATTTATCAGTATAGAGTATGAAATCCAACATACTCCCTTGCTGCCATTCTTTGACCATCTGCTTATGAAGATCGAAATTGCCCAGTGCCTCCAAAGCCCTTAGCTTCTGAAAGGCTAGTGCACTAGTTCTTTAGCGCGAAAGGTTACCCGGGGAATTCGTTCTGGCAGAAAGACATTGCGTTTGGCCACGTTCATCGTTTTCCATCTGAGGAAAGGAATTTCTAATGAAATATACGGAGTGAATAAATACATTTATCTAAAAAAAGGTTTAGAAACCCCAATGTTTCCAATTTTATGAAAAAAAAAAAAAAACGTTCCCTGTGACAGCCCGCATGTTGCCTCAAGTGAGACTCAAATTAATGACCTTTGGAAGTGGAGCTGAACATGCTAGCCAGCGAGCTAAAGGCCAGGCCTAAAGCTGTGTAGTTGGACTGCGGTTTGATCCTCAAAGGACTCAAATTTGCTGTGACAGCCCAGACAGCATAACTGATCAACCAGCCTCACTCCATTACTAGCGCCAGAGAAAGAAAAAAAAAAAAACAGTCCTGCACTATAGACTCAAAGGCCTTTTGTAGTGTAATCCACCTCTAATGTAAGCTGATTCTGTTTTTATTGCACTCTGCTAGTGCAGATTTGGATTGATTGTGCTCTTTAGGTGGCGGAGTTTTTGTAAATCTGCTCTGGCCAGCTTAAAAACAAAGGTGGATAAGATACGTCCTGATGAGAAGGGACATTGCTCCCACTCATACTTTTTCTCGGTCTCCTTGAACAAGGTTTGTTCCTCTGAGAGGTAAAGTCATCCACCATTATTAGTAGCCTAGAAGTTCTCCTCACATACTATAAATATACAACAATGTCAACTTGTAATCAAAATGGACCATTTACTTTCTTAATACACATTTCTAATCTCATTTTCTCATTAAATACCCAATACTCATTAAAAAATTTCGCTTTGAAATACATCACATTATGGAGGTAAAATGGGTTGTGAATAATGTTTCATGTCATAGTCTCCACCCTGTTGAAAAAACCAGCATATGCCAGTATGTTTTGACGCTGGGATGCTGGTTTAAGCTGGTCCTGGTCCTTGTTTGTTACTGACGTTTTAGTTTGCTTTCAGCAACTACCGACAAGAGACGGCAGTCTGTCAGAAATCTCGCCACAGAAAAAAAATGCATGTCATGTGACTTAATCAAAGCACATCATTGGCTAAACTAAGGTCTTCTCTTTCCAACAAAAAAAAACGAGAATGTTCTCTTAAAGAGACAATGGCAAGGAAATTAACACAAAGAGTATGTTGCCATATGGCTACACCATGCGGTAGAGGGTTAAACCAGCAAAGGACCAGCATAAACCAGCAAAGGACCAGCTTAAACCAGCATCCTAGCGTCAAAACATACCTAACCAGCATATGCTGTTAATTAACGTATGCTAGTAATTTTTTTTAATGACACAATGTTCTTTTATCAGATTTTATCACATTATAGAAGTAAAATGAGTTGTTGAAGTAAAAAAAAACAAAAAAAAAACCTCAATAATACTATATGTTACAGTGATTTTTTACCACAGTAAACAGGTATTGTTAAACATAACATGAGATGTTTTAGGATCCAGTCTTATCCTTGAAGTCTCTATTAAATCAAAACTTATGTTTTATGGCTTTAAAATTCTGTCAGTTAGCATTAGCACGTGCTAGCATGCTTCTAAAAATGTACAAAATGTTCTTTACCGGATTTATATCGCGGAAGCAAAATGGGTTGCAAATGGTGTTTCATGTTGTCTTGAAGTCAAAATGTCAAAGTTGTGTATCTGAGAGTTACTTAACTGAACCAAACAACAAAACAATAATCCCATATGTAACAGGTGATTTTACCACGGTAAACAGCTGTTGTTAAATGCAAAATGAGATGTTTTAGGAACCAGTCTTATCCATGAAGTCTTCAAAACTATTGTTTTATGGCTTTTAGTTCCTGTTAGTTAGAATTAGCATATTAGCATACTTCTAAAAATGGACAAAACTCTCTTTTAACAGATTTAAATCGCATTACAGAAGTATGGGTTGTTGTTGTCTTGAAGTCAAATTGCAGAGTTCTGTTTCTGAGAGTTACTTAATTGAAAAAAAAAATCAATAATACCATATTACAGTGATTTTACCATGGTAAACATGTTAAATGCAAAATGAAATGTTTCAGGAACCAGTCTTATCCTTGAAGTCTTCAGGAAATCAAAACAAACGTTTATAGCTTTTTGTTTCTGTCAGTTAGCTTTAGCATGCTAGCATACTTTTAAAAGTAAACTAAATGCACTTAAACCAGATATACGCAATTTAGTCTTTTTTCTTATAGTAAAGCAGACAAACATATTCATGATTTGGCTTGTTTGCGGAGGCTTATACACGTTTTATGTCTAATAAAATGCTCACTAGACATCGTTTGATATGTTTTGCCTCAAATTCCTTTTTGAACAGTTCACACAGGAAAGAAAACCACATTCAGCAAACCATTTAGCATGGTGAGACCATCGTAACACACAACCTGAAGTAGCTAATTACTTTTGTTAAATAGACATGTAGTTAAAACAACTCTCATGCTTTGTGGCGGTAACTGCTAACCGTTAGCTGTAACTGTTTAGAAATAAACAGCCTGCTGAATTTAAACAGAAATTAACTGATATGTATTGCAGGTGTGGAATGTCGGCTTTTTACAGTGGATTCAAACTTTTGGAGGTCTTTAATACCAGAACAATCTCCAATTTTAGGTTGCCATTAAAGTATACTGACTATTTCTTATTAAAATCTTTTGAGTTTTAGCTAGATTAGAAGCACCTGAGGCCAACGCTTTACGATAGCTGACTAGCATATCAATGATATCCACTTTGAACCTTCTTTTAGCCACAGTTCTGATCTGTCCTTTACTGTTAATTAGCATCATTAGGGTTTTCACATGATGCCCTAGGGTGTTTTCACTACAGCTGCCCATTCACTTAAAATTCTCTTTAAAGGATGATTAAATTGATGCAGAATATGATAATGTCATATTTCTGCAGATCCCTAGATGTAAAACATTTAATTTCTGTAATTATGGGTATAATTGTACCTCAATTGCTGTGGTGAACCTTGGGAAACACATACTTAAGCTAATACCTCATTAATGTGTGTATCAACAGCAGTGTTGTAAGACACTCAGAGGTCACACTTGCCCGCACAAGGGCTGGAGTCACAGAGATGGAGAGATTTCTGCCGAGACTGGGCTTCATAAACACAGGTCCTTAGGAATAAATAAATCCTTTCAGATTTGATGAGCTCTGCAGGAGGAAAAAAAAAAAAAGTAAAAATGTTTGGACATCTTCCAAGTTGGAGTAATCCGTATTTTCCCCACACCTTCATCAAAAAGCCAGAAACGGTGAATGAGAAAGGCAAATAATGGCTGTTGAATTTGTTTTTCTTGAAAGACAAGGCACCACAGTACTTTACTAGCATGTTAAAGAGGCATATAAAGGTAAATTTTAAAATGAAGGCTTGTGTATTTAGTACAAAATCATGTTATTTAAAAAAAACGTTAATTATTGTAATTTTTTCATATCTAACGTAACTATACTGTATTCTATATAAAATGGAACAACCGTTTTATAAAGTGATTTTTCAATAATATTTACAAAAAGGACCGCAATTTCCTGGGTTTAAATAAAATATTTTTGTTATAAGAGATGATAAAAAAAAAGAAAACTGACAACTGTGTGTAACATTTCTGGCAAGACAAATATTTAATTTATTTCAGCCACGAAATAAACTTCATTCCTTAAAATAAGTATAATGAACTATGCAAAAAGCATTTAGAATGTCTCCAGGACGTTTTATAATTACCGAAAATTCAAACATTTTCATACCTTACGCACGTTATCACGTCCGTCAAAAACGTTGACGCTGATTGTTGGTTGGAATATTAGAACTAAAAAAATTCTAAAATTCTAAAAAATTTGTAATGCACTCATTGGGTATCAATCACTTCACTGAATACTTGCTGGCTATTCAAACATTTTCATACCTTACGCACGTTATCACGTCCGTCAAAAACGTTGACGCTGATTGTTGGTTGGAATATTAGAACTAAAAAAATTCTAAAATTCTAAAAAATTCGTAATGCACTCATTGGGTATCAATCACTTCACTGAATACTTGCTGGCTAAGAAATAATAATTAAAAAAAAAAAATTACCTTATGATCCATCTGTTTTCAAATCCACACCATTTGAATATCACAAGATGTCTGTCAAAAAATAACATGCATAATGCGCGGTAGTTAGAAGAAGCCTTCCAAGGTTCACAAGTGCATGAATTACTAGGAAAACCCAGACTCCCAGATGTTTTGTCTATGTTATTGCTTTCCAAGAAGAAGAAAGTAGAGGCATTAGCTGCTTCGACATGCTGTCTGTCAGAGACTGTAATGTACATAATATATAACACTTATTCTATTTCACATGCTGTTTTTCCAAGTATATATTATTATGACATATATACTGTTTAGTACGCAGTATAGTGTACATTAATATTACAAACATGTCCTTTGATACCGCACACTGTTTCACATACTATTAGTGAATAGGCAGTATACAGTAAATAGTATGCAGTAAAAAGTACACTAGTATTCTGACAAAATGCATAAGCGAACTGCAATATTTTGACATTAAGCACGAATAGTGTCATGTGTATATTGTTGGTTTTCTGGAACTCATATATCCAAGATGAGGGTCTGGCAGCCATAGTATACAGCATGTTTAAGTAGCTTTAAGTAAGACAGATGATCCTGCAGCTCTGGTATCTATTGAGTGGATTGTTCTTCTATACCCTAATTCTCTCTTTTCCGCCCCGAAGCGGAGTTTTCGCTCAGCCGTTGTCTGTCACTTTAGAGCGGAGGAGAGACACGTCTCCTAATGGAGCCACAGAGCTCCTATCAACCGTGTCCTTGTGCTCGTGATTTTAAATGACCATCATTCACTATGCATTTACGACTTCATGCAATTACATTTTATTGAGGGAAAATGCTGTGTTTGGATTATTAAAGGAATAGTTCATCCAAAAATATCATTATTCACTTACCCTCGAAATGGACTGAACCCATATGCTTTTATTTATTTATTTTCTTTTCCAGAATCTCTTTTCCTACAGTTCATTCAACAACAGCTCATAGTGACCAAGTTTGTAATGCTTCAAAAGCACATTAGAATAACAGTTCACCTAAAATAACAAATTGGCTGAAATTGTACTCACCCTCAGGCCATCCAAGATGTAGATGAACAAATCAAAGCAAGTGACATGCTTTCAGTCACATTTATTAATGCTGTAAATATAGAATATTTTGGTCAAAAAGGAACTAAAAATTCAGGTGGGGATTATTAAAATCAAGTCTGGATGTTTATGGAATGAAGTTAATTATAAGGACAACATTTCACCAGTTTATCATTTAGGGATATAAAACTAGAATAATGACCCCACATCAGGGCTTTGGACTCGAGTCACTTGACTCTCGGAAAGACTTTATGATCAGATCAAAGTCGTTATAGCAGCGTTGCGCTTGACTGGCAATAAGCCAGAGACTGCGTTCAGGGAGCACTGGATAGGCTAGTAAGCTATAAATGACTGGAGTAATAGCATAACCTACGACAAAAGAACACAGATTAAAAAAATAAAAATAACAAATTACATGATTCGTCTAGTAGCGATCTCCGCTCGTGAAAAGCGCTGCCCTGTCCGTTTGATCG
>NW_015542360.1:191455-192062 GCF_001515605.1 Sinocyclocheilus anshuiensis | reverse complement strand
ACTATCGTTTTCAATGACTTCATATTCAATATTTTGATCACTGGCAGCTTATTCATCACATCCAGCATCAAATGACAGCGACATTTATATTTCATTGCGTAGCATAGTACGGTAATTGTTCTGCAGTAAAGCCATTCAAACCACATACATTTTTGCTGATGATATTCGCTTGTTTTATGCCTGCGGTAATTATGAGTGAAACGTCACTGCCTGTCTTGACTTGGGACTCGTCTGTCTTGACTCGGGACTTGACTCGAGACTTGAATGCAAAGACTCGAGACTTACTTGTGACTTGCAAAACAATGACTTGGTCCCACCTCTGCCCCACATGGACAATCAGAAGGTATTTTAATTAATTTTTCAACTCTGTTACCAAAATTTGGACATGTCTAAACACTGTTTAAAAAGTAATCTGTGCGATATTGTTTTTTTTTTCTAGCAATGAACATTTTAAACATTAACCATGGTAGAATGAGTAACAGGGTTGAAAATCGAAATTAAGCTGTCAGTAGGGGCTAGTATGGGACCAAATGTTGGTTTATATACTGTATATATATATATACTGTATATATATATATATACATATATATATATATATATATATATA
>NW_015542360.1:186891-191362 GCF_001515605.1 Sinocyclocheilus anshuiensis | reverse complement strand
ACGCATATCTCTCTCTCTCTCTCTCTCTCTCTCTCTCTATATATATATATATATATATATATATATATATATCCCATAAATTGAAGTAAAATATTTGTTGTATCATTTTTTTCTTGGGCAACAGGTTTGAATGTTTGAGAGGGGATGAATGCAGTCAACACTACAGTTTGTCTGAAATTGAGACAAATAATTAGATTTTTTACTTGTCTTAATACCATGTCCAAATAATAAAAAAGGATAGAAAACTTGGATAGGGGACACACATGGAAAGTCAGGAAGTATTTTGGTTATTTTTTCAACTCTGTTACCAAAATTGAGACATCGCAACACTGTATAAAGTCAAATTTGTGATATTGTTATTTCGTAGCAATGGACATTGAATACAATTTTAAATCAAATAGATAACATTTATAACACTGATTATGGCAGAATGAGTAACATGGTTGACCAATCAAGTAAAACTGTCAGTAGGGACTAGCTGGTATTGGACCAAATGCTGGTTGCTGTTATTGATTAACTTACATTTCCCATAACTTAAATTAAAATATTCATTGGGTAATTTTTTTTCTTGGGTAACAGGGTTGAGTGGTTGAACAGGATGAATATAGTCAACACTACAGTTTCTCAAAAATTGTGAAAACAGAATGAGATTTCTAATGTGTTTTTACTTGTCTTCATTAAATGTCATCATTTTTTTATTATTATGCAATTTGTGCCTGTAACGCTTCAAAACAGGGGTTCTCAACTCTGGCGCTCAAAGTCTACTTTCCTGCAGAGTTTAGCTCCAACCTTGATCAAACTTGCCTGCAGTAACTTTCTAGTGATCCCGAAGACCTTGATTAGCTTGTTTAGGTATGTTTGATTAGGGTTGAATCTGAACTCTGCAGGAAAGTGGACCTCGAGGGCCAGAGTTGAGAACACCTGCTTTAAAAGAAAGTCATAGACATCAATGTGTATACTGCATTGAACCACACTAAAAGTTCATTGTGTTTTATTAGAGGAACATAATTCAAAAATATTTATTTCCCTCCAAAGACTCGTAGATAAAATTGAGAGTCTACAAGAAAAGCTGGATATGAAATTATACCCCCTTTGAGAATAAACCGTCGTGCTGTGATCTGCCAGGTGAGGAGAACATTGTTTTCTCTTCTCTGATTGTCTCACAACGACTGCAAAACAGCATTATCATTTAGTTTTTTTTTTATTTGTTTGCTATTCGTTTTAGATTGTTTCCCCTGTTTCCTCTGTGATCCTGACTGATATCTCAACTTCTCCATCGTAACACTGATCATTCTGAGGGCAAAGGAAATGCCATTTCATTTCAGAAGCATGGCCATCAACATCTCCTTTTCTCCAGAGAGCAAAATCTCTACATCAAGAGAATAAAGGTCATTCCTTTTTAGATTTAGCAGTGCAGTACAGCTTGTACAAGAGTCAAATGGGAAAAAAACGTGTCCTTGACCTCCAAATCTGATGTATGCCTTTGCATGGCCTGTACGGATGAGGGAACGGCATGCAATGGCAACTTCAGATTGGCAGGCAAATAATACAGTTTGTGCTCATATAAATAATGATTGTGCTCGTATAAAGTTACACCAAAAAGAGTTTTCAAATGTAACTTCAAATGTATAGTTTTTTGGTGGTTATGTACACGATACAAAAGACATTTCAGAAGACTTCAATGCAAAAACAAAGCAAAAATGTTACAGTAAAATAAAAAAAAAGACATATTACACAAATTGTATTGTAAAATAATGATTCTTGTTAATACTTTAACAAAATATGAATTATCTTACAGTTTACAGTAAAAATTATTTATATTATATGAAGGTTATTCTTAATTTGTGTTATTATTTATGCATTTATATGTATTTGTATGTACTTGAGTATTGTGTTACATTTTTCATTGTTTAGCTACTTTAGTAAATTTACTGTATTTGAGACAAATTGTGTTACATTTGATTTTTTTTGTTTTGATTGATTTACGTAAACTTTTACTCTAAAAATTCTAAATAATAAACAGATCATAACAGCTTTTATACATTAAAATACAAATGGAAATGCTATAAATTATAATGTTACATGTTATTAATACCGCATAAATTATAATAATTAATAGTATGATTTCATAAATGATTTTATAAATTAAAATATAAACAAATGAAAATGCATTTCACATACTTCATCTTTTAACATTCACAGCATTGATTATTCAAGACATATTCCTAAAATGTAGAAATTTTCGAATTGAAAATTCGAAAGCATGAGTTCTAGGGTATTTTGTACAAGGTAAACTACTTTAAAATCACCGTTTGCATTTTTGAAATGGATTCTGTCATTAGACTGGGTTAAGGCAGGGTATGTGTCTGAAAAACAACCAGAAAAAAAAATGACAAGCCTACATGTGCACGTCCCCAGTGAATCCCTCCCCTTCAGTGATGACCCGGGACCAAGAGCATAATTTCCTGTGCCACTGTGAAGTCCTCTGAGACTCACATCCATCTGTTTGTAAGGCCCCAGCAGTTGTGTTCCCTGACAGGAATTATGATCCGCTCCACCTGGACCCATGTTCAGCAGTAACCACACGTGAAACGCTTCCAGAAGTCGTAATTTCTGCACAGCTGCATGACTCGTCAATGATTTTTAGCACTTATTTTGGCTTACAGCATCATAAAATGTGCAGCACACTGCACTTTGGTGGGAAAACAGGACTTTTATCAAATAATAAGAGCTTGAAAAATGAAATACTGAAAAAGAAATAAGCAAGAATGTGCCTCAGAAATGGACAAAAGGTGTTTGTTGTCACGTGTATGTCACTTTTAGGGTCACCTGGGTTTTCAGAGCCCAGCTGCAAAGTATTTGACGAGTTGCAATGCGAATGCAAATGCAAATCCCTTCACAAAACCCAACACTTTCTTGAAACATGTTATGTTTCTTCAGCAAAAAAAAAAAAAGATGAAATTGCATTGCATTGCAAAATGAATGACCGAATGAATAGCATTTAAGTTGTATTATTTTGATACAAAATTATATTTGTAGTTATTTTCTGAAGCATTTTCTGATTGCACAAAATATATATTTACAATAAATACATAAACAAATATATAATTTGTATATAAGCATTAGTATTTTGAAACAAAAATCTATTTGATTTCTGATTTTTCAATACAATATTTACCCATCCAAAAATAAGATGCAAAATATTTTTTCTTTGTATTGTTAAAAACCTTACTAAAGTTGAATTAAGATGTATAATGGGCAATATTAGTATTATGCTAATTTACTATGTAGCTTGCATCCCAAGTTATTCATAGAAGCTTTGCTTACGGGATGTTTTGTGAATTTCAATTGATTTGCCACTCCAGTGATCACAGATCCTGGACGAGAGAAACACTTTTCCATTTAGAACATTAAAACAGTGATATGATAATTTCAGGGTACTTCAAAAAACAGCAAAAACAGACAGCTCTCATAAATCATCTTGAAATATTAACATCACCCTTCCTGGAATTTAATAAATACATAAAATCACAGTTTATTCCTTTTGCTTTTGTTTGCATGTAATAGTATTATTGCAAGAATTTGTATTAATGCAAAAATAAATAAATTGTATTATAAACATTTTTATTATATTAAACAAACATTTATTACATGTATAGACCTATGGAATTCATTTTAAACTGACACTATACTGTACATGCTTCTTTTGTCTACCACTTTTGGATTTGAATTCAAACCATATATACAAATATTTCAAGGTAACTTCATACATTTCTTCAGTGCTGAGTGTACACGTCAATGATGTCCTAAAAGTTTTTCCTTTGCTTTTTTTTTTTTTTTGCATACAGGGTAACTGTTCTCATTTTAACATTACTGAAATATTAACCAAGATGGCCTAGTATTGTTGCTGATATGAGTGTTGTCTCGTTTTTTCACCGTAATTCTTAAAGTTAATATAATCTGACTGAGGAATCTTAGACAAGTAAATACTTTAACTGTGGTCAAATGTAAATTAACTTGTGCTTATTTAACTTTATTCAAAAAATGATTACTTCAATTCTGCAATTTGTTTTCATGTCGATCCAGTGAGCACTGTTTTCGCGTGTGATGCACGCACGTTTGCGTGCGTGGATCAGTGATTATATGTGAATCCGGCATTAAAATCTGTTCATCAAATAATGTTAATGTATTAACCAGCATTTATGAACAATGAGCAATGCATTTGTTACAGTATATTTTAATCTTTGATAACAGTAGGTAATAAAAATACAACGGATCATGTTAGCTCTGGTCCAATGAAAAAATATTAACAGATAGAACTTTGGATTTTAATTAGTACATGTATTAGTAAATGTTAGTTTAAATTAACTTTTAACTAAGATTAATAAATGTTTTGGAAGTATTTTTCATTGTTTATTCATGTTAACTAATGTTAACAAATATCTATTACCATTAACTTAAGTTCTAAGAT
>NW_015542360.1:178353-186867 GCF_001515605.1 Sinocyclocheilus anshuiensis | reverse complement strand
ACTTTAGATTAATAAATGTTTTGGAAGTATTTTTCATTGTTTATTCATGTTAACTAATGTTAACAAATATCTATTACCATTAACTTAAGTTCTAAGATAGTTCAGTTAATTTTAAAAGTGTGGTCTAAAAAGAAAAGAAAAAATGTTTATTAAAGTTTGGCATTCTCTTGTAGCACCAGAAAAAAAGATGAGACTCGACCTGCAACAAAAACAACACACTCACAACCTACTTAAATTAACTTTTAACTAAGATTAATAAATGTTTTGGAAGTATTTTTCATTGTTTATTCATGTTAACTAATGTTAACAAATACCTATTACCATTAACTTAAGTTCTAAGATTAGTTAGATAGTTCAGTTAAGATAGTTAAAAGTGTGGTCTAAAAAGAAAAGAAAAAATGTTTATTAAAGTTTGGCATTCTCTTGTAGCACCAGAAAGAAGATGAGACTCGACCTGCAACAAACACAACACACTCACAACCTACACTACCAGCTGCAAACTCAAATGAAGCTAAGAAGCTGAACAGGGCTGTAGCAGTGTACATATGCATGGATCAGGTTCCTGTGTATACTGTTGAGAAACCTGGCTTCAAACAACTTCTTGAACATTTGAACAACAGGTATGCCCTTCCTTCACGGAACTTTTTCATGCACACCGAAATCCCAGCCCTATATAACGAAACGAAAGAAATAGCCATGAACCATCTTGGAAGGAAAACCTTTTTTTCATGCACCACTGATCTGTGGACAAGCAGGGCCACTTCCACGTTCATGGCAGTAACTCTGCAATTTGTCACTGAAACCTGGGACATGCAGAGCTGGTGTTTGGGCTGTATTGGGCTCAACTCTGAGCACACAGCAGAATGCTTGAGGGAAGCATTGGAAGAGATGATACAAGAAGCATGGAAGCTGGACATGTCATACATGGCTGGTATCACCACTGATAATGCTTCAGCAAACAAGAAAGCCTTTCAGCAAGACTTCACATGGGTCCCCTGCTTTGGGCATAACTTGCACCTAGCCATTAACAAGGGCCTGGATATAGACCGTGTGTCTGGATCACTGTCGAGGTTGAGAAAGACAGTGTCTGCCTTCAGCAGGTCACCGAAGATGTTGCGACAGCTGAAGAAAAAACAAAAGGATTTGCAACTGCCTGAACACAGAATGATCCATGATGAGGTTGGAAGATCTTCTCTACTTTGACAGTTGAGGAAGGTGACAGCAACCTAAAACGTCAACTTAAAGACAACATCAGAGAAGATCTCAGACAGAGATATGAGAACACACATCTGCAGCTGATATTAAACATGGCCACATTTCTTGACCCAAGGTTCAAGGACAGTTTTGTAACCTTAAGAGAGGAGGTTAAAAAGAATCTTATGGTCAGTGTCAATTTGCTAGAAGCAGGGGGCCAAAGTCAGAAGGATTGTTCTTTTTTTTTTACTTGCACTTTATTGGTTTTTGAATGTATGGCAATCCGAGAGGCTTTTGAACAAGTGCACTACCTCAAGACATTTTTGTTCATGTAAAATATACCTCATTGTCATGTTCTAGACTTGTTATATTTATCTTTAAATTTAAAAAAAAATAATTTACCCCCTTAATATTGTGGCAGGTTTTTACTCCGTGGTATCGAAAATGGTATCGAATATCGATATTTTTCAAGGTACCGTATCGAAGTTAGAAATTCCAGTATCGTGCCAACACTACTTTACACTATTTTTTTTTTTTTGGTCCCCGTTGACTTTCACTGTATGGACAAAAACAGCTGAAAGATTCCTAAAATGTTTTTGAGTTCCATAGACAAAATAAACTCATACCGTTTGGAACGACATTAGAGTGAGGAAATAATGACCAAATTGTCATTTTTGGCTGAACTTTGGGATTTAGGATAATGTCTAGGAACATTAGGATCGAGTATTAGAAATACCAAGGGTTCACACAAAACAAGGGGAGTCCGCTTTTAGTTATTATGCCGCCCGCAGTTGGAATCAGCTTCCAGAAAAGATCAGATGTGCTAAAACATTAGTCACATTTAAATGCAGACTCAAAACTCATCTGTTTAGCTGTGCATTTATTGAATGAGCACTGTGCAACGTCCGAACTGATTGCACTATATTTTATGTATAATCATTTTCTATTCTTACTGTTTTAAATTCATTTTAAATCTCTTAAATCAATTTTTAAATCATTTTCAGTTTTAAATTCCTTGTTTTATTGTTGTGATTATTTGTTTTATTATTCTTTCATTTCTTTTATGTAAAGCACTTTGAATTACCATTGTGTACGAAATGTGCTATATAAATAAACTTGCCTTGAACTATCCTGTTACGACCGTTTCTTTGATAAATATTTTTGTTGTATTGTATTGCTCTGTTTCTCTCTCGCTCTCCTCTTTGGTCTGCTCTCTCATAGGTTGCATGATGCTGTGGTGTCAGCGCATAATTGGTCGTTCTATTAAGGCGGAGTTTTTTAAGGAAGCCGCTTGCCAGCTGTCGGGGAGCTCATTGTTGGTGTGAACACAAATGGGTTCGGAGCTCCTGGATTCCTCCTCCGGCCGGGGGCCAAACTAATGTTTAACACCTGCTGTTGTCACTAAAACTTCTCATCATGTGAAACAGAGCGTAGGGGTGTCCTGCCCATTTACTTTTGTGAATTCGTTTGGTCTTTGTTTTTGGTTAGGAAGTTAGGTAAGCTGGCTGTATTTTTATTTTATAAATTGTCTAGGTTATTTCATTTCTCTTTTTTTGTTCTAGTCTACTTTTTGTTTGTTATGTAGAGCATAGAGATGCTCTTCATGTTTCACTCATAACCTTTAATAAATCTAACCGTTTCTGGTTCCCGTGAATGGTGTGATTGTTTGGTCCCCGACCGGAGTGATTATTCCTTTAACTTGTTGGGAATCCAGCACCAACTCTATCTTCATTATGCCCCTTTCGTTCCCTAGATGCGGGGCGTAATATATCCCTTTAATAGTAGTCATTTTACATAAAATTATGTAACGGTGTTTGCTACAGAGCACCTGCTTTTGTGTTCCCAAGAAAATTTGTTCACATTCAAACTTCTGCGTTCCCCCGAAAAAAACGTTCACATTCTCCCCCCAAAAAAGTTAAATTCACTCAATTTTTTTTACATTTACTGTTTCATTGTGCTGACAAATTTTGTATTCATTCCTAAAAACTCGCTAAATTTTGTTCACTCGCAAAACTTTTTCATTCACTTGAGAAACTATGCGCTTGCTAAAACTTTGCATTCGCTCGCAAATTTTCTGCATGCAAGTCCAAAACTGGTCATGAAAAAAGTTTGATAGGAGGCTTAATTGTATTCTTTCACACTTTGTGCTTTTGCTTTTACTCATGAAACTTTGTGTTCACTCTCGAAACTTTTGCGTTCCCTGACCAACTTTGTGTTCACTCTCGAAACTTTTGCGTTCCCTGACAAACTTTGTGTTCACTCTCAAAACTCTTGCGTTCCCTGACAAACTTTGCATTTACTCTTAAAACTTTTGCATTTTTGATAAACTATATGTTTACTCCCAAAACTTTTGCGGTCCCTGACGAACTTTGCTTTCACTCTCAAAACTTTTGCATTCCCTGACAAACTTTGTGTTTACTCTCAAAACTTTTGTGTTCCTCTGAGAAACTTTGTGTTTACTCTCAAAACTTTTGCATTCCCTCACAAAGTTTCGCAAAAGTTTTGAGAGTAAACACAAAGTTTCTCAGAGGAACGCAAAAGTTTTGAGAGTAAACACAAAGTTTCTCAGCGGAGCGCAAAAGTTTCAAAAGAGTGAACGCAATGTTTGTCAGGGAACGCAAAAGTTTTTTTGCATTTCCCAACAAACTTTGCATTCACTCTCGAAACTTTTGCGTTCCCCAGACAAACTTTGTGTTCACTTGCAAAACTTATGCATGTAACGCAAAACTTGTAATGGAAAAAAAATGTGACAGGAGGATAAATTATATGTTTACACACTTTGGGCTTTTGCTTTTACTTACGAAACTTGTGCATTTGCATTCACTCCCAAACTTTTCAATCTTTGTGCTCACATTCAAATTCCCCTGACAAACTATGCATTCTCTAAGGAAAAATTGCATTTCCCTGGGCAAATTTGCAAAACTTTTGCGCTCCTAAGAAAATCTGCATTTGCTCACAAAACTTTTGCACTCCCCAAAAACTGCATTGCCAATAAATTCTGCATGTGCTCACAAAACCTGACAAACTTTGCGTTTACTTACAACATTTTTGCATTCCCCCAACAAACTTTGCATTCACTCATGAAACTTTTGTGCTCAAGTGCAAAACTGGTGATGGAAATAATGAGGTGGAGGGAATATACTTTACTGTATATATTTTATATACTTTAGTGAGCAAATGCAAAGTTTGGTGAATAAATGCAAAAGTACTGATTTTTATTTATTTATTCTATCACTATGTTCCCTTAATGGCTCTGTAGGTTTCAAACATTTTGGTCACTACAACCGCTACTTTACTGGTTAGTCAGAGTGAGAATTTAACTTGTTGCCAAATAGATGCCAACAAACGGTTCACATGCAACTATAGAGGTAACCACACTGTTTGCACCTTGCAAGTATTGATCAAGTACAGTATGAGTATTATTAAAAATGTTCTTATTAGTATGTTCCTACTTGGCAAATTCCCAATCATCAAATTAATACCCAAACTATGCTGAACTTGAGACAACAAAACCCACCTTCTCAATAGTAAAGATCTTATTAAACCCCAAGCCTCAAGTTATATGAACCGAATTTTTAGAACCGTGACCAATTGGATGTTTTTCTACATTGCTATTTACAGTCCGAAACAGTGCTAATAGTCTCTTATATTTTCAGGACACGCTTTAATCGGAAAAGATGCTGCTGCATCAGCTCATTGCGATGAACTGTATGAAAAATGTTAAGGTCAATTATTGATCTGTTGCATGTTTGTCGTCTACATCTACAAACCATCGACTGAATTCACCGAAGTACACCACAAACCAATTTGCAGAGAAATTGCCATCATCGACACAATTCTCTCAATCGCAACGTCTGTATTCTCTCCAGATTTCAATCTCACTTTCCATCTGCGACCGTGGTACTTGACGGAGTTAAGAGATAATGATCACTCATTTGTCCAGACGCCGTCTCGCCCGGCATCCCTCCTGGAGTGGCAGGCACACTGCCGTGGCAAATCTGGCAGATTGCATGTTGACAAACATCGACACAGGGAATAGATTTCAATCTCAATGGTCAGAACCTGAAATCCATCAAGGAAGAAATCCGCACGCCTGAGAGGAATAGTTGTCTTTGCTCTATAAGCGTGGAGTGCTCTCAAATGGCTTGCCTGGATCTGTATTCTGGTTGCGATGTTTTCACTCAGCTCTGTTAGATGTGTCTGCATGGTTGCAATTAGGTTTTTGTCTAGTATTGCTTTTGATCCAAGCATTGTCTTGCTGTCTTTATGGGTGATAGGGCAGGTTTACTTGTCTATTATCATTTAAATCCTTGATTATTGTCATGCAATATAACTGTACTGCATATTGTGCTGTAATTTACTGATAATACACTGTGTTTGCAGCCTCAAATACTTCCTGGATAGTCCAGAACATTTAAGAGTCATGTAAATAAAGTATGTTAATTAGCTTTATATATTAATTATTTATTGATATGAAGTGTCATCAATGCTGTATACATCTAAACACTACATTTAGCAATTCAATATATTATTACACACATAGATAAAACAGTATATAATTAATACATGATATATTATTATACATGTACAGTACTATATTTCAATATTTTCAGTATATTGAAAACTGTATACGCCTATATAGTATAATATATAAAAATATATTCACAAATATATAAATGATATTATTGACAGTTGAAGTTTCATCAAAATAACGTATACAAATATATATCTTGTTTATAAAACATATATTTAATACAGTACATATTTACTACACATTTTAAAAGATTAAAAATTAAAAAGATTTATTATAAATTTAGATGAAAAGTACATTGAAAAAAATACATTGAAAACTATATACGGCTATATATTATAATTAGGGCTGTCAGTCGATTAAAATTTTTGATCTAGTTAATTACATGATGTGATGATTAATTCATCTAATTAATCGCAAAATAAATTTGACTGTGACAATAACAACAAGATTATTTAAAGCTATTTTTTTGTGTAAATTAGAACGTATCAAGTAGACATTACAAATTGTAGCTTTATAAATCAATATTTTATTTGATTCAACATAAAATGTATTACACATAAACAGTAACTCTAATGGCCTAACATAAACTATGGAACATAAAAGAAGATAATTTGAGAAACATCTCAGTATTGTTTCTTCACACAATGAAAGTCTTTGGTAACCAAAACAGCTTGTGTTACCAACAGTCTTCAAAATATCTTCTTTTATGTTCCACAAAATAAAGGTTTGAAACAACATGAGGGTGAGTAAATGATGACAGAATTTTATTTTTTTTGGGTGAACTATCCCTTTAATGTTTTTTTTATTTTATTTATTATTTAATTATTTTTATGAAATGATACTCTAATTAAGAAAATAAATCGGTAAATGTCTTCATTCGATTCATTCAAACAGCTGATTCATTCAGGTATGAAGGAAACAGCTCTCTTTATGAATGGGCCTTTGATTCATTGATTCACCCGATTCGTTCAAAACGGATTCATTCAGAAACTAAACTCTGCTGTGTTGCTCGGAGACGCACAACAGTTCTGCAATGACTTTAAAGGAAATATGTTCTCTGCAAAATTGAGCAAAAACACATAATATTGTGTTTAAAATATAACACAATCACAATTTATTTACTGAACTGTTTTATTAAATCACATTTAAACTCGTGATTTCGGGACATATATATCAAATATGATATTGTGATATAAATATGAGACAAAAACTCATGCAGGGGCATTTTTTGCACCAATATCTTGAATGTTAGCCCATAACTGCATTTATGGACATTTTATTTGTCAACAGTCAACTGTATGAAATGTAAGATGACATACAGGTTTGGGGGCGGGGCCAGTGCGTTAACTGCGTTAAAATATTTTAATCGCAATATTTTTCATAACTAATTAATTAAGTTAATGCGTTAAACTGACAGTGCTAATTATAATATATAAAAATATATTCATAAATACATAAATTATAATATTAATGTTGTAAACCAATGTATACACAGAACAATATACATACATAGAAAATGTTGATATTATTATTATTATTATACATTTTCTGATGAAAACCTAAAAAAAACTGTTTATTGAAGAAAAAAACGTATTTTTCAGTATATTTAAAACATAAATATACAATTCTTTCAGAGAAATAAACTGCTAAAAATAAAATGTATTATTTCTGTAGTGGGGTCAGTGAAAATATTAGCAGGGCATCTAAAAATCTGAACTCAGCAGAAAGAAATCCTTATTGTTGAGCCTTCATAAAACAGATAGCTGCTTATTTCTCTAGCCTTGAAAGGCTTTAAATTGGAAAGTGAAATGAAATGTGCATGTGGTAAATATGCAATTCATCTCTCTCCCTCTCTCACTGTTTGCCATTAACATCAATGACAGCAACACCTGTGATCATTAGATCTTCACGCTCGTAAAGCGCTTGAATGATGCCTACAGTTAAAAAGAAACCTCGCACGGTAATTCACAATGTCTCTTTTTATGTCTCACGATTACTGTATTATGCAAATGTGATATTATTATTTCATGTTAGGAAACTGAGAGCGTGTGCAGGCCGTGTCGTGAAACTCTTTGTATTTTACTTTCTGTTCCGAACACAAATTTTGAACATTGTGTGTGGCGAGATCTTCACAGGTCTTCATCGTCCCAACATCCTGGGGGTCTCATGGTCTCATCCGTAGCGGTTTTGCCACGGTGTGGTGTTTAGCATCGGTCGTCATTGGGATTCTGCTGCTGGACTCGCATACAGCCAGACTGCCGGATTCCCCGCCGTTCCTTCATTCTGTGGGAGCACATCATCCTTCCCCCCTGGCAAGCCATACATCACTGCTTCAGCAGAGCACTCGGCTCTTTAGGCTGCGTAAACACAGTGTCGGCGAGTCACCCACATCTACAGCTGATGAATAACGCTTCGTCCTGCAAGACTGTGAGAGACGACACTGCATTCTGACTGCAGGAGAGCTGCAGGTGTGTGTCTGCCCACACACATATATATCTCAATATCCACCCATCCATCTGAATGTCTATCTACGTATCATCTGAATAACTATCCGTTCATCTAAATATCAATCTATCTATCCCCATTAACATCTATCCATCCATCTAAATATCATCTGAATATCCATTCATTCATTCATTCATTCATTCATTCATTCATTCATTCATTCATTCATTCATTCATTCATTCATTCATTCATTCATTCATTCATTCATTCATTCATTCATTCATTCATTCATTCATTCATTCATTCATTCATTCATTCATTCATTCATTCATTCATTCAT
>NW_015542360.1:172159-178149 GCF_001515605.1 Sinocyclocheilus anshuiensis | reverse complement strand
AGCCTTCCATTCGAATATCCATCCATCCATAATCTGAATATCTATCATGCATCCATTCATGTGAATATCCATCCATCCATCTGAATATTCATCCATTCATCTTAACATCTATCATCCATCCATCCATCTATTCGAATATTCATCCATTCATCTTAACATTTATCATCCATCCATCTATTCGAATATTCATCCATTTATCTTAACAGCTATCATCCATCCATCCATTCAAATATTAATCCATTCACCTTAACAGCTATCATCCATCCATTAGAATATCCATTCATCTTAACATCTATCATCCATCCATCCATCCATTCGAATATTCATCCATTCATCTTAACATATATCATCCATCCATCCGAATATTCATTCATTCATCTTAACATCTATCATGCATCCATCCATCCATTTGAATATTCATCCATTCATCTAAACAGCTATCATCCATCCATCCATCAATCCGAATATCCATCCATTCATATTAACATCTATCATCCATCCATCCATCTATTCGAATATTCATCCATTCATCTTAACATCTATCATCCATCCATCTATCATCATCTGATTATTTGTCATCAGAATATCTATCTATCTATCTATATATCCATTCATTCATCCATCCATTTGAATATATATCAATTTATATTAATATCTATATGTACATCCATCCATCTGAATATCTAACTGAATATCCATCCATCCATCATCTGAATAGCTATCATCCATCCATTTAACTGAATATCTTTCTATCCACCATCCATCCAACCAAATATCCATCATCTGATTATCCATCCATCCATCATCTGAATATCTATCATCCATCCATTCATGTGAATATCAATCCATCCATCCATTCATCTTAACATCTATCATCCATCAATTTATGAGAATATCTTTCATCCATCCATCTGATTATCTGTCATCTGAATATCTATCTGCATATCCATCCATCCATTTGAATATCTATCATCCATCCATCTGAATATCCATCCATCCATTTAAATGAATATCTTTCTATCCAACATCCATCCGACCACATATCCATCCATCATCTAAATATCTATCCTTCATCCTTCCTTTCATCAATCTATCCATCTGAACATCCATTCCTCCATTAAAATATCTATCTGAATAGCTTTCCATCCATCCATCCATTGTATTCAACATGAACCAAAACAGCATGCAGCCTGATAAATGTAAAAACTTTTACCTTTTTTAGCAGGCAGGTCTGTGTTCACACACCTCGAGAAAGTTTATAACACATTCCTCAGTTCCACAGTGATGGAAATCTCAAATTCATAAATACATAAAGGTCACAAATGGCTAAACTTTGCCGTTGCTCTCTTCCATTTACACAATATGCTTATCTGAAAAGCTGCAGTTTCCATGGCAACTAAACCAGAACAAATAGGTGGAACTCTGGATGCTTTTAATAGAAAGGTGAGTCCAACATTTCACTTTTTCTTTTGTTCTTCATCTCCATCTTTTTTTATCTAAAGTCTAGATAATCACAAAATTGTTTTTGTACACATTGGAAATGAAACAGGAAGTTAAATGGACCTGCTACAAATCCCAAAGTAGATAAAAATATAATTCAGCTGTTTTCATACATTTTTGTGCGCATTATCATACATTTTAGGTAGTCTCTCTCTTAAAGGAACACATTTTAAGCTTCAGAAAGGCAGTATAAAGTATTTTAAAACAGTCTATATGAAAACTTTAAATATATTGCAGGCCATTTGGACTATTTTTATAGTGGATTTCATTATATGGAAACTACATGAGGGTGAGCAAATGATATCAAAATTTCATTTTTAGGCAAACTGTCCCTTTCAAATATATAGCACATTTACATAAGCTGTTTGAATGTAAGCATATTATCTCAGCCCATCCGTAAAGGAAGGCCTCTTTTATGTGTTTGTCCTGTTCTGTATCTCTGTCACTCCTCATTAGATTTCCTCCCACTCAGGACAGCACAGTGTGCTTCTTACACCCACTCAGCCTCCAACAAGCCCACAAAACTGACTTCACTTTCCTGCACGTTGTACTCGTGTTACAAATTCTGCTAACTCGTATTGTGCAGTTATGAGCTCTAATATGCCACTGTCTTCAAAAAATTACCGTACTTGCAGTTGGCATGTAGAAAAGCATTAAAAATACCGTAAAATCACTCCATATGAAAACTTGAAAAACTGTGCATGTTATTTGGATTACTTTAATTGTGGGTTTTGGATTTACATAATGTTCATTTTAGTCTTCAAATTTGTTGCTCCAATATTAAACATTTATTTCAACAGCACTGAGACGTTTCACTTTGCATATCTGTTTGCAGCGATACAGACAAGACTGTGTGAGCGATAACAAATACAGTTTTAATCATTTAACCCTTAAATGCATGAATGTTTCGCCAATCATTATTACATATTCGGGTCTTTAGCGACCCGGACCTATATATACAACACGGATGGATCTTTAACTGCTGCAATAGCAAAAAACTCTCTTGATATTTTAAGAACAAGTACAGAAGAATAAAATAAAGCATATTTTGTTTCCTTTTGAAACTTAAAAGGGTTCAATTTGAGCAGATGATTTTACCATCGCTGTCATCGTTAGAGCGCACTTCCACAGCACATTCAGCATCTGACTCATATTCACGATCTCAACCATATTCTCAAAACTACTGTTTTTAACGACTTCATATTCAATATTTTGATCACTGGTAGCTTATTCACCACATCCAGCATCAAATGACAGTGACATTTATATTTCATTGCGTATAGTAATTGCTCTGCAGTAAAGCCATTAAAACCAGTTCAATTTTTGCTGATGATATTCGTTTGTTTTATGCCTGCGGTAATTATGAGTGAAACATCACGTCATCATTGTGTAGCAAACAGTGCCACCTTGAGGAAAAAATATGCATTGCACAAATTGAGTCATCAGATATATAAATATAGTCGCGCAGGAAATAAAATACTTACACATTTACATACCTCGGGTCTGTAGTGAAAACAGGCATTCTTATATATTTATAGATTGAGGAGTACTAAGAAAGTTGATGTCTACTTTCAAAAATGAAGGAAGGAGAGGGTAGAGAATGATGTCCCGGGCCGCTAAAGACCAGAGGTATGCATTTAAGGGTTAAATAAAGCTAATGATAAACTTTCTTTTATTCATTTATTTTTTATTTTTTTACTTACTGACTTATTTTTATTATTATTATTATTATTATTATTTACCAAACTTTTGAAGTTTGGCAGTGTATCACAGTTTACACATTAATATTAAGCAGCAAAGCCTGTTTTCAACATCGATTTCAAATTGTAATACTATTTCACAATTTTACTGTATATTGTATTTTTTTTGCTTAAAAAACAGTTTGTGTGTGTTATTATTATTATTATTATTATTATTATTACACCTAACTTTTGACTGATGTTGTGTAAAGAAAATATTAAACACAAAATTAATATTTGCATATTAATGCAATCTATCTAATATGTATATGCATATACTATCTATCCATCCATCCATCCATCTATCTACAGTCTGATTCTATCTATCTATCCATCCATCCATCCATCTATCTTCAGTCTGATTCTATCTATCTATCCATCCATCCATCCATCTATCTTCAGTCTGATTCTATCTATCTATCCATCCATCCATCCATCTATCTTCAGTCTGATTCTATCTATCTATCCATCCATCCATCCATCCATCCATCCATCTATCTATCTTCAGTCTATCCGTCTATCTATCTATCTATCTATCTATCTATCTATCTATCTATCTATCTATCTAGCCATCCATCCATCCATCCATCCATCTATCTATCTTCAGTCTGATTCTATCCATCCATCCATCACACCATCAGTCTGATTCTATCTATCTATCTATCCATCCATCCATCCATCCATCCATCCATCTATCTATCTTCAGTCTGATTCTATCCATCCATCCATCGCACCATCAGTCTGATTCTATCTATCTATCTATCTATCTATCTATCTATCTATCTATCTATCTTCAGTCTGATTCTATCCATCCATCCCATCTATCTTCAGTCTGATTCTATCTATCCATCCATCCATCCATCCATCGCACCATCAGTCTGATTCTATCTATCATCCATCCATCCATCCATCCATCTATCTTCAGTCTGATTCTATATATCTGTCCATCCATCCATCTATCTTCAGTCTGATTCTATCTATCTATCTATCTATCTATCTATCCATCCATCCATCCGTCCATCGCACCATCAGTCTGATTCTATCTATCCATCCATCCATCCATCCATCGCACCATCAGTCTGATTCTATCTATCCATCCATCCATCCATCTATCTTCAGTCTGATTCTATCTATCTATCTATCTATCTATATATGCATATTTCCAATGCTAAGAGGACTATAACAGCACTTATTTTTTCAAAAACAAACAAACAATAAATAAATTATTTAACATGTATGTGCTCTGCTTTTCGGCTTTAACCCGTCTGAATTGCTCTATAAACTTCAATTGCTGCACATGCCAGTTTGGCTTGTTTTTACAGGCCGCAGATGCTGTTGACAGAGCTCAACTTAAACCAGGGACGCTGCTTCAAAGAAGCACTATGCTAAAAACAGTGTTTGGGTTGAGTAAGGCCTAATTTTGTATAGCTGTCTGAGTAGATTAGTATGCATGTCTGAAGCTGTCTGAAAAGATATGTTTCTGCCAACACTGTCTGAACAAATTATAGTAGGAAATTACGTCTGTTTCCCCCCTAAAATCATCATTCAGTTGTCGACAAGACATATCTGACTCAGTTCACAAAATATTACTTATGAGCCCAGAGATTATGAGCACAGAAGGGCTGCCAAGGGGCGACGCTAGAAGTGAGTTTCCAGGGCATGTTTTAAACAACAAAATATGTCCACTTATTTCAACCTATATACTGTATATTAAAAAGTTTAGTGGTTGCCTTAAATGTTTAAGTATAATCAACTTGGTTGCACAAGTCATTTCAAGTTAAACTGAATTATCAAATTGAATTTTATATAACTTATAAAAATTAGTTGGAATTGCTCAACTTATTTTGATGAAAGTAATGTAATTTAACCAAAAAAATAAATAAAATATATTTTATATATTTTTCTTTTCATAGTTGTAAGAGCACATATTAGAATGATTTAGATGCTATTGTAGCAATAAATAAATATTCTGAATTATTTTTTTATTTTTCATTTTAATTTTAGTTTAGGTTTTAATAATTTTGTTGTAACATTTTGTCATTATTATTATTTTACAAATATTTATATTTATCTTTGTTTTTATTTCAGTTGTAGTTTTAGTAATTTTAGTACTTCATCCTAAATGTATTTGATTTTTGTTAGTTACCAAGGCATTCGTTTGAATTACGTTTTTCAGGTGTTTCATTTTAGTTTAAGTTTTAGTAAATTTGTCTTTATTTTTTTATTAATATTAGTTTTATTAAATGTGCCTACAGTTTTTGTTTTAGAGTTTAGTAAATCTAAATACATTCTAAAATCTAAATATTTTCAAGTGTATTATGTATTTATGTTCCAAATATGATAGTTATAATTTTAGTTAATGATGTAGTAATTTTGTTGTGTTTTCGTCATAATTATTAGTTTTTGTTTTTAAATGTATATATAGCTTGTTATTACATTTTATATGTTGGTTTTAGTTTACTTACTTTTAGTTATTTGAACTTCAACTTGAACCAAACAGAAATGAGGAATATGTAGCTGAAATAAAATACGTATGTATATTTTATTTCAGTTAATATTTAATGTTTAAAAATATTTTATTTCAAGTAATGAATTTTTTTTTTTTTCTAAATCTAATTTTAATTGTTTATCTATACACTACCTTTCAAAAGTTTGTTTATATTTTATTTATTTATTTATATATATATACAGTGGGTACGGAAAGTATTCAGACCCCCTTAAATTTTTCACTCTTTGTTATATTGCAGCCAT
>NW_015542360.1:169146-171922 GCF_001515605.1 Sinocyclocheilus anshuiensis | reverse complement strand
GGTTGTACTATAATGGATTTATACAAATGCTTCTGGGTCATAATCACCATTGGCATTAGTTTTTAATGCACTGGGTAATGCACTTTATTATTTATGCATTGTCCCCATTTGACCCTTTCCACAGTATCAAGCATAACTGAACACTGCTGTCTGTTCACATCAATTCTGTATTTTCACTACAAAAGCATGCACAAGATTTTAAATCGCTTGTTTTATTTTTTTTTTATTTAATTTTATTCAATTATTCTTACATGTAAATATATATATATATATATATATATATATATATATATATATATATATATAAAGTTTATATTTTTTACCGAAGTTTATTGTGCTCATCAAGGCTTTATTTATTTGATCAAAAATACAGAAAAAAAAACCCTGTTATTTTGTGAAATATTATTGCAATTTAAAATAACAGTTTCTATTTTAATATACTTCAAAATATTATTTATTCCTTTGATGCAAAGCTGAATTTTCAGCATTATTACTCCAGTATTCAGTGTCACATGATCCTTCAGAAATCATTCTAATATGCTGATTTTTTATCAATGTTGGAAACAGTTGTGCTGCTTCATGTTTTTTTTTGATTATCTTACTGATCCCAAACTTTTGAACTGTAGTGTATATTCAATTGTATTATGTCCTACATGTTATATTTTAATAACAATGAATTTATAGTAAATACAGATTCTTCAATTCAGTAACCCTAGATGCCGTTTGGGTTAAAATCCGGACCCTATAACAGCTATTGCACGCTGCACAAGTTGTCTCAAATTACTCTTGTCAAACCAAACCCTCTCCAAAATAAGCCTTGTTGACAAGTCGTGTTTACCACAATATTTAACTAATGAATTGCAAAGTGTGGAAGATAGATAGCATAAATGAGAGGCAAACACATCACAGACTAAATGTCAGATGTCAACGGATCTGCCATGACTGAGCGCGTTTTGGGAAACTGATTTGAGATTGATTCTGACACAAGTTAAATGACACTGAGCTCTGGTGACTTGAGCAACAATTCAGAAGCCTTGAGTTTTGCCGTCATCCCGCTCACAGTCTGCAGGGACTCATGGCTGTCAATCCTGGGAATCTATAATGCTGGATATTGAACTAGGGATACGTCTGACAAACGTTCAATCAACGGAAAAAAAATGTTTTTCAGATGTTCTAAAAAATATTCACCAATGTGTGGGGCCCAATCCAATAGCTCACTGATTTTGGCTCCTTAGTCCAGGTTTTCCTAATTTAGCTTAACTGGTAGAGCACTGTGCTAGTATAACGCCAAGGTCACATGTTCAATTCCCAGGGAACACGCTGATACACTTCAAAATCACTGCTAAAGTGATCCTCTGAAGTGAATGGGTGCCGTCAGAATGAGAGTCCAAACATCTGATAAAAACATCACAGTAATCCACACCACTGCAGTCCATCAATTAACATCTTGTGAAGTGAAAAGCTGCATGTTTGTAAAAAAAAAAAATAAAAAAATTCATAATTAAGGTGTTTATAGATTTGCTTTCAGCTAAAATAGTCTTCAATCCGTAATATTGCTTACTGTCTGAATGAGGAGAGAAATATGCACAGATCAAGCACCATTTACAAGCCAAAACAGCTCTAAATAAATATGTGGGTGGATTTTGATGTCAATGAACAAGAGGAGATGGGCTTTTTTTTCACTGGAGGAAGCGTTATTATGAATTACGGACTGGTATTTTAGCCATAAGCAGCTGTTTAAAGTTAAAACATCTTAATGATGGATTTGTTTCTTACGAACATGCAGCTTTTTGCTTCACAAGATGTTAACTGATGGTGTCACACTCTCTCTGGGAGGAAACGAGGAGACACTGGAGTTAACACGAACAATAGTCTTTAATAATCCAATCAGCGGGGTAGAACAGGCAGGACACTCACATAGCGCAGGCAAGGAAGACATTCAACAAGTAGAACCGACAAAGGAAGACTACACAGACTGGGGTTAATAAACACAGGGCAATCAGGGGAACACAGGTGCATGGAATCATAATCAAATGAACACAATTAACATGAGGAGAGACCGAGGCGGAGACGGAGAGCCAACGAGCCAGGGGGATGCAGAGGATTCGGGGGGCCAGGGTAGAGCCGAGGGCTCTGGCGACCAAGGCGAAGGCGGAGATCCGGAGATCCGCGGCGGAGCTGGAGTGACTGAGGACCAAGGTGGAGCTGGCGGGAGGAAGGAGCCCAATAGAGCCGGTGGGACGGAGCGACGAGGTGCAGCCGGAGGAGCGGAGTCCTGAGGCGATGGCGTGTCAACGCCCGACCAAGGCGGAGCCGGAGGGACGAGGGAGCCCGGTGGATCAACGGGTGACGGTAGAGTCCGGGCCTCGGAGGCTGGAGAAGGAGGTGAGGGATTCTCCAGCCTTGGCGACGCTGGAGGATGGCAGAACCGTGGAGCTCGCACCGTATTGATGGTGGGCTAAGGGCGAGCAGAGGGGCTGCCAGACGACAGCGGTGGAGGAGGCAGGAGCGAGTGGGAGGGCCGGAATTTGTGAGCCTCCGGGCATTCAGGGCTAAACTCTGGATCTGGAGGCCCCTCTAGGCTGAACACGGGAACAGGATGGCACTCTGGAGGAGCGGGCACTTGAGGGCGCTTTCTAGGAGCGGGCACTGGAGGACGCTCTGGACTGGATTCGGGGACTGGAGCCCTCTCCTCTTCGTTTTGGCACTTTCGCCACGCCATACTCAGCTCACCCTCAGCCGCGGTGCAGGGGGCAGAGCTCCTCTCCGCGCTTAC
>NW_015542360.1:167463-168691 GCF_001515605.1 Sinocyclocheilus anshuiensis | reverse complement strand
GATGGCGGGTCGACGCCCGACCAAGGCGGAGCCGGAGGGAGCTGGTGGATCGACGGGTGGCGGTGGAGGCGAGGGAGCTAGGAGCCGAGGTGGAGCCGCTGGGTCTACGGGCCTCGGAGGCTGGAGGCGAGGGATTCTCCAGCCATGGCGACGCTGGAGGATGGCAGACCTGTGGCGCTCGCACCGTATTGATGGTGGGCTGAGGGTGAGCATAGGGGCTGTCAGACGACAACGGTGGAGGAGGCTGGAGCGGGTGGGAGGGCAGGCATTAATGCGTCTCCGGGCATTCAGGGCTTAACTCTGGATCAGAAGCCTCCTCTAGGCTGAACACGGGAACAGGATGGCGCTCTGGAGGAGTGGACACTTGAGGGCGCTTTCTAGGAGCGGGCACTGGAGGACGCTCGCACTGGAGGACTCGGCTCACCCTCAGCCGCGGTGCAGGGGGCGGAGCTCCTCTCCGCACTCACACCGTCCGCGGCTTTCTCCCTCGTGGCTGGCATTGTCGCCGGCTCTCGCACCTGGTCTGGCAGATTGAGCTCCACGTCCGGGGCAATCCTCCGCTCCATCGCTCGGCTTTGCGCTGGCTCGTCGATCGTGTCGGGAATTGGCTCTCTGTCATCGGTGGGCTTGGGCTGATGCTCCGCACCGCGGGGAGATGGTGGGCTGGGCACTGGGTCTGGAGTGGATCTGACGAGATAATCCACGGGGTAGGATGGCGATCCGTTTCTCGCCAGAGTCCACTCCACGAAGGCAACGAAATCCTCTCGAGGACCATCCTCAAACGACGGCGCTCTGCTCGCGGTGTTCAGGCTCGCGTCATAAAATGGCGCATCATCCGGGTAGCTGGTGGTGTTAGCTAACAGCCTGAACAGTCTTGTATGGGGGAATTCCGGGCAGAAGAAGGGATCCATAGAAGCAACACAACGGAAACAAAAACACTGAGAAAAACAAGAAAACAAACGGAGAGGAAAACACGGAGATAACTGTTTTTGGTCGATTCTTCAGTCACACGCTCTCTGGGAGGAAACGAGGAACGAGGAGACGCTGGAGTTAACACGAACAATAGTCTTTAATAATCCAATCAGCGGGGTAGAACAGGCAGGACACTCACGTAACGCAGGCAAGGAAGACATTAAACAAGTAGAACCGACAAAGGAAGACTACACAGACTGGGGCTAATAAACACAGGGCAATCAGGGGAACACAGGTGCATGGAATCATAATCAAA
>NW_015542360.1:155102-167417 GCF_001515605.1 Sinocyclocheilus anshuiensis | reverse complement strand
TGTTTTTATCAGCTGTTTGGACTCTCATTCTGACGGCACCCATTCACTGCAGAGGATCCATTGGTTAGCAAATGATGTAATGTTACATTTCTCCAAATCTGATGAAGAAACAAACTCATATACATCTTGCATGGCCTGAGGGTGAGTGAATTCTCAGCAATTTTTCATTTTTGGCTGAACTATTCCTTTAAACACACAAATATCCCATGTCAGGTTTAACTGCTTCTTTTGTGCACAAGAAGTGGCCTTGGGCCTCTGCAAGGTCTCTTTAGACAATAACAGGAGGATAACAAGGTGACCTTAAATCCCACCCTCACACCATTAGAAACTGCCTGTGTAATGTCTTATATGGCTGACTGCTAACAATCCTCTCACTGAGACGTCACTGAACATGGGTTATTTGCCTTCAAAATGTAATCATGCATGTAAATGTTTCACCCCCATTGCAAGCCCCCTGGATACTTAAAGCAGTTAAATGATAAATACTTACTGGGACATGATGAGGTTCGTTTTTATTCAGTACCATTACCACATCTATTTGTTCTGCACTATTGAGTACTTCAAGTGTGTGTTATGTACTTCTGACATTTATAATACGGCAACAAAATCAATTAAAATACTACAACTATTACTACTTCTACTATTACTGATAAAATTAGAATACATTTAAATAAATTTAAAAAGCCAAACACAGTGTTTATGCTAAATTATTTACATGTGAACCATTTTGAAAATTATTTATAATCATAAGTGAAATAGTGATATCATAACTGACATTATGGTCTACTTATCTGGCTTATACATGCCATATTATGTTATGTAAATATTAACGTTTGTGTTTGTCAGTCTGTTTACTTTAGTAATGCAGCTCAACACTAAACACCCACGTTTTCAGTGGCATTGGTTCCGTAAGTGTTTTTACAGTTAATTCCCTCTGTAGGGGTTTCAAAAATTTCTAAATATATCAATAAAGCGTTCTAAGCAATGTAACAAACCAAACAGCTCATGAATCACACTACTGCAAACTTTGATTTGCAGCAAAAAAAATTGAAAATCGAACAAAAAGATAAAATATAAAATAATTATTTTAATAAAGACAAACTATGCATCGCAAAAAACATTGCATAGAATGTTATCAAATAAGTATTATTATTATTATTATTATTATTAATTTATATATACTGGTTACAAGTTAAAGAGTAAATGACTAGATAGCACCATGGACAGCACCCTAAAGAGCAAATAGGTGTGTTCAACTTCGTGCAGCGCTGCGCAGACCGATCTGCGGCTGACTTGAAGCAGTGCATGCCAGTTAGCATCAAAAACAGATGAGCAGCTGGCTGACTCAGCCGGCGCCATTTCTCCAGAGCAAATGCAGGAGCTCTGATGACGACACAGCTTTCATCAGAGCCAAATTCACCACATGACAACAATGACATGTGTTTTGGGTTTATTCTAACATCTTCAATTCCAATAATGCTCACAAATCTGTGTTTTTAGAACAGTAAAAGCTTTTTTTTACTGTAGTCACAATGTTATATTGAGTCACGTTTTTCACGAAACACTGATAAAAGCATATACCCCCACTTTATTGGTATTTAAAGAGTATATGTTTATGTTGAACTTTATTCTTGAACAGATTGCGCTGTTTCTGTTGCTCATGAAAACGTTTCTGAAACGTCTTGTGTATTTGACAAATATTATATTTAATCAGTGATAGAATATGCAAACACTGCACGAACGTCAATCCCGGGAGCAGAAAGTGTCCGACTTGACATCTCTGCTTTCAACCAGCAACTCTCGTCAATCGGTCTTGCGCAGTGCAACATGAAATCGAACACATCTAATGACTAAATAGCACCATGGACAGCAAAGAGCAAAATGACTAGATAGCACCATGGACAGCACCCTAAAGAGCAAAATGACTAGATAACACCATGGACAGCACCCTAAAGAGCAAATGACTAGATAGCACCATGGACAGCACCCTAAAGAGCAAAATTACTAGATAGCACCATGGACTGCTCCATAAAGAGCAAATGATTAAATAGCACCATGGACAGCACCCTAAGGAGCAAAACAAGTAGACAGTACCATGGACAGCACCCTAATAGGCAAACCATCCAGTCAGGACCATGGACAACACCCTTGTCTTCTTAAGATAAACTTAAGATCAACTAAGTTTACGCAACTGTGCTATTTTGGGACACCGTGGATATGAACTAAAATGTGCTTTTAACATACTATCTCTATATAAAAAAAATGTATTTAGTCACCACCTGTAGTACACTTGAGTGTACTAGTGTATGAAAAAGGGTACTACAATTGGTAACTAAATACATTTTTTATATACAGAGATAGTGTTAAAAGCACGTTTTAGTTCATATTCACGGTGTCCGAAAATAGCACAGTTAAGTACACTTAGTTGATCTTAAGTTTATCTTAAGAAGTCCTAAATAATCTTATTTAGTATATTAAGTACAAAATTAGTGCGCACAAATAGAGCACTTTAAGTACATTATGGAAGTGTACATTTTTTTTTAACCTGGGCAGAACCCGACTAAGCAAACTGTCCAGACAGGACAATGGACAGCACCATAAACGACAAAATGTCCAGACAGGAACATTGACAACAGAACCAAGAACGGAATCATTGTGCCAATAAGATCACAACCCCTTACAATACAGCACACACTAGAGCTTACAATGCAAATACAGGCCTATCAGATGTCAGCAGATTTTACATCGGGGGAAAAAAAAAAAAAAACTGTAGTAACCAATCACAGCTCACAGCAGGGCCAATGCAATTTTACACCGGGCTCAAGACGGCTCCGATGGACTCTCAGCAGTGTGATGTGGCATGTAAAATCCTGGGCCTTTTCCAGGACAGTGGTCCTCTCTGAGTCTGCTGTTGTCTAGGTAAGTGAAGTGGGCAGTTTTAATAAGCCGGGACATCGATTCCTCCCGGTCTCCTCTCCCCAGCTCAATGAGGAAGCAAACAATTGAGCACTGTTCCCTCCACAACACCTTTCCATTCCATTAGCTCCACACGACTCAACGCGCATTTCCCTTGTCCTTCCACCTGGGGTGTCAAGAACAGAAATAATGTGATAAAGCCAGGACTCTGTGCCTGTATACAAAGCTTTTTTTTCGCAGACTGTCATTCGGCTGCTCTTTCGAAGAGTGTTTTTGTCTTGCCGTCAGATGTTATTTATAATATTCCATGACAATGTGCTTTACAGACAAGGATGTTGAACAAGTAAAATGGAGCGTAGAATCTAATGGAGGGTATGAATTCCTATCAAAATACATTTGTGAAAAAACAAGAGGAGAGCTAGTGCCGTTTTAGAGCTCTGAACAGTTGGAAACGCGGTTATTTCGGGAGTCTACATTCGGTGTGCATGGAAGGGGAGTTCAAGGTATGCATTTGTAGGTTGTGTCTTTTGACAGAGGTTTGTACGTTTGTTTCAGGTCAGGCTTTGATGCGGTCCCTGCCCATGACCTGAATGTTAAATCAGACGCCTTCAGACATTTCCTGCTGGCTTACAAGCTATGAAAAAAATAAATAAAGAAGAAAAAAACATAACAGCGACTGCACCGACACAGAAACATGTTTGCTGACAGCCTGCTTTTGTTACACTTAGAGAATGTTAAGCATGAGTGTAGTCAGTGTATATTTGCAAGTTGCATATCCTGGTATTTCCATTGTTTATTGTGCCATTCTATCTATCTATCTATCTATCTATCTATCTATCTATCCATCCATCCATCCATCCATCCATCCATCCATCCATCGTCATCTTTCTGTCTATTAAGCTAACTAACTATCAGTCTGTCTGTCTGACTACTTGTGTATCCTGTCTCTCTCAATTTACCCAACAGTCTGTCTGTTTATGGAAATAGACAACACACACATTTATCCATCTGAAATGTCTTCTCAGCATGTCTTCTCTAATGCCACTGTGTAGATTAATTATTCATATTTCCCCATGAATGAGCTGATTCGCTACAGCAGGTTACCAAGGTGGGTTTTTCCAGATAATTTAGTGATATTCTGTGTCCACTACTGATATTATCTCTATTGTATAACGCTGGTTCTCGCTGTCAGGCTATTGTACAGTAAATGTTCAATTATGAGGAACTCCAGAGGGTGTGAGGCCTTATCTTGAGCCATAGTAGATAGACACACACCTCTCTGGGATAAATCCTTTGCACACTCCACTGGGGATAATGCAGAGATAAGATTTCCATGAGAAGTAAATCCCTGACTACACTTCAAAAGAGGCAAGAGTAGTATAAGGAAATATGGCCAACAATACAGCAGGAAGGGGAAAGCCGGAAACTTTTCAGACATTTATACAGTATATAGAGTGCTGGGAAGTCGTTTTAGTGAATCACTTCATTTGGACAGTTCATATATAAATCCAATCAAATTGATTCATGGAGTACCACATAAATGTAAGACCACATTTATCAAAATAGTTCTGTTTATATGTATTGTTTTAAATGTATGATTTCTAGTTTCGACAGCCGCACTGTTTATATTTACTTATTTAAGCTTAACATTTTCACCCTAATTAAGAGCCAGCAATTTTCCAGTTTCCTCAAATTTAACACATTTTACATTCAAGCTAAACCATCACACTGGAAAAGTTTAAGGCAGCAGCTGAATTTTTTTTTTTTTTTACTTATTAACAGACAAAAACACAATAATACAATTGAATTATGCCTGATTTAAGCATACAATTTTTAGTTTACAATATTAGAGTCAATTTAGCCTTATAAACTGACTTTTTTTTTTCAGCAGTTTATATTAAACTGACATTAAAAATAAACAAAATCTCACATAAGTTCATAAAAAGAATGTGAAATTTGTTACATTAATTTGATTATTTAGTTAAATAAAATAAATATAAATTTTATGTAAATTTAAATTTACCAAATAACTGTGCAACAATGTTACCCATTCAGGCATAGGGTTTATTATTATTTATTTTTAATTGCATACATTTTGTCTATTTTACTTCCATGTTATTATTATTTTTTTTTACAAAAGTACACAAATTAGAGTATAAACTTTATTTGGACGTTACATTTTGGTAACAGGGTCATAAAAAATGTAAATGTTATAAAATATATATTTAGTTAAATTTTCTGAGGTGGAAAATAGTCAACTGAAGTGTACCAGTTACTGTAAGTAAATAAATAAATAAATATATATTTTTTCAGTTATAGACATATAAATGTATCAATAACTACAAATATTTGTTCCCAAACTAGTTACTCCTACAGCTGATTTTAGATAAAATGTGAAACCCTGTTACCCATTCCGGCATAGGATTTATTTATTTATTATTTTATACAAATTTTGTCTATTTTATTTAAATACAAATGTATTTATATACAATTTTACATACACTAAATTTTAGTAACAGGGTTATAAAAATTGTAAACATCATAAAATATACATTTATTTTGACCTGCTCTGGTGGACAATATTCAGGTGAAGGAACCTTATTTAAAAACAAACAAAAAAACACTCAAGTTTCAGGCCCAATTTTGTGCCCTGTTCATGGAAACCGCCTTGAAATAGCAAAAAGCTTTTTTTCCAGATGCATTATGTTGCCGGTGTTTATCGTCCTCTCAGCTGTTTGGCCTCTCATAAGGGTCAGCACACTGTTCTGCTATCAGCTCTCTGTGCATCCAGGCCCTTTGCAAAGCTATCTGCCAGCACAGCCAGTCTGTTCCACGCCTATTCCAGCCACTATTTCAGGGAGACATGTATTTTTGGTCGCTGCATGATAGTCATTAAGTCTTTAAATGTATCCCATGGTGCAATTAGGCCACCCACACATGTGAGAAGCTGGCTGGTGATTGGAGGGGGATGTCAGATCGTCGGCCCCCGCGCATCTCCTCGGCGCTTTCACCACAGCTTTAGATTATGACAATGAGAACCATCGCAGGTTAAGAGCAAAGCTGTAATAGATTTTATGTGTGAAACGCTTCAGTGCATTTTGGCGCTTGTTCTAAAGCTGAACAAATTTAGTGGATGATGATTAGTCCAGCTGTGCTAAAACACACAATATGATATGATATATATGATATGGTAGAGACTCTGTCTTCTAGTTGGAGACTATATCTTTCTAGTGGAAAGATTGTGCTTAATAAATTAGCATATTTAATGGGAACCAGCAAGGGCTTTACACAGTATTTGATCTTATATTTCATTTAATATTAATTTATTATTAATTTAACGTAACGTTAATTTCATTTTAATTGAAATTATACAGTATTTGGTCTTTTAATATTAAAATTCATATTACTTTAGTTTTATTTTCTTAAATTCTTAAATGTGCACTTAAATTTAATAATTTAATACATTGCTGAATTTGATTTAATATGTATTTAATAATACATCATTCAAATTAAACCATACATAACAGTACAATCTAATATATTAGATCTTATATTTTATAATATTGTTTAGTTATATATATATATATATATGTTTTCCTATTTCTTCTTAAATATGTAATGTTAATTAAATTTGATTTCATATTCTTGTTAATATTAAAAATAATGTTAATAATATTAATTTATTATTAAATACATTACATTTTAAACAAAATTAAACATTATCTGATCTTATATTTTATAATATTAGTTTAGTTGTATTGTTTGCTATTTTAATATTAATTAAATTTAATTATTTAACAATTTAATATTAATTCAGTTTCATATTCATTTAATTTCAAAATCAAATTAAACAGTCTTTGATCCTTTGATTTCCTAATATTTGTTTAGTTAATTTTTCTATTTGTTATTTTAATTTAACATGATTTAAACGTTTTTAATACTTTAATATATTTATTCAATTTAATGTTAATTTATTATTCACTCATTTTATTTTAATATTCATGTAACATTAATTTTAAATAAAAGTAAACAGTATCTGATCATATATTTCATAATTTGTAGTTTTTTAATAATTGTTCTTTTAGAAAATTAAATTGAATAATAATAATTTAATATTAATTAAATTTAATGATTTCAAATTCATTTAATTTAATATTCATTCAATTTTAAATGAAATTAAACAGTATTTGATTATATTATAGACTTATATTTCATAATTTGTTTCTTTTTTTTTTATTCGTTTTAGAAAACGGTAATTAAACAGAATAGTAATTTAATAATACCTGAATTAATAATTTAATAATAATATTCAATTAATTTAATTTTTAATTTAAACACTCATCCATCTATCCATCAATCTGTGGCAGCTGTTAATGCATTTAAATCAGCTCTCTTGAGGAAATTTCTAATCAATAACATTTTTGAAGTCAAACTGAGATAATTACTGAGTCCAACATTTGGTTTTTTGCAAGAATAATCTCTTAGCAAAATCTATTATTAATAAATAAGATAGTTGAGGACCATTTCTTTATGTACAATAGGTGCTTAATTTATTTTTTCCTTATAATTTGCACACTGCATGTTTGAACTTAAATGGCTAAAAAACGCTGGTATTACTGTTCTTACTTATTATGGAATTTCTGCACCACTAAGATCACGAAATAAAACTGCAAAACTGTTTCCTAACATAAAAAATAGCATATCAAACCATGTCCTACACTAGATAGATTGTGCAGCCCTTCAAGTGTCCCACACTTTCGAACCAAAGCATTGTATCCGTCCTCACAATGCAAAGCAGTTTATTGTGTTTCATGTTAGTGCGGCAAATCCTGCAACAATTCGCCTCGTAATATTCTTAGCCCCATATTGACACAAGAAAAATGTCAGCTGTATCTCTCAGTCGCCGCTTCATGGTATGAAATGTATTTATTCAAGAATACGCAATATGCATCCAGTCAGCGCACAGGAAACGAATTGAAAACACTATGAACGAGGCCTGTAATGGTTGCTATTGTGTCTTCGCACATACATCAGTGGAGAAAAATTGTGTCATTTTTTTAAATTGCTAATGCATTCGGGAAGCTTTCGAGCTAGAAATGCTTTCAGTGACCTATGGATGTGAGGTTCTTCATATTGTGTCTGCATTCTGTTCCATTCCGTGTCTCTTTGTTAGGCTCTTCATCTTCAGGGTCACTAAGATGACTTCTGAGGTTAGTTCACCCAAAAAAAATGACAATGAAAAAAGCAGTCGTTGTTTGCTCATCCACAAACGATTTCTTCAGTCAGTCAGTCAAAAAAAAAAAAAGCAGTTTTGAAGAATGTTCAAGCTGCTCTTTTCTATACAGGTATCTACAATTTTAAGATGAAAAGTCAGTTTTAAAAGACACGAGAAATTAGTAATTATTTTCTTAAGTATTTTAGTCTTTTTTTAATTCTATTTTAGTCATGTTTTCCAGTAAAAAAAAAAAAAAATCTTGGGAAGAAACAAGATAAAATGAAATAATCCAAGAAGATATATATATATATAAATAATTACAATAACTAACAATAACTAATTGTGTGTATGTGTATACACACAATTAGTTACTATACTTATACAATTATATGTACACACACTGCAACATGCTAAAACATGTAAGCAACTTGTCAAAACATGCAAACAACTCGCTAAAACAAGCTAGCATCGTGTCAAAACATGCTAGCAAATTGTTCAAATATGCTAGAAACGTTCTAAAACATGTTATCAATGTGCTAAAACGTTTTCACCTTGCCAAACATGTTAGCAATATGCCAAAAAATATTAGAAAATAGCTAAAAAGAGATTACTAAAACACATATACATATATATATATATATATATATCAAAAGTACGTCAGTACACCTAAATGAAATTCTGATGTTTTCAGCCTCAGCCACATCAATATATGAGTACATGAACAATCTCTACAACCGGGTCGCTTCATGAGCATTTTATAGTTTCTTTTGAGAAAAACTTTTGCCATCATATAATATACAAACAGAAACTTCTTAAAGGTCTTCACAGCAACCCGTCAAAAAAATAAAAGGTTGGTTTAACTTGAAGAAACTGTGACATATTACTTAATGTAATGATAGTACTACTACTACTAACATTATTATTAAATCATCATTTTTAATGAATATTAGAATTTTTTTTTTTTTTCGAATTTGGGAATTATATACACACACAGCAATGTGCTAAAACATGTTAGTAATGTTCTAAAACATGCTAGCAACTTGATAAAACAACCTAGAAACGTTCTAAAACATGCTATCAATGTGCTAAAACATGTAAACATTACAAAACATGTTAGAAACGTGCTAACATGTTTGTAACTTGCCAAACATGCTAGCAATGTACCAAAAAATGTTAGAAACTTGCTAAAACATGTTATCAACTTCTTGTTAATCTTATTAAAACAGGCTAGAAATGTTCTTAAACATGGCTTCTTGTTTATGAATATTTAACTGTCAGAAAAATAAAATAAACTCAGTAAAAAAGTCAGAAAAACACATTAAAATAAGACTAAAATAACATTTTGTAAATGTCATTGTCAGTGCAAAGCTTAAAAACATAATATCCCAATCAAGGAATTTGAAACCTAATTGTCTCCTGAGTCCTGACAGCCACAGAAATATTATCATTGGGTTGTTAACATGTTTAAGGAAGCCCTGAGACCTCAAGCCATCAGACTGAGAGTGGTTAGATGGCCTTTGACACCCTTAAACAACAAGAGACAGAGATAAGTGGGGTCAGTGTGAAATATTATTAAACTAGATGCTTGTGCACGCCTATGATTTAAAGAATGTGCTGCAAACAATTCATCTTCACAACCCACACACAGCTGTTTTTTTTTTTTTTTTTCTGGAACAAAAAAACTAAAAGGGGGAGAGAGGAGGACATGCCGTGGGGTAGGTGGACCAAACTGGGCCAGAAAAAGCATGTCTCTTTGGGAATATTTTAACAGGTAAACACATACAAATTAATACGTGCAAGTGCCAGGGTTGGAAAGCAGTGGAAACGCAGTGTTCTACTTTTTTGCTATGCTTTGTACACATACTGCAAACGCAGTGTTTCAAAAATAAACATAAAATAACACACTTACCTTTTTTCTCCCCCGCTGTAATTAGCACATTTATCGTACAGTTGGAGACGTCCAAAGTGTAAATGTATTGTTATGCATGCTCTCTGACGAAGATTTAAACTTCCCTGACCAGAAAATCGCCAGTATTGGGGAATAACTACGTTTTTCAGTAGCTTGCTAGTAGCTCAGCTGTTTTAATTTAGTTTAGCTTCTTTATAGGGCTAGCCTACCTTTTCCAACAAATAGCGGTGTATCGCGAACAAACAAGTACAACAGCTCTCTCAACTCTCGTGTTGGTAAGTCCGATTCATTATACTGAATCGATTAATGGCAAATGGGCCACGTCTCTCTGGAAAGTCCGATTCAGTCTAGTGAATCGGTTCATCCCAATCCTCGCTCACACTGTGGATGGAAAGCCTTTTAATAGTTCGTGAATCAGCTCGTCCTAAAAGTTCTTCTCTCACACACGTACTCTAGTGTTGATACTGAACGGTTACTTATAGCGAATCTTTGCATTCTAAACGGTGCTTTGAAAATTAGTATTCTAGTGAATCGATTCATTCAAATCTGCTCGCTCACACATGTAGCTTTGAAAAGTCCAATTCATTCTAGTGAATTGGTTCATCCTAAAGGATCCTTTCTCACACATATGCTCCGTCTCAATGTGCCTACTTATACTATACCCTTAAAGCATGTACTCTTTTGGTGAAGAAAAAGTACACACTTTTGAGCATTTCCTCCAGTATAAGGTATAATAAATACAGTCAAAAACTAGCAATTCAGGCTCCATAGTTATTTTCAGTTTCATTAACAAATCTCAGGATGGCAGCTCTCTTCTCGCACCGTTGCCACATGACAGGAGCATTAATAGGAAACACCTGCTGGCACAATTAGGAAATCGCTTTGTTGGAAACTATTTCTGTGTCCCAATTCATAGGCTACGTCCTTCGAAGGACCCATTTGAAGGCCAATTACGTCACGGCAACGCGACGAAGGCTGTCCCAATTCAAACACCGCATCCTACGAAGGCTGCATTTGAAGGCCGATTGCATCACGGCAGCGCAACGAAGACCGTCCCAATTCACGATGCATCCTCCAAAGGCTGCATTTGAAGGCCGATTGCGTCACCGCGGCGCGACGAAGGCTGCCGCAATTCGAACGCGACTTCAAATGCGTCCTCCGTTTCTCCGGCAAATGAAGGATACATCCGATGGATCCTTCGCAGCCTACCCTATCCCAGAATTCATAGCGCGCCAGTGAAGACGGGGTTTTTATTCAAAGTGGGTGACGGTTCTGTGGCACCTGTAAACTGGCCTGTCAATCATCTTGTCACAGTTAACATCCTCCACATTGCATTTAATTTAACTTCCTACCATACTGGAGAGAAAATAAGTAGCTTGTTGATCTGCCAGTCGTGGGTCTTTCATGCCGAGAACTCTGCTCATATTTTATTCATAATGATGCATTTAAAAGCTGTTTCTGTTGCAGATGACATATAACACAGATAACATTAAATAAATATTTTTTACCAGGTTAAATATTGAATATTAGTAACTCAAAACCCCTTTTTCTAAGCCTCTCTACCTAACCGCAGGTCGCACACATCCACCATGTTTGTAGTTTTTTTTTAACACGTTTTATTCGTGTTTGTAGTTCTGGACAGAATCCTTCACCAAAGCACAATGGATTGTGGGCAATATTAGCCATTAGAGTGTGCATGGATCCACACTTCAAAAATCGACCTGAAATAGTAGACCATACGGGGACTTTTGGCATACTCTTTTCAACATACTATGCTTTGGGACACACTTATTCTAATCTCACATCCTATTTAGGATGGATAGTATGAACATTGAGACGCAGGGATAGAGTTGGCAACTCTGATTCATTCTAGTGAATCAATTCATTAAAGATTTTAAATTTTATCTTACTAGCAAAAAGTTTTTCTACCCCTTAAGTAGTGCTGTCAAACGATTAATCGTGATTAATCGCATCCCAAATAAAAGGTTTTGTTTACATAATGTTTGTGCTGTATATATGTATTATGTATATATAAATACACACACATGCATGTATATATTTCAGAAAAATATGTTGTTTATATATTATATTTATAATAAAAATTATATGAATATAAATATAGACATGTAAATATTGTCAAAATATATACTGTATGTGTTTATATATACATAAATATACATAGAACACACATATTATGCAAACAAAAACTTTTCTACACGATTAATCACGTTGAATCGTTTGACAGCACTACTCTTAAGTAGCATAACTACATTGT
>NW_015542360.1:154461-154814 GCF_001515605.1 Sinocyclocheilus anshuiensis | reverse complement strand
AGACCATCCGGGGACTTTTGGCATACTCTTTTCAACATACTATGCTTTGGGACACACTTATTCTAATCTCACATCCTATTTAGGATGGATAGTATGAACATTGAGACGCAGGGATAGAGTTGGCAACTCTGATTAATTCTAGTGAATCAATTCATTAAAGATTTTAAATTTTATCTTACTAGCAAAAAGTTTTTCTACCCCTTAAGTAGTGCTGTCAAACGATTAATCGTGATTAATCGCATCCCAAATAAAAGGTTTTGTTTACATAATGTTTGTGCTGTATATATGTATTATGTATATATAAATACACACACATGCATGTATATATTTCAGAAAAATATGTTGTTTATATA
>NW_015542360.1:134989-145601 GCF_001515605.1 Sinocyclocheilus anshuiensis | reverse complement strand
TATATGTATTATGTATATATAAATACACACACATGCATGTATATATTTCAGAAAAATATGTTGTTTATATATTATATTTATAATAAAAATTATATGAATATAAATATAGACATGTAAATATTGTCAAAATATATACTGTATGTGTTTATATATACATAAATATACATAGAACACACATATTATGCAAACAAAAACTTTTCTACACGATTAATCACGTTGAATCGTTTGACAGCACTACTCTTAAGTAGCATAACTACATTGTAGCTGATTTTTAACCTCAAATGTTATCGGTGTAGCACGACCAAACGTGATCATTTCCCTCTCATTTGGAAATTCTAGTGAGTCCACTCATTCCAAACCTCCCTCTCCCTCCCACACACACACACAGTCTGGTACTAAAAATTGCACCCAGTTCCGGCGGTGCGAAAACGCCAAAAAGTGGGTAGTTCCACAATTCGTTCTGGTACTATGAAAAGGTTCCCGCAGTGCGAAAGGCCCTAATGTTAATTCAATTGTTTCTGTTGTATTCAGTACCTGTTCAACTGAGATAATTGATTCAAAGCCAGTTTATTTAAATCACAGAACTACTTACAATATTTTTGACTAGGTAAGATATAAATGATTAAGTTTTTGTTGTGAACATTTCAGTAGCCAGGCAGGCCTACCTGTTCAAGTTTTGATGTACAGTAACTAAAATCATTCATTCAAAACCACTTATTGTTTCGCGGCAGCAAAAATATGGATCTCAATAAATCATAAATTGTATAATTAAAACATATATTTTTATTTACAAAAAAAAAACCATATCTCTTAAATAACTCCAGCATATAGCTATTGTTCATTTGTAGCTTAAGTGTATCTACGGTTTTCAAAATAGTACAGTAGCTTGACTATAACTACTTTAAATTTTGATTTGTTTCAAAGTAGTTTCCCCAGCACTGGGAATCCCCCTCCCCCCCACCCCTTCTTCTTCACAGTCTTCTACAGCAGCAGTTTTGGCGGCCCCCTTCCTCAGGACCTGAGGGCAACGGTCTCAGTCGGTTCTTCTCCACTCTAAACCTAGCTCTGACCAAATGGGGTGCTTGTCTGGCAAGATTGATAGAGGCTTTCAGTGCCATAGACACCGTGATCTATCTCCAGCGCTTGCTTCTCTGGTGTCCTGCTGGAGAAACGATGCTGTCCTACAGAACTTGCTCTTATAGACTGAGGTTAATGGGTCCGAGTATCTCTTCATCCAACAAGGTCAAATACATAGTGACCCAGTAAAAGAGGTAAGCCGAGGAACCGTTTCTGTGCAGCCGGCTGCTTATGCTGTCTTTATTTGTGGAGGTGGCTGAAGGGAAGTAAATGGAGACATAGGGTGGTTAAAGATCTGGGCTAGTAACCAAAATGTTCCAGATGATCCATGAACTGCAAGGACAGCACTGTGTCCTTGAGCAGGACAATTAACCTCAGGTTGTGGAGAGGTAGTTTTTGTGTTAAAGGATGGCTCAGTTTCCTGTCACAGCTGCTACTATATTGTAGTTTTTTGTTTATTTATTTTTCCTCTGAACTAATGATTTATTGACAGCTCAACCAAGCATCCGAGATCATAACAATCCATCTAATAATAAATATTTAATACTGTATGTAATTGATATGTAAATTACATTCTGTGGTATATACATTGTACTTTTTTTTTTCTATTGATTTTGTGGTTTGCTTTTTTTTTTCAAACTTGAAAAAAATGTTTATAAGCCTAATTTGAGTGATTCTATACTTTTAAAAATAAATAAGAAATAAAATAAACAGACAACATTTAAAACATTTTAAAATATGTAGTTTTATATATAATAAAATATTGTAAAATAAATGCTTGAATAGGTAACGGTTGCAAATTTAACTATTGCAATAGCTTAATTTTTGTAATTTATAAAGTAGTAATTATACATAATTTGGTAAATAGTTAAGAATTACGATTTTACTTGTTGGTTTGTAGTTATTGATAAACGTATGAAGAGTTAATTTGCAAAATCAGATAACTCTACATTTTTGTAAATTTTCAAAAATCATGTTTTTTTATGTTATCACGTTTTTATTGTGTTAGTTTTTAGTTATTTTTTTACGTAATCAAAATAACCCAACTGCAGTTTGATTCAGATTAATTGGAATGCACAATGAAAAAACATGAGTTTTGAAAAATTTTAAAAACGGAGTTATTTGTTTTTGCAAATTAACTTCATATGTTTCTCCTAAATTAAAGAGAAAAAAAAAAAAAAACTTGTGTAACGGTTGAATAGTTAGGCTTCATAAATGCAGTATATGTATGTATTTATGCATGTTTGTTTGTTTACTTAATTACATATGTATTTTACACTTGATCAAACAATGAAATTATTTACTTGTCTGTTCATATTATGTTTCTGGGTTTGTGTGTGTGTGTGTGTGTGTGTGTGAGAGATACAAGTGAAAATCATGTGTTAACGGTAATTAGTGGTAAATAGTTAATATTAGGTAAATAGTTAATTAAAATATTTTACTAGAAACTTTGCAAACAAATGTTGGTTTGTATAGTTATTGACATATGTCCACACATTCAAGAAAAAAAAAAAAATCTTTTGTAACTTGCATTAACTTGTGTAAGGGTTGAATAGTTACACTTCATGAACGTGGTCAACAACAAATCGTTTTTTTAAACTGAGAAAATAGAATGAAATTATTAACATTAATATTGGCATTTATTCATTCAGCAGATGCTTTTATTCAAAGTGGCTTACAAATGAGGAATACAACAAATGATTCATCATAAATTGACTTGTCTGTTGAAAGGATGCAAATTATGTTTCGGGTGTCACTTTTTATTGATTGTTTTTTTTATATATATTTTTATTTTATTTTAGAGTTTATAAAGTGAAAATAATGTGGTTACAGAGTGATTAGGTATTGGTATTTAGTTAATAATTTAAATATTTTACTACAATTATTTGAAATCAATTCATCAGATTAAATAAAAAAAATATGTTGATGATATTAACAGTCAAGATACAGTCAAGGTGATCAAGACTTCTACAGAGAGACAGGCCAAACTCACCGTTTAATGCAGGGAAACTAACAATTGCTTTAATGCAAGCTATTTTTCATGCAAGGTAATTTCATGTTAAATAATGGTTAATCTAATCTACTGGTTGCCAACAAAAAAAAATGGGGTTTATATATCTAATGCTTTACAGCACTAATTCACACCCTGTTTCTACTTCTTCCTAATGTTCTACATGCATCATCGTTGCACAACATGACACACAAAGGCGAAGATGATGAGCAAAGAGAAGTCTAGAGAGGGTTGTAGCATGCGCTGGGTGAGTGCATTCAAGAGCTTGTCGTGGGAAGTTGGTTTGTGCCATGATGAAAGCCATTCCCTGAAACAAACCTCATCCATCACTGTATCCCCAGAGCCCAGGACACAGCAGCTGCACACACAGGCGCTAAAAGAAAGGCGCTCTCTCTTCAATGCCAGTCTGTGGCATTGAAATGCCATTGCTGTCCTAGTTTGTGACACGTGGCTTCTGACAATTCAGTTGAGGGGTAAATAAAAATGCAGTAAAATAAAACATGGCCTCTAATATCTTTTATTTAGCATTTAAAGTTGCTTTGGTTTAAAGTGCCTGCCAAATGCAACAATTTAAATGTAAATGAATCTATTGTATTCGTTAGCTTTTATATGAAAATTTGAAATGAACATAAAATATTATGCTATGCAACCGCTGTGAAAGCTATGTTCACGTCTTCGGCAGTAAGTCAAGATTGTTCCCAGTGAGTGCTGGACTCTGCCAGGGCTGTCCAGGTGATCCTGTCTGTGATATTCATGGACGGGATCTCAAGGTGAAGCTGAGGGGTGGAGGGTGTCTAGTTCAGGGGTGTTCGCATGGCATCTCTGCTTTCGGTGTAAAGAAGCAGGAATGAGGGTCAGCACCTCCAAATCTGAGGCTGTAGTTCCCAGCTGGAAAAGGGTGGATTGCCTACTTTGGGTAGGGAGAGTTGCTTCCCAAAGTAGAGCAGTTCAAGTACCTCTGGGTCTTGTTGAAGAGTGAGGGTAGGTTGAAGCACAAGATTGACAGGCGGATTGGTGCAGTGGCAGCACTAATGCGGTCGTTCTACCGGGCCGTCATGGTGAAGAAAGAGCTAAGCCTGAAGGTGAAGCTCTAAATTTACCAGTTAATCTATGTTCCAACCCTCACCTATGGTCATAAGCTCTGGGTAATGACCAAAAGAATGAGATTCCGGATAAAAGCGGCCAAAATGAATTTTCTCCGCAGGGTGTCTCGGTTGACCCTGATAGACAAGGTGTGAAGCTCGGACATCCATGAGAGACTTGGAGCAGAGCCACTGCTCCTCCGCATTGAAAGAAGCCAGTTGAGGTGGTTTGTGCATATGGTCAGGATGCCTCCTGGACACCATCTGGTGGAGGTGTGCTGGGCATCTCCAACTGGGAAGAGACCTCAGGGCAGACCTAGGGCAGGGCAAGGCAAGTTTTGTCCTAGAGAGCCGCTATCCTGCAGAGTTTAGCTCCAACCCTACTTAAACATGTGAACAAGCTAATTAATCTCTTCAGGATAGTCTTAGCCTCAGACATCATGCCCTTGGACCATTGGATGAACATCTGATGCATATCGCATACAAAATTGGAAAAGCTTCAGGAGTTTCGAAGTCATCATTGGATTGGTTAAATTCTACAGGATTTACGAGAGATGTTTGTGTCATGTTCTTTAATAATGCCAAACCCCCTCATGGAAGAAGAAAGCCGTCGTGTTTACAACTGTGACGATCAGGATCAACTAAATGCTGGGTTTTCAAAAGTCTGTGAAATATGTAAAATTAGACTCTTTAAAATATGTCCAAGAGTTTTACACACGGTCTGTTATTGTGGGGACATTTCCACGCCCCTAAACATGACTAAACGAAACATGATTGGTTGCTTTACCTGTCAGTCATATGGTCTCCTGGGCGGTCCTTAGCCATTCAAAGCGACCAAGGTTCCCAAACCTTCTGCCGTCAGTCTGAAGGTCTGGCTATGCAAGACTATCTTCAGGATTACTAAGGCTATAGGCAGGTGATATTTTTTTCAGGGTTGGAGCTGAACTCTGCAGGACAGCGGCTCTCTAGGAGCAAACTTGCCTACCCCTGACCTAGGGCATGCTGGAGGGACTATATCTCTTAGCTCAGTGGTCTCAAACTCAGTTTCTGGAGGGCCACCGCTCTGCACAATTTAGCTCCAACCCTAATCAAACACACCTGATCCAGCTAATCAAGGTCTTCAGGATTACTAGAAACTTCCAAGCAGGTGTGAGTTTGAGCTGGTTGGAGGAATTGAGTTTGAGACCACTGTCTTGTCTGGTCTGGGAACACCTAAGGTCTGGGATCCCCTAGGATGAGCTAGACGAAGTGGCCAGAGAAAAGGACGTATGGGTGTCTTTACTTAACCTACTGCCACTGCAACCCAGTCCTGGATGAGTGGTGTAAAATGGATGGATAGATATTATTTTTGGAGTTTTCTTTTCAGCTTTGTTTAAGCTAGCGTTAAATCGATATTGTAAAGAAAGCAGCAGGACTGATCCAGACATTTCAAGGTTACACAGGTCACGTTAAAATGAAGAAATGTCACTGCTCACCAAGGCTCTAAATACATACAACAACCTAAATTAAAAATCTTTATTATGCTTTTAGCAATTAGGCTGAGATAAATATTCTTGCATTGCCTTTAGAAACATAAATAAATAATAAAGATCATAAACCTTTCCAAATTGCCACAAAAACCTTCATTAAACCAAACAGATCTGGTTATGCTTCTGTAACTGCGCTTTATTGCCTCGGTGCACAATGACAAATGCTGGCAGTTCTCTAAATTGTGCTGGTAATTATAGCCCAAAGTATCAACCCCAGATGAGACAAAAAGGTGAATGGCTGCCCCCTCGGCCCCAGGACAGATGAACTCCGCTTTCACCGGTACGAGCAGAACGCAAAAAAACCTCTATGTCCTCTAAACTTTAGGCGACTGAGATTTTCATTTCAAACGGTAAGCGTCTCTGACATGAGCCTCTAATGGAATTTTCAAGCACTGGGGCGTTTTGCCCCCCTCATTTCATTTGTTAAAGTCAGGCCTATAACTCACACAGGTTGTGCTTCGTGGAGCAAAGAGGATTTCTAATCTTTAAACAAGGAAAGTTAAAAAGCTGAAAAGTGATACATACCTATGGATTTTCTGCCTCTTCCCTTGCTGCCATTAAATGTAACCTGTAGTAGCTCAAGCATTGACGGTGCTGATGAAGACTAAAAGCAATCCTAAAGGGAGATTTCTGTCTGAGTCCCATTTAAACTTCTACAAGTAGCACGCTTGGGCATTTGTCGTGTGCTTGTGATTATTCCTGTGAGCACCTTCCCACAACTGCTTGTTCAGACAATTAAATCACTAACTTTACTGTCATAGTATGTTAAAACATGACTGCCATCATCGGTCCAGTGAGACCATATGATAACAACCTGACTTTTGCAATCACTTCCTTGGCAGTCGTTGATTTAGGGCACCTACACATGAGAGAATACCACGAATACATTGATTTCAACAGGGATTGCGCGTCACAAGGATATAAAGGATATAAATCCTAAATATCCTTTGCCAGCACATGACCAGCATAAACCAGCAAAAGGACCAGCTTAAACCAGCAAAAGGACCAGCTTAAACCAGCAAAAGGACCAGCTTAAACCAGCAAAAGGACCAGCTTAAACCAGCAAAAGGACCAGCTTAAACCAGCAAAAGGACCAGCTTAAACCAGCAAAAGGACCAGCTTAAACCAGCAAAAGGACCAGCTTAAACCAGCAAAAGGACCAGCTTAAACCAGCATCAAAACATACCTAACCAACATATGCTGTTTTTTTCAACAGGGCAACTGATATATCTGATAGATTAACAAATAGCTGATGCGCCTGCTAAAATGCTAATAGTTACAACTATTCGCTAGTCTGCAAGGTTTCCAGATTGCTATAATGTGTTTTTAAGTGGTCAGTTATAAATGGAAATAGACCTTGTCATGAAGTTTCAGTAGTCAGTTTGTAAGCTAAGCTAGGCGGCTTTGAATACCACTAGCTAATTATCCTGCTTTTCGATTAGCCTGGAATCCTACCTTACAGCTAGCCTGACAGCTTAGCATACTGTTAATATTACCCGTAGCTGCTTGTTTAAAATAGCTATTAATGTTCAAAAAGAATAACTAGAATAATGTTTTGACGTCCTTACAGCTAGCCGGACAGCCAAGCATACTGCTTACTGACAAATCTGTTTATATTTGGCATATAAATAGACGATTATAGCCTGTTAAAATATTAATTATACTATTTGTTAGTCTGTAAAGTGCACTTTTGTTGAAGTACTAATAATTATGTCAAGTATTATTTAACATTTAACATTCAGTTTTAGCGGTTACTTTGTAAGCAGGTTAGACAATTGGATGCCGCTGACCCAATTAGCCTGCTAGTTTAGCATTTGTTAACTGATTTCCCTGTTGTCATACCTTACAGCTTAACATAATACTAGTCGATAAATCTGTAAAACCAATAACTGATTGTTAAAATAGCTACCATTGCCACAAAAGCATAACAAGAAAGTCTATTTTGATTAGGCCTACTTTACATCCTTTGATTACGTAACATCCTGCTAGTTGATAAACCAGTTAGATTAGCATAACAATAACTGATACGTCAACTAAAATAGGTACCACTGCTAAAGGATAACAAGAAATGCTATTTTGATTACCTTACATGTAGCGTGACAGCTTAGCATGCTGCTAGCTGATAAACATGCTAGATTGGGGTGCCTCCAGGACCAGGGTTGGGAACCACTGTTCTAGATTAACACAGCTAATTAGCTTGTTAAAACCGATGGCTGCTATGAAAACATAACTAATATTACTTATTTAATTACCTTACAGCTAGCCTGACAGCTTAGCATGCTACTATAAAAAAACCTGCTAGATAACAGCAATAGCTGATTAGCATGCTAAGATCTCAAACCACATTAAAATAACAATAACAAGAAGACCTACTAATAAATGTATTCATGTATTATATAACAAAAAAAAATGTTCAAAATAAACATTTATCATTCAGTTTTAGCAGTTAGTTTGTAAGCTAAGCAGGCTTTTTTTGAAAACCACTAGCTGATTATCCTGCTTGTTTAGCATACAATAACTGCTTAGCCTACTATTTTGCCTTACAGTAGCCTGACAGCTCAGCATATTTTTTTATAGTTGATAAATCTGCTACATTAGTATACAAATAACTGATTATAATCAAAGCCTGTTAAAATAGCTACCACTGCTACAAAAGGACAACAAGAAAGACTACTTTGATTACCTCACATCTAGCCTGGCAGTTTAGCATACTACTGGTTAATAAGCCTGCTAGATTAGCATAGCAATAGCTAATTAAAACAGATAAACTAATATTACTTATTTGATTACAGCTAGCCTAATAGCTTAGCATACTATCAGCTAATTAGCGTGCTAAAAGTTATTACCGCTACGAAAGGATAAGTAAAAGTACTATTTCGATTTTCTACCCTGTTGAAAAAAACAGCATATGCTGGTTAGGTATGTAACATACCTAACCAGCATATGCTGTTTTTTTCAACAGGGTAGAACCCAGTTATTTGTATTTTTTTTTTTTTTTCATGATTTCAAACACACTTTTTTTCCATAGCCTCAAAATTAATCATATTTATTTATATGAATAAAGCTCATTTTGGTCCTTTTTGGCTAATAACCTTGTGTTCAAATGCAAGCAAATACCTTCATTTAAACAGATGCTTTTAAAAAACACATGTATATAGGCCTATTCTTATGTAATATTTTTCATGCCATAATTGTATGCTACACGATTCAATCAGGAGTGTTATTTGCATGAGAGATTTTCCAAACGAGTCGTGTGAATTAATACCGGATCGCGCAGTCCTCTGGGGATCCAAATGAGCGTAATGACCCATGCAATTTCCATCTGATGCATGGCATGTAAATTAGGATGTGACACCTTTTATGAGTGGCAAAATTTGCATTTGCCCATCATTTAAAATGCCAAGCTGTATGGCTGGTCAACGTATAACAAGGTAATTGTGTAACTACTTTGCAGTACGTTCATGACTAACTTCCTCTTGTACAAGGCCGTTCATTTATTGCTTTCTCTGCAGTATGAGTTCAAATGACTGGAGGTCATTGAAATAACAATAATTCAGAATATACTAATAATTATTCTCGGCTCAATTTAAGAGCTTTAAAATCCTATAGAAAGTTATCAGCTTTGATACTAGCAAGGGATAGTTCACTCAAAATATTATCTTATCCTAATTTACTCCCCTTATGTCATTGCAATCTATTTTATTGATGATGCCTTCAATTACGGTGCTTTGCTGGTGTGGAGGTTATAAAAGCATGCTAAATAATTAATAAGCACCATGTTAATAACCTTTCCAGAAATCTCGATTGTTTAACAACCACAGCTAGTGTAATATTACTGAATATTACACATCCTCCTGTCCTGCTGTTTGCTCTTGTCTGATTTTAAATTGGTTCATAACTAAATTACTAGGCTGTCACATTCACGGTTTGATACGGTCTGTGTACTGTGTGCTTTTATTATCGTAGTGAGCCAACATTGTTGGATGCTTAATGTGCAGCAGTCTGAATTAATTACTGTTAATAAAGACCCTTAAACTTGAGTTAAGATTTCAGGCATTGTGAATAATTGTGAATTTCCTGCAAGTGACTACAGCTGCAGCAGAAAAATGGCCATCTTTGTCTGCGCTGTAAATAAAATGATGGAATATTGTACATTAACTGACATGGGGGCATATTAATACATCTTGTCCAAAAAATTCACATTTTACAGTATTTTACACAGCAGTAAATATTAAAGGGGTCATATGATGCTGCTAAAAAAAACATTATTTTGTGTATTTGGCCAAGAGCTTGTAACACTCCAAAGAGAAAGGAAAAATTGAAATCGCATCATATGACCCCTTTAAATATTGTATGGTAGTTGACATAAGTTTCACATTATTTTTCTTGCTACTTTGCCAGTATTTTACACTGAAAATATTAAATAATAAATATTAATATTTATTATATTTCATTAATACATATTAATATTTTAAAAAGTTACATTAATTTATTTTGCTATAGTGCCTGCATATTGCAATATGTATGCAAACAAACAAATAAATAATGTATGATAATACACATGAGTCTGTATTTTATCAATATATTAGACTATATATATATATATATATTCTTGTTATTTTGCCAGTATATTATGCCATGGGAATGAATGAATGAATATTAATTGACATCATTTTTTTTCTTTTTTCTTTTTCTTTTGCCAGTATATTACACTAAATAAATAGTATAACGTATATTTCGCTATGAAAATAAATAAATACATAAATGAATAAATGATTGATGGATGGATGCATGTTAATTAACAGGAGTCTGACATTAATTCATTTGGGCATTTTGTCAGTATATATATATATATATATATATATATATATATATATACAGTAATTTTTGAAATATTTAAAATAAAATTAAAA
>NW_015542360.1:90202-134752 GCF_001515605.1 Sinocyclocheilus anshuiensis | reverse complement strand
TATATACACTTTTTTTTTTCTTTTTTTTTTGCAGGATAACTCTGTGGTTAAAATGGGAAGAGGCAATTACAGATGAAAACATAATCTTTTATCCATTAGCACAGTCATAAAAATTCATGCCGAAGGGCTGTCGTGACATTTCTCCCCGCATTGTGGATCTCACTCATAACCAAAATGTGGAACATATAATCCGGGAAGAAAGGAGTTAAACATGTTGCACCAAGAGCTTGTAACACTCCAAAGAGAAAGGAAAAATTGAAATCGCATCATATGACCCCTTTAAATATTGTATGGTAGTTGACATAAGTTTCACATTATTTTTCTTGCTACTTTGCCAGTATTTTACACTGAAAATATTAAATAATAAATATTAATATTTATTATATTTCATTAATACATATTAATATTTTAAAAAGTTACATTAATTTATTTTGCTATAGTGCCTGCATATTGCAATATGTATGCAAACAAACAAATAAATAATGTATGATAATACACATGAGTCTGTATTTTATCAATATATTAGATGTTGCATGGCAGCCAGAAATGCCTGAGATGAAATGTCAAATACTTACTTAAGATGCAGCTGAAATAGATCAATGTGTCCCGAGTCGTCTCTCAATATCCTGAGTTCCCCCCACTACCAAATGGAAAGGCCAAGATGCAAATACACATTCCCTGGCAAGCAGGTTAATAACTTTCATTCCCATGGATCGTATAAATTGGGTCCTATTGACACCTGCTATTCCTTGCTTGATAGAGGGAAAGACCTCATCAGATTTGAGATGTGTCTATTTGTGGCCAAATCTGTCTTTTTAGGTCTCAAGTTTGCTTAGTTTAAGCCCCCATGCCAGGTGGAAATGAAGAGATGTATTGGTTTTACTCCCAAACCTTTGTGAGAATAATCATTTCAATCATGTTCATGTTCTGTTCCTTCAGAAGGAGGATATGGGTATTGTTTGCAAGCTCGCTCACATCAACAAACTGAAAGTCAATAGTCTCAGTCACAGACAGCAGACCCACAGACCTCCCACAGTATTTTCTCAAGCACATTACACACATGAAAGCAAGTGCTTGCTAAAAAAAATAAAAAAAAAATAAACAGCATCTCCATTCTGATTGTCTGGTTTATGCACAGGATCTGCCTGGTAACAATGCCTTTTAACCTCATTATATGTCACATTATATAATGCAAACTATAAATGTTAAAATTTTACATTTGCCCTGTTGAAAAAAACAGCATATGCTGGTTAGGTATGTCATTTTAAACCAGCAAAGGACCATTTTAAACCAGCAAAGGACCAGCATAAACCAGCAAAGGACCAGCTTAAACCAGCATCCCCATATCCCAAAACATACCTAACCAGCATATGCTGGATTTTTCAACAGGGTGTTGTTCTGTTTTATCAGTAGTTTGTATGTAACTGTTAACATAACATATAACTAACTCATAGCCTGCTAGCTTAACACATTGTTAGCTGATTATTAGCAGTGTTGAGGGTAACGCATTACAAGTAACGCGAGTTACGTAATCAGATTACTTTTTTCAAGTAACTAGTAAAGTAACGCATTACTGCTTATTAATTTCACTTTTGGTGTGAAAAGGCTTTTATATTTGCCAAAAATATAACTTTTTTTTTTTTTAAAACAAACAAGCAAGCCCTGTCCACATTTAAAAAGTAATGCAAAAGTAACGTAACACATTATTTTCCATAAAAAGTAACTAAGTAACGTAATTAGTTACTTTTTTATGGAGTAACGCAATATTGTAATGCATTACTTTTAAAAGTAACTTTCCCCAACACTGATTATTAGATTGCTCTTTTACATACCATTAGCTGAGTAGCCTGCCAATATACCACCAATAGAAATAACCAACAAGTATAAATGGTGAAATTTAGTCAAAATGTGTTTGTTTTGTCTGTTAGTTTGTAAGCAAGTGCATTAACTTGTAAGCTAACTTGTTAGCCAAGTAGCGTTGCATATACATTAGTAGATTCTCTTTATAGCTTAGCATAGGCCTATGTAACATATAGCTCACTCATTAGCCTGTTAGTGGAGCACATAACTAGCTGATTAGTCTGCTTAATTAACATACAGTTAGTGTTGTTGTTCTGTTTTACCAGTTAGTTTGTAAGATAAGCAAGTGCATCAAGTTGTAAGCTAACTTGTTAACCAACTAGCTTTGCATATACATTCAGTGGATTCCATTTATAGCTTAGCATACAGCTAATTGATTAGACTGTTAGTATAAAATCTAGCTAACTCATTGGCCTGCTTGCTTAACACATGGCTAGCTAATTAAACTGCTTGTTTAATATTGCATTAGTTGATTAGCTGCATCAACAACTAACAAAAATGTTATATTGTTAATATAGAAGAAGAATGTTCAAATGTAACCCGCTGTCCTGTTTTATCAGCTTCTAAGTTAAGCAAGTGCAATTTGTAAACTAACTAGTTGTTAACTTAGCACAATGCTAACTGATTAGACTGTTAGATTAGCAAACATTTAGGCTGCTAACATAGATCCCAGAAACAATTACAAAACCGCTATTTTGATCATATTGAAGACAAAAAAAGAATACATTCCGATTAAAATTCATCCAGATTATGTTATAACTAACTAACTAGTCTGATTGGTTGGTTTTACACACACGTTCTTACTAGTCGGCCAGTAACAAAGTTTAAGTCTTTAAGTCTTCTTCTAACGTCAAGTCATCTAACCCCATTATATATTGCATATTATGTAACGTTAGCTATAAATGTCAAATTTAACACTTGATGTCCTGTTTTATCAGTTATTTTGTAAGATAAGCAAGTGCATCAACTTGTGAGCTAACTGGTTAGCCAGTTAGCTTTGCATACAGCCAGTAGATTAGCTTTCTATCTTAGAATACAGCTAATTAGCATGTTAGCTTAACACTCGCTAGCTGATTAGACTGTAAAATTAACATATTAGCCGATTAACCTGCTAATATAACTACCACAGGTACCAAAAACTAACAAAAATATTGTTTTGATTATACAGACGGTGAAATTCATGAATTCTGATTCAAACTAAAACATGATATTTCTCAAGTAATGACCTCAAATGCATCAACGTCCTCAGTACATGCTGAGCCGTGACATTTGCTGCGGCGTAAACAAGTCAAAGACGCGTTAGCACGCAGCTGAGCCGTGACAGTGCTTTAGCAAATGTGTTTTGCAAGCCACACAGATTTCCTTCATCCTGAATTAAAGACACTTTAGACTTTCTCTCCCCAGCTGTGATTGAAAGACATTTCTCTGTCATCATCTGACAGGCCTGAGCTTCAGCACACAACGCCTTCTGCTGACAGTGCAGCGCTTGTCAACCGCGCACACGCCCGTGCGCTAACGCTCCGCCAATCAAACGCAGCTATGATCCCATTTTATAATTCAGAAGATGCTTTCCAATACTAGAACTTAAACAGAAGTGTTTCCATCACCTTCCCATGTGGGACAAAGCTTACGCAAGTCATAGTCTGAACTGAATCTGAATGAAAGACTTGTTGGTCAGTGTAGCACCTTTAGCCCCTGCTGGCAGATGCTGTAACTACAATGTTAGACTACAAAAATCATCTTTTTTCCATTGACAGCCATTCAGTAAGTGAACTGGGAAGAGATCTTGATGTTACAAGAGCACAGTCATTCTGAAGTCAAAACAGTAAGACAGTAGCACTTGCGGAGTTAAAAATAAATAAATAAACAAATAAATGAAAAACTCACTTTTCCCAATAGTCAATCTATCCGCCATTCGTCAGTCGTATTTTTATAAAAATAAAAATATAAATAAAAAAAGCCCCGCCCCAAACTCAAGCCATTGGTTAAGCCAATCTTGCTGGATGCTGAAATCATGCACCTACTGGTTGATGCTGCAACTACACCATTCTGGGGGAAAAAGGCATTTCTCCATTGACACCCATTCTAAACACGATTTGTGTGATTCTAGTGTGTTATACATATGCAAATATAATACACTGCCCATCCCAAAAAAAAGTCACACACTCTAATATTTCATTGGACCGCCTTTAGCTTTGATTACGCTCCCTGAACCACTCTTTCACAATTTGAGCCCGATGAATCCTGGCATTGTCATCTTGGAATATGCCCGTGCCATCAGGGAAGAAAAAATCCATTGATGTAATAACCTGGTCATTCAGTATATTCAGGAAGTCAGCTGACCTCATTCTTAGGGCACATAACGTTGCTGAACCTAGACCTGACCAACTGCAGCAACCCCAGATCATAGCACTACCCCCACAGGCTTGTACGGTAGGCACTAGGCATGATAGGTGCATCACTTCATCCGCCTCTCTTCTTACCCTGATGCGCCCATCACTCTGGAACAGGGTAAATCTGGACTCATCAGACCACATGACCTTCTTCCATTGCAACAGAGTCCAATCTTTATGCTCCCTAGCAAATTGAAGCCTTTTTTTTCCGATTAGCCTCACTGATAAATGGTTACACAGGCTACACAGCTGTTTAGTCCCAATCCCTTGAGTTCCCTTCGCATTGTACATTGTGGAAATGCTCTTACTTTCACTATTAAACATAGCCGTGAGTTCTACTGTTGTTTTTTTACGATTTGATTTCACCAAACGTTTAAGTGATCACGATCATTCAAGATTTTTTTCCCGACCACATTTCTTCCTCGAAGATGATGGTTCCCCACTATCCTTCCAGTTTTTAATAATGCGTTGGACAGTTCTTAACCCAATTTTAGTAGTTTCAGCAATCTCCTTAGATGTTTTCTAATATAATAATTTTAAATACATTTTATTATAAATTTCATGATATGGTATCTGTGGCTCCAAAGAGATTACTCATATTTAGTAAGAAATTAACATAAAAATTGTCTTACGTTTAGCAAGCAAATTCAAGGCTAATAATAAATTCAAGTAAGCAAATTTAAGGCTAATCATAATAATAATAAAAGTAATAAAAAATAACCAAATGGTTTTATTTCATGTTGGTACATTCTTGGACAACACCACAGTATAGTTGCATGAGTTGCCAAACATAAAAGTCTTCCACAATATCAGCACATAAGCAGCAAGGGCAACATGAATATACTTAGTACAAACAGTATAAAACATACATGCTTTTTATTTATTTTTTCATATTTTTTAAATATATATTCATATCTTTTGCACAATTTCTCCATAAGTTCCGGGGCAGTTCAAAATTCCAAGACAAATTAAAGCCATATTCTGCCTTGAGTGAGTGAATGTCTGAGAAATTCATGAAGGTAAAAAGAGAGAAATCAATAAAGGCTTGTAAAATCGTCCGTAAACAGGCCATTGTGAGAGAACTGTGGTGAAAGTTTCATTGACTTCAACATCAAACATATCAAGCATGCATTGACAACTGCTACGTGAACACTTTCCTTAAAAATAATTCTGAAACACCATCGATCACCGGGGTTTAGTCACTGTAAAACCAATGCAACATCTCTCAAAGTCACTAAAAACACAGTCGATGGTCTACGAACCCTTACAAACATGGTGGGAATGCCGAAAAATGTGACACGTTTATCATGTTAAAGGGCGAAAACCAACGCAAATCCTCAAAATAAAGAGACAATATTCCAGGAATGGGATCTCAAAGAGAAGAATATGGCTTTAAATACAATGTGCATCCAGAAAAGGCAAGGAAAACCAAAGAAGAAATGCTCAACCGAAACGTAAAAACAGCAAAAGGAAACCAAAATGCTGAAAGAACCACACAAATTTGCACGGAAAATCCCAAAAACTTGCAGTTTGGAAGTACATGTAAAGATGAGGAGGACCTTGAGGCCCAGCATTCCAAAGCCAGTGCCCTGAAGAAAGTCTGTGATGGAGTGTCAGAAGAAACGCCTTGTCAAAGGTCTATCACGCCAAGTGCAACCTCAATCGTTTGACTGACAAGCAATCAGTCGTTTTGTGCCGCTGTTACACCCCATCAGTTTCCTCCATCAGAAAAACAACAACAACTAAATTGAATTCCTCCGCTTGTAATTCCTGTTACTTTTTTGTAGATGTCAGGTTATTTTTTGGATTTTTTTTGGGGTGGTTTTGCTGTCTTATGTGTTGAAAATCAACTGATATCCTCTGTCGTTGGTTTAGCTTTGGGCCCAATCGCTGTCCTGGCCCTCGGACGAAATAAGGATGAAAACGGAAGGACACCGAAAGCTTTTTCCTGCTTTACTTTTGTTCCAAAGAGCCGAGAGAAACCAGGAAGTGCCATCGATCACCTTCCTCCTGTGATGGAGGCCCTCAGATCACAAGGTCATTGTAGCTCACATATTTCTTCTTAGCAGCCGGACCTGCGAGGAGAGAAAGATGAAAGATTGTTTTTCATTTGACATTTCTTCCTTTTTTCTTGCTGAAAATGAGAGGAATTCATTGATTCCTGTCAGGAGGCCTGACAGGGACACTTTTTGGGACACTTTTTGTCAGTATGGAACAGAAAATGTCCACAAACTGACTATTAAAAGGACAGTTCACCCAAAAAGGAAAATTACCCCATGATTTACTCACCCTCAAGCCATAGGTGTATATGACTTTCTTCTTTCAGACAAATACAATCAGAGTTATATTAAAAAATGTCCTGGCTCTTCCAAGCTTTATAATGGCAGAGAATGGGGGTCGAGATTTTGAAGGCCAAAAAAGTGCCTCCATCCATCATAAAAATTGCTTCACACAACTCCGGTGGGGTAATAAAGCATCCTGAAGTGAATAGATGCATTTGTGTAAGAAAAATATCCATATTTAAAACTTTATAAACTGTAATCTCTAGCTTACGTTTAAAAGTCGTACACACGTTCACGAGAAAGTGGCGTTCCAGCTAGGGCTGCCCCCTAATAGTCAACTAACTGTTAGTCGACCAGAAGAGAGGCTTGGTCGACCAAAATTGTATTAGTCGCTTAGTCGCAGAAAAAAAAGTAAAATTCCTCATGCGCAGTCCATGACGGACAGATTGTTAACGGCTGGTCTATGTGGCCATACAGTACATCGGGCAGGACATCCAAACGCTCGCCTATCATTCATCGACCTCAAATAAGACTTATCATCTGAAATATGTATTAGCAACATTACATGGCCGCTCAATCTGATGTTAACCTAGAAATGTGCGCTATTGAAGTGTCGGAGAGTGGAAGCTGAACAGTAGTGCGCTCACTGCATGACAGATGGAGGCGCTAAAATACTCCCGTCATTTCTGGTCATACAGATAAGAGTAATTCATCAATCGAATCTGTAAAGACTCTACGTTTATTTGTGTGCACTCACAATAACAATGAAATGTTGCGCTTTTGTAAAATAATGAAAGCAAAACGTGTTTTCTGCCGTCTCGGTCTCTGTGAACTTGAGCGCAAAACTCCGAAACTCTGTGTATCTACACCTTACAGATATGAAAACATATCTATAGAGAGCAAAATGTCTAATTTCAAATGAACTAATTCAAATGGAAAACGAATATTCTCAGATTAGGCTAATTCATATGAAACATGCATACGCGTCCACTGCAGAGATGATGAGTCAGTGTCACCGACTTCATCTCTTAAAAGCACTAGTTTATCAATCAATTATTAAAATGTTAATGCAGCCTCCTTACTGTTTTTCCCTGACACATTCATAATCATTACTTCTGCAGTGTGCTGTGGCAAGCTTTAAGTGTGCGCTTATAGGCTATGTAGGCAATTAAAGGCTCAATATAAAGAGTTAAATGGTTTATTAATAAATGTGTGATTAGTCGACTAATGCTTAAAATGAACGAGTACTAATCGACCAGAAAAATCTTTAGTCGAGGGCAGCCCTAGTTCCAGCAGATGACGCATGACGTAGGTGTAGTGTAAGCTCCGGTGATATATGTTGCATGCAGAAGCACAGTGGAGAGAGCAAAACAAAACACCAGTCACCACCGAATTAGAAGTACAAAATGAGGATTTGTAAAGAAAAATGTCAAAGGATTTCAAAATAAGTCAAGAGGAGACTTGCTGTAAACAAAATTTGGTTCCCGCGAGACTGGTATATTCTCACCAGAGCTTAGGCTACGATTACGTCCTATGTCATCCGCTGGAATGCCACTCTCTCGTGAATGTGCGTAGCAGTTAGCAGAAGCTAGAGATTGCGGTTTATAAAGTTTAAAATATGGATTTTGTTTTTCTTACACAAATGCATCGACTCGCTTCAGAAGGCCTTTTAACCCCTGGATCCGCATGCAGCACTTTTTTATTATGGATGGATGCATTTTTTGGGGCTTCAAAATCTTGACCCCCATTCACTGCCATTATAAAGCTTGGAAGAGCCAGGACATTGTTTAATGTAGCTGATTATATTTGTATGAAAGAAGAAAAGTCATATATTATAAGAAGGTTGTTAGGATGTTCTATGTGGTTTCCAGGCTGTTCTGGGTAGTTTCTAGGTTATTGTAAGTGGTTACTATGGTGTTCTGGGTGGTTGCTAGGATGTTTCAAGTGAGATGGTTGGTTGTTATATGTGTTTGTTATTGATAAAATATTGCTAGGGTGTTCTATATGGTTTCCAGGGTGTCCTGGGTAGTTGCTAGCATGTTTTGAGAGGTTGCTAGGTGGTTGCAAGGTTGTTCAGAGTGGTTGCTTGGATGCTTTGAGAGGCTTATAGGTGGTTGCTAGGGTGTTCTAGGTGGTTACTATTGTGTAGTTGCTAAAGTTTTGAGAGACTGACAAAAGATTACTAGTGTGTTCTGGGTGATTTCTACAAATGGTTGCTAGGGTGTTCTGAATGGTTACTATGGTGTTCTATGTGGGTGCTTGTTCTGGGTAAATTTCTAGGGTATCTTGAGATGTTTCTTGTGTGCTCTGAGTGTTTGCTAGAGTGAAAAGTTGCTAGGTGGTTACTATGGTGTTGTGAGTGTTGCTAGGGTGTTCTAGGTAGTTTGCAGGGTGTTCTGGGTAGTGGCTAGGGTGTTTTTATGAGATTGCAAGGATGTTCTAAATTGGCTGCTTGAGTGTTCTGAATGGTTTCTAGGATATGTTAAGAGATTGCTAGGTGGTTGCTAGGATGTTCTGAGTGTGATGCTTGTATGGGTATTCTCGGTGGTTTCTAGGGTGTTCTGAGCAGTTGCTAGTGTGATCTGGGTGGTTTCTAGAGTGTTCCGATCAGTTGCTAGAGTGCTCTGGATGGTTTCTAGGGTGTTCTGAGCAGTTGCTAGTGTGATCTGGGTGGTTTCTAGGGTGTTCCGATCAGTTGCTAGAGTGCGCTGGATGGTTTCTAGGGTGTTCTGGGTGGTTTCTAGGGCATTGCGCTATGTAGTTACATGCAGTACTTAATACTTTAATATCAACGGTATAGGGGAAACTGAAAAATCCCTAACGCAAGTCTGAGCAAGTTAAACTCACATAAATGTAAATAACTGTATTTATTATTTTATGAGAGAGCAACCCAAAATTAAAAAGCAGATGAATATGGCATAAATCTTATGTAAGAAACCCTCAAATGTCTACAGTCATAACAGCGTGACCTTCACACGCTGCCGCTGATGTGTTTGCAGAGACTCTATGTAACTAAACGACTCCAGTCTCAAATTACAGTGCTTATTCATGGTTGCTTCTTGTGCTCTTTTGCATGTAAATGAACTTCTAAATATTTAAAAGTAAAGGTTACCAAGTAGAGAGATCATTGTGGCCTTTAAGTGTCAGTAGCCCCTTTAGTATTTGAGTTAAATGTCACTCCGACAGCCATCTATTCAGAAATGTGGCCTTGACGAATGTTGATTGAAGAAAGTGCTCTCAATATGCAAAAACAAACATAAATACATTATAATACACATAACAGGAGTCAGAAGGAATAACTAGAGGTTGCTAGTGTTTTGAGAAGTTCATAGAAGGTTGCTATGGTGTTTCTGGTGGTTACTAGGATGTTCTGGGTGGTTGCTAGAGTGTTCTGAATGGTTTCTATGATGTTTTATGTGGGAGTTTGTACTGGGGTCGTTCCTTAGGTTGTTCAGAGTGGTTGCTAGGGTGTTTTATGATATTGCTAGGTTCTAATTGGGTGATTTGGTGTTTTGGGTGGTTGCTAAGATATTTTGAGAGGTTGCTAGGATTTCTAAGTGGTTGATAGTGTTTAGAGAGGTTGACCGAATGTTGCTAGGGTGTTACTGGTGGTTACTAGGGTGTTCTGGGTGGTTGCTACAATGTTCTATGTAGGTGCATGCTCTTGGTAGTTTCTAGGGTGTCTTGAGAGGTTGCTAGGTTGTTCTGAGTGGTTGCTATGGTGTTTTGAGAGGTTGCTAGGTGGTTGCTTGGGTGTTCTAGGTGATTTAGAGGGTGTTTTGGGGTATTTGCTAGGGTGTTTTGAGAGGTTTGTAGGTGGTACTGAATGGTTGCTAGGGTGTTCTAGGTGGTCACTATGGTGTTCTGAGTGGTTGATAGTGTTTAGAGAGGTTGACCGAATGTTGCTAGGGTGTTACTGGTGGTTACTAGGGTGTTCTGGGTGGTTGCTACAATGTTCTATGTAGGTGCATGCTCTTGGTAGTTTCTAGGGTGTCTTGAGAGGTTGCTAGGTTGTTTTGAGTGGTTGCTATGGTGTTTTGAGAGGTTGCTAGGTAGTTGCTGGGGTGTTCTAGGTGATTTACAGGGTGTTTTGGGGTATTTGCTAGGGTGTTTTGAGAGGTTTGTAGGTGGTACTGAATGGTTGCTAGGGTGTTCTAGGTGGTCACTATGGTGTTCTGAGTGGTTGCTAGTGTTTTGAGAGGTTGATAGAAAGTTGCTAGGGTGTTCTGAATGGTTGTTACAATGTTCTATGTAGGAACTTGTTCTGGGTGGTTCCTAGGGTTTTCCGTGTGGTTGCTAGGGTGCTTTACGAGATTGCTAGGTGTAAGGGTGATCTAGTCTGTACACACACCTGTATTATACCGAATAAATACAGTTTTTTGGACTATTTCCTTACATTTGACAAATACATCTGAGAATGATCGAAAACGATTAGGGAGGCAGACAGAAGATGGGACCAAGTTTATTGACGGTAACTGTATTCTCCTTTAAAATAAAGGTGATGTGACCCCTTTTAAAGATCTTATTTGTCCCAGCATATTACAGCATTTCACATTCCTTCACATAATCAAAGTTCAGCCAGAAGCCATTACGATTCCCCTGACCCACTGCAGTACATCCTTACTGCGCGGCACACTATAAACATCTTAATGGGTCTGGTCTCACATCTATAGTACTCATGGGATGGGAATAGTGCTAGAAATGCAGGTGTGACAACATAACTTCAGGTATGGATGGAGGAAAACCAGGGTATGACGAGATGGTTTTTGGATTTCTCTTTCATCTAAACAGCTGTATTCGGATTCCCCTCATTTGCATACTACTTTTATTCATCTTTGTCGCACAATGATCGCAGTTTCTTATGTTGCTTTAAATAAACAACTCTCACTAGGTTTTACTCATTAAACACAACAGAATAAATGTAAATCTTTTTTTTTATTCTTAAAACAACTTTATGCAAATACAGACATCACAGATTTTTGTTTTATTTTACGAACAAAATTACGTCATTATGCCAAAATGATGTAACAATGTCTTTGCGAATGATTACGCAACAATTAAGCCAAATAATGTGATAATTACATAAAATTATGTTTTATAAACAATAATGCAACAGTTACATAAAAATGGTTTCATGAATGCGTCAATAATTAAAAAATTATGTTCAAAATGGTCTTAGGAATATTAGCATTTACGTCACATAATGCAACTGCATAACAGTGGCTTTACGAATGACAGCATGAAAATTACATTGCATAATGCAACAATTATGTAAGAATGGTTTTAACCACGATAACTTAATACAATGTGAAAATTATGTACAAAAGTTTTTACGAACAATAGTGTTACTATATATTTCATTATAATGTGGAAAATTATATAAAATCTTGTTAAATCTTTTTAATGCAAAAATTGTGTATAAATGGTTTTATCAGCAATAGTTTTAAAATATTTTCTCATAATGCGACAATTGCATGAGAGTGGTTTTATGAACGATAGTGTTAATATTACATTGCATAATGCAATATGTATGTAAGAAACATGTCTTAACCATGTAACATCACAATTATGTCGCATGCGTAAAATGTGTATATATAACTCTAACAAGACAGTTATGTCACATAATGCAACAATTTCCTAAGAATGGTTATATGAATGATAACATGAAAATTACATTACATAACACAATAATTATGTAAGAATGGTCTTAAACACAATAACGTCACATTACGAAAATTATGTACAAATGCTAGAACAATTATCTCATAATGCGACAACTGTGAGTGTGGTTTTACGAAAGACAGAATTACAATTACATTGCATAATGCAATATTTATGGAACAATACATTTAAACATGATAATGTCCGGATTATATTGTATAAAGCACAAAATGCTAACAAGACAATTATGTTGCATAATTCAACAATTTCTTGAGAATGGTTATATCAATGACAACAGGACAATTACGTTGCTTAATTCAAAAACTACATTTACAAAAGAATGAAAATTGTGTAAAAGTGTTTTTACAAACAATAACACGAACATTATGGCACATACTGTAATGCTACAATTACGTAAGAATTGTTTTACGAAAGTTTTACACCGCTGCCTTTGCTTCACAAATGAAACCGAATTCTGGTCACTTTAATGCTATGAATCACTGTGAACGCGTCATTAAAAGAGAAATCAGTGTCTATCAGACGAGAATAGCCTCTTTGCACAGGCTAATCTTTACAATGGAAGAAAAATTTTATAGTGTTCATTTATTATATTTTATTGGGATGAGATTATAATATGGGTCATTAACATCTGTAATACTGCACACTCTCTATTTTTGTGACGGTAAGGATCATTAAGATATTGAATCCGATGTTGAAAGCTCACGAACACTGTTGTGTTTTGGCGTCAATGTATAAATTAATAAATAATATAGGAGTAATGAATCATCACTGCCGTCTGAGCAAATCTATACATCGGTTTTGATGCAAAAATGTTGACAGTTGCATAAAATTCTGCCGTTTTATTTGACGTCAAAACTTCTTATTTAAAATCCGACGCCATTCAGCCAAGCACATCAAATAGACTCGAATTTGCATGTCCCACCAAACTTGTCGGGAACGAGGGTGATGATTATGGCTTCAGCTCTTGGCATTGGCATCTCGGCTCAGTAGCTTTAGCGCCTGTTCCCCCGGGTGCCAGATACTTCAGGGTTCAGGACATTCATATACATACATATCCATAAAAATAATTTAGAGAGTTAGAGTGTGTTATACAGAGGAAGAGGGAGAGAGAAAGAACATAGAGTGCACAGGGAAGGCCGACACAGATGGTTCACGGCTCTTTAGGGAGACGCGGTGGAGTCTGCCATGCCATAACAGTGGCGCATGGGGAATTGAGCAGTGGGACTTGCGTTTTGAAGCTTGGGATCTTCCATGTGTCATCTGATTACCACTGACAGTTGAGTTCACCGTTTCATAACTATGTTCAGCTATTGCTCAGACACTCGTTGGCTTCTTGGAACCATCAATTATGCAAAATGCTTGCTGCATGTAGATGAGGCAAACTCATCTGGTTTTGCATATCTTCTCTTAAAATCTCAGTTGTTTTTCCTAGATATTTCCATCCATTGATTTCCTAGATTTCCTGAATTTTCATTTCAGGTCGACTTTAATGACATTATTTTCTCATGTGCTTCTAAACAGTTACATGGAACCATGATTTCAAATCCCAAATATTTTTTTTCACCACTTGTATTCAAAAGTGACGTAACATGTTGTCAAACGGCACAAGGCCTTTAGCGACAATCTAAATGAGCCAGTTTCTCAATTTGAAACCTAAGGTAAGTTATTGGTTCTCAACTGAGGGGTAAAAACAATGCTAAATGCTAATAATAAATGCAACCCAGCAGGAATCAAACAGGGATAAAAAAAAAAAACAATGTTACAAGTGAATAAAAAGCAATGCTAAAAGCTAATAATAAAATGCTAACCAACAGGGGTAAAATAGGGATTAAAAACTATTCTAATTGCTAATAATAATAAAAACAATGTAATAAGCTAATAAAAAGCAATGCTAAAAAAAAACCTATGTTAAACGATAATAATATATACAATGCTAAATTTTAATAATAAAAACAATAGTAAATACTAATAGTAAAATGCTAAGCAACAGGGAGGAAACAAATACAATTAATGTTAAAAGCTAATAATAAAAAAATGCTAATGCCAAATGCTATAAAATGTTAAAGAGCAGGGATAAAACAGGGATTAAAAAGCAACAATAAATGCTAATAATAATGCTAGCCAGGACTATTAACTGGAAATATTCCTATATGTAATTATATATTATTAGAAAACCAATATAGGATACAATTTGGGTCTGTCTAGACTATAATTTTTGTTTTATATTATTATTAATGGTGTCAAACAATTAATTGCGTAAATAATCGTAAATAAAAGTTTTTGTTTACATAGATTTGTGAACAATATTTGAGAGAAATAGGCCTTTTGTGTACATAGAAAAAGTCTTAGATCTTTGAGTTCAGCTCATGAAAAATGGGGGCAACAACAAAAGTGTTACGTTTATAATTTTGTTCATACACTGAATATACAGTATATAAATAAACACATGCATGTATATATTTAAGAAAAATATGTTATCTTTATATATTAAATATATTTATATATAATATAAAATATAAGAATATAAATGTATATGCATGTAAATATTTCCAAAATATATGCTGTATGTGAGTGTATCTATATATACATAATAAATATACACAGTATACACACATATAATATGTAAACAAACTTTTATTTTGGATGTGATTAATCGTTTGCCAGCACTAATTATTATTATTATTATTTTTACTTAGAAAAAAATGAATTATTAAAACAATTTTACTGTAAACAATTTAATTAGTAATGTTTTTCTTTAAAGTCACCCACAACAATATTAACACCTCTCAAACAGCAATACATTATAGTTTTGTTACTATTCTGTTGTCATTTTAAAATGACAAAAAAAGTGATAAACATCTTCACATAAAGCTGGACAAAAACGTTGCACTATATAATGTACGTTTGTATACAGTACAGTAACATACTGAATTCAGTGCATAATTTTGAAGTATAAAGACTGAAATAATATTTTCTCACAAAACGTATCCCAATAATGTACCATTTTCCCAGCATGGTGCAAGACTGAGATGGTTTTCATTCTCTAGCGCTATTGAGTGACGCCGTGGGATCGTCATGGAGTTTTGATAAATGGCCACAAAAGACCGATTAGCATTTCCACCTCGTCCTTTCCCCCAGCGTTCGAAAGCGAGCAAGGTCATAACCAAAGGTAGAAGATTAATTTGGTCTTACCTGATAAATTATGAGAATTAGCCTGTTGGGAGAAAAACAGTACTTGGTGAGCTGTTTCTGATTGGTCCAATAGAAGCAAAGCAGAGATTCTGATTGGTCCAAACAGCCATGAAATTTAATTTCAAGCTGGGTTTGAAGGTGGGTGTATTTTAGCATAGATCTGTTACTTTGGATATGCCATTTGTCCCATCTAAGAATGGCATATCTAATAATGTGGGAAAGCATTGCCACTGTCAGAAAAAAAGCCTTGACGGTATCAGTTTTTGTAATTAATTTCCCAATATTTTCTTCTTTATGTGCCCTAGCTATTTGAAAAACCCAAAAGCAGCTGAAAGGTTGCAAAGAGCTGCATTTTTTTTTTCAGTCAAAGCCGCATAAACAACACCAAAAGTACTCTTCATCTCCCGAAATTTCATTTCCTTTTCAAAGAGCCGAGGCTTTTCTTTGACAGTGACAACATGCTAATCCTCTGGGCTCAAACCAGTCCTGCACTATTACTCTCTCTCTCTGCGGTGTGCGGCCCACCATCTCGTGTTCATTAGAGGAAATGTGGTCATTCTCAGCAGACGACTTCATTCCATTATATCTGACACGAGCTCATGCTGCAACAATCAACAGGCCAAAGCAACAGCATTTCAGCTCATGGTGACATTCTGCAATGAATCTTGCAAGCACTGCACTCTGGGACAGCTTTTACACCCACCGGCTGAAGGAAAAGCAACTTTAAGGGTCAAAACTGAGATAACTCCGATAACTCTGGATTTATTAGAATTTACATACCCGGTTTGCAAATCTATAAATACCTGGAATAAATTAATTACTTTTTTTTTTTTTCTGGTAACATACCATAATAAATTCATTAATACTTAATGACTTCCGTTTATATTATTTATAATCATTTTTACATTATAACGCTTAATGGATCATTTGTTTATACACATTATTCTTATAGATTTGATTTTTGAATCATCCTCGGAATTTGTAGAGGCTTAAACTAATTAGTTGTAAGCAATAAGTCAATTTCAATTGATTATGGAAAAAAAACATTATAAGCAATATAAACAATAAAAAACAATAAGCAATATAATGCAATATAAACATTATAAAACAATATAAACTGTAAATATATTTTATTAATAAATACTAGTTTTTGGTGTTTCTATATATATCTATATAGATATATATTTCATATATATATATATATATAATTAAGTACATTTTGTTGGTGGCGTATTAATTCATATTATTATAAATGTTTTTTTTTCAATTGAAACATTGGTTTGCTATCTTTATAATAAATATTATAGAAATACATTATTATGTTAAAAAATATAACTAAAAAGTAGGGATGCACCGATGTATCAGCTGCCGATATTTATCGGCCGATTTTTGATTATTTTAAAGACATCGGCATATCGGAAATAGCATGAAAAGGGCTGATACTGATGGTTTATAATGGTAATAATAAAGATAAACGCAGGAACAGAAAAGTTCAAATACCGATTCTGCTCTGAGTGAACTGATTTATTTTATTTTTTATTTTTTGAATTTTTAAGCTCTGCTTTATGTAATTGACCAATATCGGTATCGGTATAGCCAATATTTTGTTTGGTAAAATCGGTATTGGTATCGGCCAAAAAAAATCCTATCGGTGTATCCCTCCTAAATGTATAATGATATGCTTTATTATAAACTATAATTATAAATAAACTGTCAATTTATAATAATAATTACATTCAGAAATTTTTATTTAAATTTTAATTGACCTCTGCTAATTATAAAACAGGTGCAAAAAGCCAGAAAACATGCATAATAATGTGAAATGTGAAAAGTCACATTATCTTATTTTGATAACTTACATTCGCTCATGTGATAAAAATATCTCCAAAAAATTAAATAAATTAAGAATAATAATAAAAAAACTAATATCACATTATTCACATTCTATGAATGTGAAGACGCATTTCCTAACCACATCAGTCTCTCAGTGTTCACCATATTTACTACAAAGACATCTGAATTCATCATGAGCAAACGTACAGTATCAAGTTCCACCATTAACTCTGAATAAACACTTTTGTAACTTACTGTTGGGATCAACATTTTCACACAGTTCGGTTTTGGCCTCGCCGTTCGGCCGGTCGCTGGGTTTGTGTGACAGACGTGAGGACATGGTGGCCGCCGTCACCACGGCCTTGAAGCTGCGCTTGCGTTTCTGCACGTTGAGCTCCGGGTGGAAGATGATGACGTAGACCTTGGGCATGTAGAGCATTCCCAGAGCCACAGAAGCGCTCAGATTCATGGAGATGGTCAGCGTGGTGGTCTGGATGTAGAGCTTTGGGGGCAAAAAAGGAGTAAAACTGTATTACGGCAAGGGGAAATTAAAAATAAATGAATAATACTAATAATAAAAAAACAGTTTCATAAAGACCTGAAAAGGAGATATAAAACTGGATATTGAGACAAATTTCACTGTTTGATTTGTTTTTGATTTACAAGCTTGCAGTTCACTCAAATGTTGTTTTTGATTCAATTCTATATCAATTTATTTGGATATACAGGCACTCCGGTACAGTACACGTACAAATTATTTGATCAAATTTCAATATTGATTCAATTCGACTTGATATCGATTAATTTGGTGATATAGACAATCAGGTACGGTAGGCTACATTTAAGAAAATGATTCGATTCAGCTCGATATCAATTCATTTGTATAGAAAATCAGGTACAGTAAATATATATATATCAACTAATGCTGTAAAAACTATACAAAAACCCTGTCAGTTGGAACATTACTATATTAGAATAATTTATAAATAAACATTTAAATTGCAAAAGACAGTTTTAAAATAATGAAACATGACATAGCTACTTGTTGAAATATTCAAACATTGGATAGGCCTATCATATCTTGTTTTCAATGCCGGATTTATTCAAACATGAAAAAGGTTAAGTAAAAATAAAATACATTTTTAATGTAGTGCACATACAGTATCTAGCAAAATGCTCCTTTGTAGAGTTATTTTTTTCTAGCTAGTTTATGGTCACTGAATGGCTTTTCTGAGGTAAATGTGACGTTACGTGGCTTATTGTTTACAAGCTGTTTCATTGACATCTTTCCACAGTGGAAACACTGATTGATCGATTACATGAAACATTATACTATTCAGTTTTACTTTTTCTTTCAACATACCTCCAGACGTTCATTCATGAATATAAAAGCCGTGTTGCCAAGTCTGCGGTTTTCCCGTGGAATTGGGCTACTTTAAAGGGGTCATATGATGCGATTTCAATTGTTCCTTTCTCTTTGGAATGTTACAAGCTCTTGGTGCATAAAGAAGATCTGTAAAGTTGCAAAGACTAAAGTCTCAAATCCAAAGAGATATTCTTTATAAAAGTTAAGATTCAGCCACACCTACCTAAAATGGCTCGTTCTAACACGCCCCCACATATCTACGTCACTATGTGGAAATATTAGCATAATGCAACTGTAAACGGCATAGATCGATTCTTAGGATTTAAAGCCTAGTTCACCCAAATATGTTAAACTTTTCACATCATTATAGCATGCTTTAACACCAAATATAATACACGCTAATAATTTAATGTTACCTCATTGCGTGTTTACGTAAACTAATTTGTGATTGGACCAGTTCATTGAAATGAGCTGTCCGAAAGAACCATTTCATAGAAATGCATCCAATTTCTCTGTTGGAGGCTATGAATTACAGGTAATAATGTTACGTTTCTTGCACAGACCTAGCATTTCAGTTCATAAGACCTAAACATGTCTTCAGGAGTCACGAGTATTAATTTTGTGTTCCTTGATATGCTTTATTTCTTCTCAAAAAGGGGCACCCGATGGCTTGCATTTCTACTGAAGAAAAAAAAGTCACCTGCATCTTGGATGGCCTGAGGGTGAGTAAATTTGGGTGAACTATCCTTTTAAGAATCGATATCAGAGTATCAATTAAAATCAAGAAATATTTTTTTTAACCTAGCTTTAGTTGGTTGTTCATGAATTATTCTGTGAACTCCAGGATGGGATTCGAGACGAAATGAAAAATCTAATCAAATCCGAACAGGTCAGTTCCAAAGGCACTCGATATTGACGTCCTGCTGGGGGAATTCAAAGCCAAATGGATGATAATCGTTCTTAAAAACTCGAGCTGCTGTCATTGCCTGAAAGTACAGCTCTTGCATGGATGTACTTTTCTTGTATGAAAAAAGGAGCTTGTCAAAGTATCATAATGAAGGCTTTCATGCCGTGGCTGTTAACCGCACTCTGGCAAGTATGTAATTACCGATATCTTCAATGTGTTTAATCTTTAATGTACTGCGAGTTCAAAGCCTGTTAGGAAGGTCACGGGTGCGTTTCGATGAAGGCGACGGCCCCCGTTCATGAAATGCCAGTGGAATGAATTGTGAAAATCTTTCAAAAACCACAAATTGTCACTGAAATGTGTTCTGCTCGTGTTTCATGAATGATGGACAATGTTTCTACTGTCTGTACAAACAGATTGACCAGCCAATAAAACAACTAGTCCAGTAAAACTTAAGGTCTGGACCAATTTGTCGCTTATTCAGGCCAAGATCTGCCTCCTCAGACAGCAAGAGACTTTCTGAGGGGTTTCTGCAACTATTGTTACTTTTGGTCCCTGAATTTTTGTGATGGAAATGATAATGGAAGAATTAAATTAAATGTTTATGACTTTTTTTTTCTTGTTAAATTCTAATTTCAGAGCTAGCATTAATGCAACCTGAATAGACAGAAATCAATTTTCACACTTTTTGAATAATTTCACAAAATTACAGCTACTCTGGAAATGACTTAATATCAACTTTAGACAAAAGTGCAAAACTGTTCAAGCAATCATTGCATTTTAAATAAATACAATTTTTACATAAGAAAATGGACAAAATGGCAGCTAGACTGCAAATGACATACATGAACATACATGGAAAAAAATTATAAGGTGCAAAACTGTTCATTAAATGAATAGATTTGAAATAGATACAGGTTTTACAGTGTTTGCAAAAGGAGTGAAACTGTTTATGAAATTATTTTTAAATTAAATAAACAAATCAAATGTTTATATTTTACTTAATTTCACAAAATTACAGCTAGATTTTACATGACATTAACTTTAAAAAAAAACAACAAACAACTATAAGGTTTAAAACTGTTCATGAAATGACTGAATTTTAAATAAATAAATACAGTAATTAACAGTTTTTGCATTATTTGGCAAGATTCCAACAAGACTGGAAATTACAAATTAACTTTCGAAAAACTCTATAAGGGGCAAAACTCTTCATGAAATGACTTTATTTTAAACAAACAAACACATAAATAAATATGCAAATTAATTAATTAATTATACTTTTACTTAATTTGGCACAATTACAGCTGGACAGGAAAATACATATATCAAAGTGTAAATCTTTTAAATGAATGAATGAATAAATGATTTATGTTCATGGTTTTAATAATTCATATTTGTTAATAATTCATATTTTATAATAGCTTTTCATTTTTCAAGATTTAAAATTTGTACAAAAAAGGCAAGTAAGATAAATATTCAAAAGTAGCAAAAGTAAATAACAAAGACAAAAAAATAAGGGAAAAAAAAAGATCTATAGACAATTAATGCAAGTCCATATAACTAAAGAAAAACAATAAATAAAACTGCACCCTTGGGACATAAACGTTCTCACAGTTTGTTTTGTTTTACGCAACTATTTGGGCTTGTTTTATCTGAAATCGATCATACCACAAAAATAGACCACTGAAAAAACACAGAAAATGTGTGTAGAATCTGATCAGCATTGCATGGCCCATATTTGACTTGTACCTCTTCCATTTTTAGCCCATTATGGGAGTAACTCGAACAGCCGGACAACTGAATTCCCGCAGGCTCTCGAATCACACAACCTTAAAAAATTCTGAAGAAAAAAGTGTGAAAACCTCCAGGAGTGTCAAATTAATTTGCCAGTCCAAAGTGCAAATGCAGTGAACTAACACGTGCTGTCGTGCGACAGAGATCGACACCTGATTCTTCTGCTTCTCGCTGGCCGGAGAGACATGTGATGCTGACAATAGACGAGAGAAATCCAGCATGCTTGACTTGATAGAACCCATATTCACCTCCAACACCACGTTCAAACCAGGTGTGATGTTTTAAAGCAACAAGTGATAAAAGCAACCTCTGCTGACACTGAACACTACACAAAACAACACTACATTTTGTTGATCGTTTGGTTTCTGTTTCTACAATGTTGCGCCAAGAACAAATCTGAACTGAAAATAGCTCCTTCCAGACCCAAATGCACATTTAATGCCATTCACTGTCAAAAACTCACCAATGTACAACTTGACGTTTTGTGTACGTACACAAAACGTAATAAAGTTAAAATTAAAATATTATAAATTATAAGTATATATTTTGGACATTTCTAAAAACAATTACATATAGTCTTAAAAATATAATACATAACTTTGAAATATTTTATAATATATTGAAATCTGTTAAATATTACATAATGTAATGTGATATTTTTAAATTAATGGATTTTTTGGCGATGCATGATTTGACAAAATTAGTTTGAAAAAAATAATAAATTAGTTTGACTGAAAATTACATAATTAACTTTTGGAAGAAAAAAAAAACTACAAATTTGTTCATGAAATTACTGAACTTGCCAAAGTACAACTTGAAGTTATGCACACATAAAACAAGTTCAGCTTGAAGTATTATAAATTATAAATATAGATTTTATAAATGTATACAAAATATTTTTACAATAATATATATTTGAAACATTTTAAAATAGTTCGTTTGGATGGATGAATGAATGAATAAAGGCATAATTTGGAAATTATAGCTAGACTGGAAATGACAAACATTAACTTTTTTTTAATTCAAATTTCACATTGAAATGGAACGAACGAACGAACAAAAACAAACAAACAAACAAACATTCACTACCAAAAACTTGCATAAAACCTTGAGATGTACCTTGGAAAGTGCATTAAACAAGTTAAAGTTAAAATTAAAATATTATAAATTAAAAATAGAAATTTAAATAAATTAAAAATATATATATTTTTTTTTAAATATTTATAATATAAACTATTTATAAAAAATATTTACAAAATATTTAATTTGAAAAATATTTTTTAAATGACAATTTAAAAATCTACTCATTTCTTTAATTCTCAGTCCTCTGAAAAATCTGATGTGATATATATTATTTTTCAAAATACACTTCTCGTTTATTTTGACTGTCGTTAAAAACCGTAATAAAGCTCAGTGTGTTGTTGCACTGCCTGCTGCACCTTCATTATGCATTTTGACCTTTCTAAGCAAAATAACAGTTGGTGATTCAAGTATGGCTGATATCAAATGTGACGTGAAAGAAAAATCAGTGTGACAGTCTGATCATAAACTGCAGGATGCTTAATTGCATAAATAATTTTCTAAATATAAATCACTTATTTAATGGGTTTTGTGATGCGCACAGCAAATTACCTTGTGTCACACACACACACACACACACACACACACACACACACACACACACACACACACACACACACACCCCTCTGGCTTCTGCTCGGCATTAATTACTGAGCATTCAGTCTTAACACCGGCTCTCATCTGAGATGTTTGAATATGAGGGATGATATGGTGAAGAGGGGGAGTTTTATGGATGTGATTTGGGCTAATAATGGATCAGTCATATATATACAGGGCTGGGGAGTAACGAAATACATGTAACATAACAGCGTTACGTATTTAAAATACAAAATATGAGTAACTGCATTTTGTTATAATTACATTTGAAATAGGTGGTAATCAAATCACAGTTACATCCGAAAAGTATTTTAGATTACCAAAGTGATTACTTTGAATTTTAATATAATTTCTTCATTTAATATTTAAGTAAACAGTTTGGGGATTTTAACCAATAAGGCACCTGATTCTCTTTTGAAAAAAAAAAAACTGCGTGCAGCAGCCTGTTCATTTAGCAACTCTTAGTGAGAGTGCATACGCTCATCATCATGACACAAAAATGGACGACACAACAGAAAGCCATTCGCGTAATGCATTTCTCTCGTGGAAATACAAAGACTATTTTACTTATAAATCTGAAAAAGGACGTAACATCTCAGCGCAATGCAATGCCTTCCTGCAACAAAATTTCTATCAGCATCGAAGGATTCAACGTCGAATCTGAATCTTGAGGGAAGTTGTCCTTGATCTTTGAAAAATTTTATCCAGTAACTTGTTTTTCTATTTTCTCATATTTTGAGTGTTGAATTGTTATCTTTACATTTAATATTTCTAAGAATTTAATTGAAAAATGACAACGAATTCACCTAGAATTCACACTTTGCATTCAGTTAACAGATCCATACGAATCATGCATGAAATAAAAGTTTATAAAGTCAAACGATAGCTTTGTGTGCTTTACAGATGAACTTGAAGTCTTTATTCATTCGAAATGTTCAAGAATAGATTATCTTTGGCGCGGTAATGCGAGTTCATGATCCGATTTGTGAACAGATGATTCTTTTGATTCAATCTTTTAAATGAACAATTTCTTTTGTTTAACATCCATTCTTTAAACAAATCTATTGTATAACTTGGAGAACTGTGCCAGTTGTTTCGACTACTTTTATGATATGTTTAGTGTGTTTTGATTCGTGTTGAAGCTTGGAATGCAGCATGAAACAGCACGGAATCCCATTCATTGTATTCAAATTGAATTTATATCGATTGGTAGATTTAAATGACACAACATTTTTTTGTTGTTCATAGAAATGCTGTGGAAAACTGATGTTGTTAAAAATAAAATTCAAGGAAGACGCAAATCTTATGACTGGTAGATGTCACTTTTATTTAGAAAAGACATAAAAACAAGACATTAATATGTTCCTTTGTGTATAGCTTAAGTATTTCAAAGTAGCCTATTCTAAAGTATTTAGATTAAGTTACTAAACCTGAGTAATCTAACCAAATACATTACTGATGACATTTTAAAGCTTGTATTTTGTAATATGTAGTGAAATACATTTTAAAAGTAACCTTCCCAGCCCTGTATATATATGCTATGAAACCATAGAATTGTGTCGACCGGTACAGATTTATATGACGGCATGTGGAAGAACTTGTCAGATGAGGCTTTAAAATTGGCTTATTCAATTAAAATTTAGAGTGAGAATCTGTTATATAATATTAAACCAGAAAATAAGATTATTAATTCAAAATAAATAAAACATTAAACTATAAGCGAATATTTAAATTATATTCTTATAATATGTATTAACTAAAATATGTACTGAACTACTCAATTTGATTTTTTTTTTCTATTCAGATTTAATTAAAATCAGACTCAGAATCCATTTAATATTTTAAATGTCTCTCTCTCCATATAGATAGATAGATAGATAGATAGATATTTAAATTATCAAATTGATTCTAACTAAATTTTAATTCAATTAATTTTTACAAATATTAAATTTGTATATATAATACTTCATTATTATTATTATAGATAGATAGATAAAATAATTTAACTGAATATAGTAAATGAATAAATTAAAATGTCAATTAAATTTAGTCAGAATCAATTTTATAATACGGAAGTTCTAAGCGGCCATGCATTATTATTTTTTTCCCTCTTGTTTTCTTGTGATCACGACTTAATGAGTTGTTTCTCATGATCACGACTTAACAAAAGCAATTTTCTCGTGATCACGACTTAACAAAAGCTGTTTTCTCGTGATCACGACTTATTTTTCTCATGATCTCGACATAACAAAAGTTGTTTTCTCGTTATCACTACTTATTTTTCTCATGATCTCAACATAACAAAGGTTGTTCTCTAAGTTACAGAACTACGCCAACAGGTGGCAGCATAGAACTACTGATGGGGAGTTGTATACTGTATATCCACTAAACTGTACGTGTTTGGGACAGAGGACCTTCTTCGTGATCGCTATAATTTGTGCAGTTCATTACTGACATTTAATTAACTTATAAATGTTAAATGCTTGAATAAATATGATCATTTTGCTTGAAATTGTATGTGCTATCTTACGTTATTACTGCTGCACGACTCATCACAGTTTCTCATTTACAGTGACGTAGGCTTGTAATGTGTATCTTTCTTATTTTGAATCTTTATCGTTAATAAATGTATATTAATAAGAAATGTGATTTACATAAGTGTATAATATAGTTCAATGTTATACAGTGTTGTGGCCTAATCTTTTATATTTTCTACATTTCTTTGTAAACCGCACACACATAACAGCATCTCAAGCTTGTAACGCACATCGTATCTCAGCCTATCCTACATGACAAATAAAAGTCACAAATAAATTATTATAATTTATTATTATATATAGCCTAATTTTATTTCAAACGAACGAGGAAAATAAAGTGAGTCGAATCCAAGCAGCTTAAGATTTTTAGAATAGAGAATGTGAAGCTACGTCACGCCGCGCTGCAAGCTGGGCAATTAAGACTTATTTAAAGTTCATATTTTGGGATCATCAGTTTTTCTGCAGATATTATGCTTTATTAGTGTCAGACTCTGTTCCGTGTTTTGTGGTTGTTTTCCTAGGGCTCCAGATTCCCCGTTAGGCCCAGGGAGGGCTCCTGATCCCCACTTCCGCCCAGGGAGGGATCCAGGCCCCAAATACAGCCCTGTAGATTTCCCCAAGGTTTTTTTTTGGCTCCAGATCTGCCTTGGCCTCCCGATTCCCCTGCTCCGCCATGGCTTCCGGAGTCCCCAGATCCGCCATGGCCTCCCGAATCTCCAGATCCGCCTTGGCCTCCCGATTCCCCTGTTCCGCCATGGCCTCCTGATTCCCCTACTCCGCCTTGGCCTTGGCCTCCCGAGTCCCCGGCTCCGCCTTGGCCTTGGCCTCCCGAGTCCCCGGCTCCGCCTTGGCCTCCCGAGTCCCCTGCTACTGGATGTTATATGGCGTGAGGACACGCCTTCCAGAGGGGGGCGTTATGTCAGACTCTGTTCCGTGTTTTGTGGTTGTTTTCCTCATGTGCCTTCCTTTACCATGTTTAATTTGTCCCAGGTTTTTCCCATGATGTTTCATTGCTCCCAGGTGTGTCTCGTCATCCCCTCCTCCTGTGTGTATAAATAGTGTTCCCTGTGTGTGCTCCAGCGTCCGGTATTGTTTGTGTCTACAGTGCTACGTGTGATTCCCCGTGAAGATGAATAAATTCCTTGGTTTCTGTACTCTTGGTCTCCTCGTTCCTTGCTCCGTGTTCCCGCACCGTAGCAGATCGTGACAATTAGTAAGGTGTGTACAGAATGTGGTCTTTTAGTATCACTGTCTTGGTACATTAAGCATTCTTTATATGAGAGGAAAACGCTTAACACGTAAATAAATGCATTGCGTTCACATTTTTGGCTTTTTGCGTATCTGCACGTAGTATATGCTTTACAATTTTGTCTTTTTCACTGTATTGGTACATTAAGCCACATGAAGCGTTATTTGTGTTAAGCATTTTAATATCCCTGTTCAAGTTCGGCCAATTCACAAGCCGAGTGAGTCATACTCGCGAAGTTGATGTTAATTATTAAACCAAACAAAATAAAAAATTTCAAAAACACGAAGCAATATGATTCTTTTATTGAGTGACAGGCAGTGGGTTTAAACGGTGATATTATTAACAGATTTACTATCCGGTGTCTTCTTGTCATCTCCACGACCTGCTTCCCTTGGGGTTTTTAGACATAGAAAAGGTGAAAAAATACACTGCATTGCCCAGTTTTCTTTCAGAACGATGATCGGAGTTACTTTTGCAATTCTCGATGCAGCATGAATGACATACAATGGTGACATTTTCCACAATCACGACAGAAAATCAAAATACTGCCCTAAACTCAATAGTGGAGAGTCAGTGTGATCCTTTCAGTATGGCGGATAAACAAAGCAGTTTCTCAGAACTGTTTCTGAAGGCGCACCGCCTGCGCTTGCGGTGAATGCAATAGTTAGACCATTTAATGTTAATTACACAATTAAAATGTGTAGTGTAGCCTAACTCTGGACAAAATCAGCAGTGTTTGATTAGCCTATATTTATTTTATGTATTGTAGACGTTATTTCTAAGTGAAGCAACATTTGCTTTAATACAAATTACAGTAGGCCTATTATCTGTCGATCATTTGCGCCTCAAAGGGGGCATTGTAAAATGCTTAACATTGCTTAATGCATTAAGAGAGTGTTTTTAAAAGACCTTAAAAACTCAAACACATTATTAGTAAATTATAATATTTACAGACAAGCAGATGACTCCAGTATGTGAACGCAACACATTTTGCTTATAACGGTTTTCTATGGGTAAAACGCTTAACACGTTGAACGCATTGTGTTCTTATTATGGGCTCATTTGCTTGTCTGTACAGAGAATGCTTTATTAATGATGTGTTTACTGAGTTTGGTCTTTTAAAAACACTGCCTTAACGCATTAAGCCACGTTAAGTGTTGTCCGTACAGTAGGTATTCTATGGGAGGAAAACGATTAACACTGAATTAAACGCATTGCGTTCTTATTATGGGCTCATCTTCTTGTCTGTACATATAATTAATTACTAATAATGTGTATACTGAGTTTGGTTTTTCAAAAACACTCTCAATTAACGCATTAAGCCAGGTTAAGCATTTTAGAATGTCCCCGTCAAGGTTGTGTTCATTACTATAGCAACAGTAGACTCACGATGCATTGTGTTTTAAAAATCAAACAATCACTGTTAAAAGAACCACTTTTGTTCTGTTGAAATCACGAGAAAATTAAGTCGTGATAACGAGAAAACAACTTTTGTTATGTCGAGATCACGAGAAAATTAATTCGTGATCACCAGGAAACAATTCGTTATGTCGAGATCACGGGAAAATTAAGTTGTGATCACGAGAAAACAAGAAAGAAAAAATATATAACAATGCATGGCCGCTTAGAACTTCCATATTATAATGTAACTATATATTCAAATATTATTAATATACTATAATATTGTCCTTAACACCCATAATTGTTATTATTATTATTATTATATTCTAAATTAATTAATTAAACAAACAGTGCATTTATTATGGTTATGGCAATTTTTGTTAAAGCAATCTAACATAAACTGTCACACAATGTCCCAAAGTCCCAATGAGCAAATGCAACAACACAGCATTTCAATGTCACAATCTGATGATAGTTGACATGATAAACACCACTGCAAAGATTAAACAAACATTGTACCGTGCTAAAACACATCCCTAATGATTAAACCAAAGTTTCCAAAAGTCTCAAATCACCTCAACACATCACTTATGACACCCTCATTAACACCAGTGACAGACAAATCCACAATCCACCACCTTATGACAACATGCAATTTAAACAGATAAGAATTCAATTGGCGCGCCGACTCCTGTCGTGATCATATGGTAATCCTGGCAATCTATCAGCTAGGTTTCCAGTCTTCATTTATTTATTCCTGCAGTCCATTTCTTTCACTGTTCTTGCACCGTCAAACAAGGACACAAAGATCTGGGATGCTGGAATAGGCACTAAAGACATTTTTCAGCCTCAAGTCTCTATACTCAACCCAAGGTTGAGCCCTCTTCTAAGCAACGTCATTGCCTTAAAATCGTTTTTGAAAACCAATCCTCAAAACGACGGTTTTTGATGTCTTCAGAGAGTCACACCTATAGAGGAAGCAAAACATCCTACGCGTGCCACATTAGAGGCTTCCCGAATGCCACACGAGCGCCAGGCGGCTTCAGATAGGAAGGGACTTATTATTTAAAGTGACATGCATGTAGTGACAGAGGAAGTCGACTCAAAGTGCACTCTGATGTCGTTTACAGTCACGCTGGATGAAGGTGACACATTCGGTACTACTGAAAAAGCAATTGGGTGACGTACAGTAGGCGGAAAGGCGACGTTTTTACATTTTCTCCTTCTTATGCACAAAAGGACAAAGCATTTTGTCATCTAAAAATCCTTTTCTTCCCTCTTAAGAGAATTTTTTTTTTTTTTTGGTTTTGGTGTCAGTAGGCTTGAAACCTGTGAAGGCAGCTACACAAAAACACATTGAGCTCATTGAATGTGTTCTCAAAGACAGAAAAATTTTCTCCGTACTCAACTATCCACTGCGGTGACAATGTCAATGAGACTCTTTGGATGAATGTGGAAAAATAAAGCCTTCTGCAGTCATCGCATCAAATGTGTTTTTAATTATTTTACATTTATAATTTCACCATTATATATCTCAAAATGTGACTAAGTGCAATTCCAACTTTATTTATCCTAATTCTTACTTTATATCTCATTTTCACTTTATATTTTGAAATTATGACTTTGTTTATCGTAATTTCACTGTTATGTCTCAAAATTTGACTATATGTGCAATTCCAACTTTGTTTCTCGTAATTCTGACTTATCCTGACTTGAATTTTTTTTTGTTTAAAGTACGACTTTATCCTAATTTCACTGTTATATTTCAAATTGTGACTATATCTGCAATTCCAACTTTTTCCTTATAATGTAATTATGACTTTATATCTCCATTTGGCATTTTATTTCATAATTGCAACTTCATATTTCACAGTACAATTACAATTTCTGTAATTCTGTAGTTTTTGAAACTTGTTTTCACAGTTTGACTTCTAATTTCGCATTTGTGATAATGTTTCTCGTAATTTCAACTTTTTCTTGTAATTGGCCCTTTATATCTCTCAATTGCGACAATTGTTTAGTGTAGTCACACTTTTGTATCTCCATTTTTTTTTTTACTTTATATCTCCCAATAATGACTTTGTTTCTTGTAATTGCAAATTTTGCTGCTATTGTGACTTTACATCTTGCAATTGTGATTTCAATTTGAAAATAGAAACTTTGTTTCTCCTAATTGCTATTTTGGCCCTGGTAATTGTTACTTTAAAACTGACAAAATTTATCTTTTTGTTTGAAATAAAGTACACCAAAGAATAAGACCATTTGTGCATAAAAAAACTTAAATATTGTCTGATCCAAAGAAAGGTCAATAGCAACATTGCATATTTCAGCAAAGCAACCCACTTCATTCAGAGTCATGGGTGATGGGTGTATATAGTTGGAATGCATTATATTTCATGTCGCATTTACATTTAAGTAGCTCGGAGAATAAAATATCTGTGGACGAGCAGACGAGGGTGTAGCATGCAGTCTGGCATGCTTGACTTACATAACTAATCCTAAAAAGAACTATTGTATATATTGCAAATTAGCTTGCTTGCAATCCAGATTTCCAAAAAACTGAGTGTTGCTGGTATCAAAACATAAAAACATCCCTTGCTGTATGACACACATGTATATGTATGATCATGTGCTTTCAAGCGCATACACGTGTATCCCGTAGAGTACAGTACATGCACGCTGTCAATGTAAATGGAAAGACAGCATGCCACATCGCTAAAAATCTGAGGCACCTGCGTTCACTGACCTAAATCCACATGGGAAGGCCACAGATGGCATAAATAAAACAGCCCCTTGCATTAAACATGGGTCAACACTCCTGTATGCACAGTATCCTAAACTCAGCACTGCATGCATTTTCACTGAAACTGCATATTCATTTCTAAAAAGCACCTGTTTTGTTGCAGTGCAACAGTACATTGTCAATTTTCAAGTCTGAAATATTTTCCAAATATAATATGTATGTCATTTAACTGAAAGTGTATACATTTTATTTTAATATATTTAAATTATTAATTATTTTTAATACAGTAGGAAGTATATAGTATACTCTGCAGTGTTACGTAGTATTTCATGACGTAATGATGTAAGGGGAGCAACAATTATTCAATCACTAATATTTCACACTTGGTAGCTCTGCCTACAAACATATTTTGATTGACTTTACATCTCGCAATTGTGACTTTGTTTCTCGTAATTGCAAATTTGTATCTTACAATTGCAATTGGTAATGATTCTCGTAACCGTGACTTAATATCTTTAAACATGACTTCATATCTCGCAATTGCGACTGTGTTTCTTGTATTTTCAACTTCACATATTTTGATGGGCGTTAAATCTTGCAATTGTGATGTTATTACTGGTGATTGCAAATTGTGAATTTACACCTTATATCTTGCAATTCCGACTTTGTTTCTTTTGAGACTTTGTATCTCACAATTCGACAATAGCTCATAATTACAACTACATTGCTGGTCGTTTCAACTTTTTCTTGTAATTGGGCCTTTATATCAAGCAATTGTGACTTTATCTCTTAAAATTGTGAAATTGTTTTTCATAATTGCCATTTAGTTTCTAGTAACTGTGACTTTGGATCTCTTCATGTGACTTCATATCTCACAATTTGACTATATCTTGTAATTACAGCTATGTTTCAGGTCATTTAAACATTTTCTTGTAATTAGGTGTTTTTTTTATCTCACAAGTGCGACTCTATATTTTTAAGATATTACATCGTTTTTCATAATTGCAATTTATATTCTAGTAACTGTGACTTTGTATCTCTCTAATGTATCTTTATATCTCATAATTTGACTATATCTCAAACGTACAACTCCATTTCTGGTCGTTTCAACTTTTTCTTGTAATTGTTTTTTTTTTATCTCACTATTGTGACTTATATCTTATAGTTGCAGCATTGTTTTTCAAAATGACCATTTAGTTTCTATTAATTATGTCTTTATATTTCACAATTTGAGTATATCTCATAATTTCAACTTCATTGTTGCTAATTTCAACATTTTCTTGTAATTGGGCCTTTATACTTCACAGTTTTGACATTGTTTTTCAAAATTGCCACTTGGTTTGAAGTAATTGTGACATTGTATCTCTCAGTGTGACTTTATACCTCACAATTCTGACTTTTGTTTCTTTAAAAAAAGTCTCATTTTTTTATTTAAAAATTCTGTGGAACAAAGTTTAGAGATAAAAATTGCAATTACAATATGTCACTATTGCAACTATGTATCTTTCTATGAAATGTATATATTTTTGTTTGGATGTGAAAAATGTGCACCAAAGAATAAGACCGGCATTGGGTAGCTCTGCTCACGAACATATTTTGATTGGCTGTGATTTTGTAACTTCCTACAAAATTTTGCTTTCAACTTTCAGTTACTTGTTGCACCTGGTCAGGACACAGACATCTGTGGGTCTGTTTACGCAAGTTAATTCAGACCTGACAACAGCAGGAGTTGGACACCTGCAGGTCTAGCAACCTCTTTGTCCATTTATCAACCTTTGTCATTTCCACACCTGCTCTACATGTGCAATTTACGTGACTCATCAGTCCAGGTGGCCTACATGCTGACCACAGATACAAGTGGATGTGAGCCGACTATTCAGTGTGCATGTCCCTCAATGGTTCTCCTTAAATCAATGATGAAGCGGAAATTGGTGTAGGTTAATCCTTGTGCATTTATAATTATGGATGTTCCAGTCAGAAAGCAAATGTAGGCTGGGATTATGCAAATGAATGCATAAAAGACACATAATGAGATTTATTGCAACATCCCGCACCTGCTAGGGGTATGATTGGCGATTATGTTCGGAATCAGTACGCAAGGAAACAAACGCAAACCAGGCTTTTTGGAAAGCATATCCAGCAGAGGAAAATGAGAGGCTGTGACTGAACAAACGTGTTATGATTGGCTACCTGATGACTGTTTTGGTTTTTAAATAGTTATGCTTGCTCAAATGTCAGCCTGGATTAGTGACTATGCATAGAAAGGCTTCAGACCGATTATGGAGCGCTTTTCACATGTGACGATTTTTTTTTTCCTCCCATGTGGCACAGATCTGATATGACCCATGAACATGTAAGCAGGAAAAATCCTCATTTTCATCAAGCCCCATTCATGCTGTATGTGGAAATAAATCTGATATGAATCAGATACATGCATGTGCGTCTACCATGTAAGCGGACAGATCAGATATTCCCGTCAATTCAAAGACACTTTTTTCAATGCAACTGAAAAAAACAAAACGATGATGGCAAATTTGAGGATGTCGACTCAGGTGGATGCTTCTCCTGGCACTGTTGCCAAGTCCACTGTTTTCCCATGGAATTGAGCGACTTTTATACTGTTGCTGCGGGTTGTTCTGTAGTTTGTGGGTTAAATCGATCTCTTCCTCCCCCGGAATGTGATTTCGATGAAGGAAAACCATGACTGGGCTAGTTTTTAATTAGCGATTGGGGTGGTTTTGTTTCGCAGTCCTGGCAACCTTGTTTCTGGGTCAGTACGTCTACATTGGGTGTATAGTCAAAATGCAGATATCGGATATGGGTCACGTTTAATAGATGATGTAAGCTGGTCATCAAAAAAATTGGATATAGTTACCAAATCAGAATTGGGCATCAAGGCATCAGTTGGACTGGAAAAGATACATTAAGATACATTTCAAGAAGTTCTTAAGAATGTTCTTAAGTGCAATTCTTGAAAAATTCTTAAGTTCTCAAATGTGTTCTTAAGAACATCTTATTGAAGACACACTGATAAACTCTTTTTTTGTGCTTCCTGCAGATTACCCTAATAATCATAATAAGCGTGCACACTATTTTTGTCACGACCAGCTTGACTGGCACTCGGCTTAGCGCCAGAGCCTGTCTCAAGCTGCAGCAATGCGTTTCATTCAATTTTGTGCTGTGTTTTTGCACTCTTTCCAGAGTGAACACTTCCGGTATGTGTGTCCTCACCGCTACAGTAAAGGTGTCCTGTGTATGGGTGCATTCATATGCGCTAAATACTGCCAAAGGTTATGTTGTATTTGTATTATATTTGCACCCTATCTGACTTATTTTTGTAGGGTTAGGGTTAGAAAACAATCTGCTGAAGTCAAACTGAGCATCAGAATGGGAACGAAAGGTGTTTTAAGTGATCATGGCATGGTTGTTGGTGCCAGACGGGCTGGTCTGAGTATTTCAGAAACTGCTGATCTACTTTGATCTTCACACACAACCATCTCCAGGGTTTACAGAGAATGATCCGGAAAATAGAAAATATCCATTGAGCAGCAGTTCTGTGGGCGAAAATGCCTTGTTGATGTCAGAGGTCAGAGGAGAACGGCCAAACTTATTCAAGCTGATAGAAAGGCAACAGCAACTCAAGCACTCGTTACACCCGAGGTTTGAAGACGAGCATCTCTGAACTCACCACACTGAACCGTTAAGCAGATGGGCTACAGAAACAGAAGACCACACCGGGTGCCACTCCTGTCAGCTAAGAACAGGAAACTGAGGCTACAATTCACACGGGTTTACCAAAATTGGAAAAAAGTTCCCTGGTCTGATGAGTCTCGATTTCTGCTGCAACATTTGGATGGTAGGGTCAAAATTTGGCGTAAACAACATGAAAGCATGGATCCATCCTGTCTTGTATTAACGGTTCAGGCTTGTGCTTGTGGTGTAATGGTGTGGGGAATATTTTCTCGACACACTTTGGGCCCCTTAGCACCAATTGAGCATCGTTTAAACGGGAGTATTGTTGCTGACCATGTCCATCTTGTGATGGCTACTTCCAGCAGGATAAAGTGCCATGTCATAAAGCTCAAATCATCTCAAACTGGCTTCTTAAACATGAAAATGCAACTAGTTAAGTATACTCAAATGGCCTCCACAGTCACCAGAGCTCAATTTAATAGAGCACCTTTGAGATGTGCTGGAATGGGAGATTGACATCATGGATGTGCAGCAGACAAATCTGCAACTGCATGATGCTATCATGTCAATATGGACCAAGTCTCTGAAGAATGCATCCAGAACCTTGTTGAATCAATGACATGAAGAATTTAGACAGTTTTGAAGCCAACCCGGTAATAGCAAGGTGTCCCTAATGAAGTGGCCAGTATTGATTGAAATGATTCAGAAAAAAATAATTGATTGTGTTGCACTACAGCACTACTTTGTCAGAAAAGCAGTTACTGGAAAAGCTATGCAATTTTAAAAACAGCTAAGCCACTGTAGGCTACATTAGTAAGTAGCACTGCTACTTTTAGTTAGTTACTCCTCAACCAGTGACATTTGCTTTACACATTTATTTCTAAAGTTTTGTCACTACAAAAGTTCCTTGGGAATTGCTACTGCTAACATAATAGCTTTAGCAATTGAGCTACAGGAACTACAAGGGTTCAAAACAAATACCCCACAAAAAAGGACTATTCTGTGCATTTATTTGCAGAAAAAAATAGCTGATACTGTAGGAGCTTTTTCTCAAGCACTGTACATACAGGCAGATTCCTGTATAGTCAGGTTTTAACGGCTTCTGCTTTAAACATGCTCGCGAGCGAGGAAGCTAATGGAGGCAACGTGTGGCTAATGAATTTGGGTCACACTCCAGCGGAGACACTCTCTAAGGTCCTCTCTGATTTTTACAGAGTCAAAGACCGAGTTCTGTTTTCAAAAACTGAAAATAAATGGGAACATGCAGAGACTGCGTGCCATGAAAAACATAAATATTTTTTGGGGCATCACATCCATCTATTCAAAGAACTCTATGATGGTAAGTAAACAATTCAGACTCATTTCAATTGAACTGCTCCTCAATTTCATGTAATACTTGTCTGTCTACCATCAAACCTTCAGTAAATATCAAACATTCATAAATTTCCCTACATCCTCACCCCTTGGTGCTGTTGCCATAGAGACACTCATATGAAATAGCCAGATTGACGAGCATGAACAATCTCTCTTCTACTGCAATGTCACAGAGTTTTGTACCTCCACGGCAAACCCTTAAGAACAGACTCTGCGATATAAACAGTTCACGTGGGTGATAGCGGCAAGCTTTTAGTCGTTTTTAGTAAGGGAAAGTGTGTGACTGCCATTACCGCATGCTCAACGGAAAGTGACAGACACGGAGCCCTGAGGGATGCCCCATTAAACTTAGCTGCTTAGCTTCACCGCTTGCCTGAAGACGCCGGCACGCAAACAAGACAGATTGTTTACATATCAGACGTTCCTTGTGCAAGGCAGGGGTAACAATGCATTTTACGAAATGCAGGGAAAAGGTTTTAACAGCCGGTTTGTGACCCAAAAAAGACATGTTTCAAGGCCCTTTTCAGGAGAATTCTGTATTCTGTTTTTCTTTTTTTATTTTCCTGAAAGTAATGAAAATTTGCAGTGCCGTTTCATTTCTACCACATCTCAACTGCTGAAAAGATGGTGGAAATTATTATTTTTTTTTTTACATTTTTTTATTAAAATGACTGACTGCATCTATGAGGCAAATTTCATGTATGTTTTTTATGTAGTCAAAAAAACACTTAAATAATATTTTCACATTTTTGCTTAATTTGGACATTTTAGCATGATATGAAATAACACACATTCAAATATTTTTTAACAGTAATATGTGCCCTTTAAACTTGATTTTGCTTTCTTCATACACTACATGGCTTATTTTATCTCAAGCTCTTCAATGACATTTCTGTCTCCAAGTGCACAAAGCTTTATATATTAAAAAACAAACAAACGAATCAATAAATAAATAAATAACAACTTGGACATAAAAGTTGAATAATATAAAATAACATAAACAAACAGTCCAACCACTGGAACAAAAAAAGTGTCTGAAGATGAATAATATAATATGACAAACAAACAAACAAACAATCTAGCCACTGCAATATAAAAGGGTCTGTTTACATGATAAACAAACTAACTAACCGGACTTAAAAGTGTCAGAAGTTGAAGCAAACAAACATAAATAAATAAATAGTAGGACTTAAAGTGTCCGAAGTTGAAGAACATAAGAATAAAAGCAAGCAAACAAACAAACAAATGTCTAAATATAAAAATAGCATAAAATGTCACAGTAGATATTGAAACATGATGAGTATCAAACTTAAACCCATACAAAGTGGTCTATTAAAACGAGACTAAATATGTTTTAAGTTCTTTTTGATTTTGGCAACACACTTTGTAAACAACTGAACGTGTTGGCTCATTGCAACTATGATTCAAATGACACTCAACATCTAAATGACTAATTATCATCCACTAATAAGTGTCTCTGTAGCACTGATTGAAAACCGCTGCAGTCTGACAAAAGAGACACTGTTGCATGCCATGCACGCTGCGTTTTTATACATGTAAATGCAAATGTGCCATTTCAGACAACTCTGCTCAAAACACAATAAACTTGTGCTACTGGCAACCTCAAGCACAGCTGACACTCTCTGGCAAAACTGTCATTTAAGCGGACACTTAGCCCTTAACGTAATGTTTACAGCATATTCATTGCATTCTGTCTCTGGCGAGAGCTACATAACATCCTAAAGTTTTTGTTCTTGTTCCAAAAGTAGGCACAGATGGAATTTGTTTTTCTTGAGTCATCATATTGCACCCAGACCGATTAATTCTGCTGGCCCCGAGAGGGAAACCACAACCTCAGCAATAGTACAGCAATGAGTGTGTTTTTGATGCCGGTTTACCAAAATGACTAGGATTACTTTCTAATTACCATGTCTGGATAACTTGAGAAGTGGAGAGGTGTTCAATTCAGTCTCATTATAGTCCAATTACGTTTTTCTGACTAAAACTGGCAATAAACCAAAACTATTACGTATAAAATCGACACAAAATTTAAAAGACTTATCCATGTTCCTGGTTCACCAGTTTACATTATCCAAAAATAATATATATTTTTTCATAATACCATATTGGAAGACACAACTTGACCATCAAAAAAGCAAAACAAAATCAAGATTTTGCTTACAATTGAAATTAATTTTGGAGGATTTAAAAACTAAAATTATGAAACCTTTTCATAATCTCATGTTGAAATATTCCAACAAAACAACAATTTTGAAAAAAAAAATCATAATCTTATGTTGGAATATTTCAACAAACCCAAAAGTTTTTGTAATTTTATGTTGGAATATTCCAGCAAAAAATATATATTGGAATATAAAAAAAAAATATAAAAATTGCGTGTTGAAATATTCGAACGAAAACAAAAATTCCGAAAGACTTTCATAATCTAATGTTGAAATATTCAAACAAAACCAACAATTTTGAAAATATTTCTTAATCACATGTTGCAATATTCCAACAAAAACAATAAAAAAAAAAAGATTTCATAATTGCGTGTTAAAATACTCCAACGAAAATAAAAATTCTGAAATGTTTTTGTAATCTCATGTTGAAATATTCCAACGAAAACAAAAATTACAAAAGTTTTTCATAACCTCATTTTTTCGCAATTGCATTGTCATGCAGCAAAGTCATAAAATTGGATACAACTTTTCACGGAAAAAGGTTAGTAAGCAAAATTTTTAAATGTTAACTTGCATACTGTTCACATATTGAGGCTATACTGTTGAAACATTGAGAATTTCCTTCAAATTCAATGGCAACAAGTATTTGTAGAGGTTGTAGGCTCACATTATGCCAAATATACATATGGTACATGTATATTTACATGCAAACAGCCACAATCTATGCTGAATACTAATCAGCTTTCAACATGTTGGTGCATTGCAACATCCAAGTGCAATCCCCGTCTAACAGATGTACGTCACGCTGCTCTAGCTTTTATATTTATATATTTTAATATCCATCACAAACAGCCCGTTTTATTGGGTTATGTAAAACATCATACCTGTCCAGAAGAGCATCTATAAATATCCCTTCAGTTTGGTTAGCCTGCAGACAGATAAGATAATTTACCATTTAGAGCCTGGGACCCATTGACAGGATCCCTGGCCGCTGCTATGATTAATGGTGTGGTCAAATATAGCCAGCCTATTAGTCTCATGTAAAAAAGCATCTGGGCTCAAGGTGTCATGGAGAATACAAGGGCGGAAAGAGAAAGCAAGAGGGTTAATAAACAGTGATGCTACATCAGGCAGAACACGGCTGTAATCTGACCAGCGGGTCACGTTTTAACAGTAAATCGGTGCGCTGTTTGGATTCACATGCGCTCCGGATCTGACTGAAGCCCAAGGGCTGTTATACAACACCAGAGAATGACATATCAAGGCGGGAAGATCTATATAACACCAACCTTGCCTTCTATGTTTGTTTTTTTTTTGTTTAATATTTAATTGTCAAATAAATTCAGGCTAAAAAAATCAGGATTTAAAACTAGGGAAACTGGGAAAAACTGGCAAACAGTACAAGTGTGTGTGTGCGTGTTTTTTTTTTTTTTGGACTCCTTGGTATCCGGTTTACCAGAATGAGTATGATTACTTTCTAATTACCATGTCTGGATAATTTGAGGAGCGGAGAGGTGTTCAATTCAGTCTCATTATAGTCCAATTACAGTTTTCTAACTGAAATTGACAATAAACAGAAAGTATTGTGCTTACAATCAACATGAAATTAAATACAGGGTTAAAAAACTGTATTTAGACCCAAATGTTGGTGCAAAAAAGGAACCTTTATATAAAATGAACAGAAAATAAAACAGCTCACAGTTTGACCTTACAAGATTCACATTTTCTGAATGTAAAGCCAGTTCTTTGTTGATTCGCATCGCTCACCGTATTCACAGTAAGTGTTTGCTAGGAAAGAAACGTTGCACTATTTACATTCTTAGCCATTAGCATTGAAAATGTCACATCTGCGTATTAAGAGTGCGAGAAGCGGATGTGTTTTGGTTGACGCGCCGGCCATTTTGATTTTGAGCTTGGCTTTCGATTTGCCCTTCCAGACCTTGACTCCTTACTTTACATATTGCAGCAAATGATCAAGAAACACCCAGTGTCAGTCCCCATCAGCATGAACTGATGCTGTCTATGGCAAATCACAGTGCCGACAGATATTTCACTGGAGCAAAAACGCAACCTTATTGAATATTCATGAGATAGCTCTCCTCATCATTGAATATTCATCCATATGGTACTCAAGTCCACTACAAATTACCAAAACGTCACATCAGTATTCCAATATGCAACTGAAAATTGCATAAGTAGATGCCTTTATGTGGTAATTATGGATTGAATCAAGGCCTTTCTGCTACACTTGACACCAGCAGTTTATTCCCCATCACTATATTATGAAAAAGCAATCAATTCATGCTTCTTAACATGCCTTTGCTGCGAAATGTGATTTAGGATAAATTCTTTATAAATTTTTCATCATCCAAACGCATTACTAGTACATGTAATGTTGTTTTTTAGTTTTTTTGTCAATAGTATCATGTAATTACATGTAAATCATGTAATTTCTAGTCTACCATCGATTGAAGCAGAAATTATTTTTTTTGTCAGTACTTTTTTTCACAAAGAACGGAGCAGATAAATATCGCTTTTCAGACCTTATATCCAACCTGGAAAGGCCTCCAGCAGTACAGATGTTAGCATAAAATCAACAGACTGCAGAAAAAGCTGGCCGGCTTCAAAACAGCCAAAGCCTGTGTGACTTGAAGGGAGAATTTTCAATGGAAGAAAGTCAGGGTTTGTTTGAAGAAGACTTGGAAGAGTTTGCTTCAGAGGATTATGTTACTGAGATATAGGGGTGGGCATACAGTGACTTATGCACTGGTCTGTTTCCGCTTTTAACTTACAGTAATGTAATTATTGCTACCGCCAGACCCGGAGATCGGCTGAATGGATTCGAAAACGGTAAAACTCAACTGTTTAACTCTAGGGGAGTTGGAAAATGAGCCTATTTTCAAAAATAGTGGAGTTTTACTTTAAGAGTTTCTTTAGCAGTGGAGAAAATCAACGAAACATGAAGAGGAAGAAGAAATGTATTGCACACAATACATGACAGTGAGTTAATAAGACGCTACACATTAGATCGTGCAGTGATCATGTTTGTGACTGATATTATTAGAGACACATCTCGGACACAGTTTAAAAATGCCATAGCGCCAGAAAGTAATCACTACATTGATTACGGCCATGTTCACACTGTCAGTTTTTTAGGGATTGACAACCGCATTTCCTTACAGTCTCGAAATGTCCCATTCAAACAGCAGCTTACAGTAGCGTCTCGAATACTGTCTGTATGAACGCGCGTATATGCGCTCGCATCCTTTTCTGCGTCTCGCGAGTCCTGAAAATGTGAGTTCGGTTATAGAATGCGGTTGTCACCCCCGTAAATAACTGCATTGTGTGAATGTAACCATTAAGGACCCAAATACAGGACTGACAGCTGTATTCTGCTGCTGTGTGAACGTGGCTGTACATGCAGCAGCGTTAGAATCTTTAAGAATACGGGCCCAGTTCTATTTTCAATTAAATAATAAAAATGGCTGTAAAATGTTAAAATCTTATCAAAAAAGGACTCATTTTGTTAATTAAATATTTTTTTAACTTCCATTGATATTATCAATATTAAAAAATATATATATTTTTATTTTATTTTTAACATAATGATCTTTAAAAAAGCATCATATGACCCCTTTAAATCTTTGTAACATTATTTAGTAAAATAAAATTTTAAATGCACATTATGGTTGTATTTGCTATACAAAAAAAACAACAACTGGATTTTCTTCACTGTATTACAGTAATGAGGATTTGATTGTAAAATAGGCTTAATATTCATTAAAAACAATGGCATGCTCTTAACAGTCACAGGTCTCGTTTTATATATTAATTCAAATTTCTTATCCTAAATTTCTCTTTTCAAAGTTGTCCATGTGATTCACCATGCTTTTTGCATCGCCATGCTATATAGACAGAATTACAAGAATTCAATATGAAGTCGGCACAAAAAAAAATCGTGCCATACTCCATCATAATATACCATAAAAGCACAGTAAAGTTGATGTGAGCAGTTCAGCTGCGCTTCCACGCTGCTCAATAAGATCATTTTGTCCAAGCTAGATATTTTTTAAAGATTACTGTGGTGTGAATTCGTCATATGTAATAGAAAGGCCTTGAGCTGAGACCATTTTCATTTATTTCTTTTTTTTTGTTTTTGCTGTGTGTGCAGAAAGCAAACTATCACTCAGAGCAGAGAAACACACTGATGGCATTTTAGAGAGACGGTGATGCTGCTGAAGGTACGTGAGCCTTAGGGGGAAAAAAATCTATGGACTTGAACATGGACAAAAATCTAAAATATAGTAAATAAGATGACCGGCTCGCAAACAATCCTAAGTGCCTTATTTCCACTACTGTCGCGAACACAGCGCCTGTATGCTCGACGCAGCTGAGCAAGCCATTATTTTAATTTAGCTGAGATCTGAAAGACTCCCTTCTGCAAAAACTCGCTTCGCTTTGTACTCGAGACTCTTTCGCGCAGCTTTCCCGCGCTCACACAAGCGCGCGTAAACCCACAGTTCACAGCGTCTCTGTCAGAGCGGAAGCTTCATTTGTATTCCGCGCGACTCTCGCCAGGTAAGTAATGACAAGCAGCAAAGGCCAGCGTGTCACAGCTCCTCTCAGCTGACGTCAGGCTTTCACACGCCTGTAGGCTCTGGCGCAGATGAGGCCGCTTCTTCCCTCTAATGAGCTGCTGTTTGCCTCTCAGGACTGTACATTATCTCCGGTGTCCTCCGGCCGGGTTCAGGTAATAGTCACGGGTCTCCGTAACGCGCGCGGATTCCGGCGCACGATTTCTTGCTTTCATTTGCATTTGAAAAGCCGTATCCTCGCATGGGATTAAGCATAATGAGAGTCGCGAATACAAAGATGAAGAAAAATGCGATGAAATGGTTCATTGTTGTGGCGACAAGGAGAGTTTGATACGGCTGCAGTGAGCATTGCCTTGGTTCCGCCAGAGCTTTTTGTTTTTTGCTCATTAATTTTATGCTTACACATAAATAAATAATAAAAACGGAGCCAAACCAACTATTTTAAATAGTTTACATTAAACAAACTATTTAACTCCAAAAAGCACTGCAAATAAAATTACTACTTTTAAAGTCATTAATAATAAAATACAATATTCTAAAATAAATTTCCAAGTAAAAAAAAAAATATGATAATATAAATTATTTCAATAAGAATTCCTATAGAAATGATATAAAATGAATTAAAATAATACGTATGTTCAGAAAAATTGTATGCTGTGAAAGCAGATGCTATTATGATGCACTATAAATTGTAATATATAAAATATAGTTAGGCCTACATAAAATGAATACATATACATTATAAATAAAATATTAAAGGGGTCATATGATGCAATTTCAAGTTTACCTTTGTCTTTGGAGTGTTACAAGCTGTTCGTGCATATACAAGATCCGTAAAGTTGCAAAGACTGAAGTCGGAAACCCAAAGAGATATTCTTTATAAAAGTTAAGACTCGTCCACGCCTTTCTAAAACGCCTCATTTCAACACCCCCCCACAAATCTACATCACTGTGTTGGACGATTTGAAAAACACCACCCAAATGTTTATGCAAAGAAAGAAGGTGTAACTTTTATTCTCACTGTAGTATTGTTACCGCCGCTGCCATGTCACGAATACCTGAGGTATTCAGCCAATCACAACGCACTGGATAGCTGGCCAATCAGAGCACACCTCGCTTTTCAGAACGATGAGCTTTGTAGAGAGGAGCAACAATAATGTATGGTATGGTAACCTTAAACCGCGTAAAAGCATTGCATTACACCAAATACACAAAATGATGTTATTTGTAGCATTGTCATATGATCTCTTTAATTTTGAATATAAAATAATGAATAAAAAACATTATTTATACTGAATGTTATAATGAATTTACAATGAATTAGTTTTACGATTTCTTTGGTAAATTGACTTCTTTGATTGGCATTGCTGTCATTGTTAACAAACTGAAAACTATTAAAAATCGTTTTCATTAACAGAAATGACACTGAAGCGTAACAAAATAGAAATATTAGAAGAAAAAAAAGAAAACCTTGAAATAATAAAAAAATGAGCATGATGGAAACTAGAAAAGTTGCTTTACTGAAATAAGTCTAAGTTAAAGTACTAAAATTACTGAAGCGGAAATAAGAAGCTGCATAGAAATATTTAAAAATAATAAAGATGATACAAGCACATAAAATTGCTAAAACTGATATGAAAGACTAAAACTGAAAACATTATTCATTATTTTATTATTTATTGTTTATATAATATTATTCAACATAACACTATATTAATAGTACTAAAATAACTGCTGATTGGTGGATTTTCTTTAGGGATTGTGAGTAATGTAGTTCTTCATTGGG
>NW_015542360.1:85700-88869 GCF_001515605.1 Sinocyclocheilus anshuiensis | reverse complement strand
TACACACACACATATATAGGCTATACTCTCTCTTTGTGTATTTGAGCATCACACAGATCCGTCCTGTCATTGTTAAGATGAAGACCGGCTCGCAAACAATCCTAAGTGCCTTATTTCCACTACTGTCGCGAACACAGCGCCTGTATGCTCGACGCAGCTGAGCAAGCCATTATTTTAATTTAGCTGAGATCTGAAAGACTCCCTTCTGCAAAAACTCGCTTCGCTTTGTACTCGAGACTCTTTCGCGCAGCTTTCCCGCGCTCACACAAGCGCGCGTAAACCCACAGTTCACAGCGTCTCTGTCAGAGCGGAAGCTTCATTTGTATTCCGCGCGACTCTCGCCAGGTAAGTAATGACAAGCAGCAAAGGCCAGCGTGTCACAGCTCCTCTCAGCTGACGTCAGGCTTTCACACGCCTGTAGGCTCTGGCGCAGATGAGGCCGCTTCTTCCCTCTAATGAGCTGCTGTTTGCCTCTCAGGACTGTACATTATCTCCGGTGTCCTCCGGCCGGGTTCAGGTAATAGTCACGGGTCTCCGTAACGCGCGCGGATTCCGGCGCACGATTTCTTGCTTTCATTTGCATTTGAAAAGCCGTATCCTCGCATGGGATTAAGCATAATGAGAGTCGCGAATACAAAGATGAAGAAAAATGCGATGAAATGGTTCATTGTTGTGGCGACAAGGAGAGTTTGATACGGCTGCAGTGAGCATTGCCTTGGTTCCGCCAGAGCTTTTTGTTTTTTTCTCATTAATTTTATGCTTACACATAAATAAATAATAAAAACGGAGCCAAACCAACTATTTTAAATAGTTTACATTAAACAAACTATTTAACTCCAAAAAGCACTGCAAATAAAATTACTACTTTTAAAGTCATTAATAATAAAATACAATATTCTAAAATAAATTTCCAAGTAAAAAAAAAAATATGATAATATAAATTATTTCAATAAGAATTCCTATAGAAATGATATAAAATGAATTAAAATAATACGTATGTTCAGAAAAATTGTATGCTGTGAAAGCAGATGCTATTATGATGCACTATAAATTGTAATATATAAAATATAGTTAGGCCTACATAAAATGAATACATATACATTATAAATAAAATATTAAAGGGGTCATATGATGCAATTTCAAGTTTACCTTTGTCTTTGGAGTGTTACAAGCTGTTCGTGCATATACAAGATCCGTAAAGTTGCAAAGACTGAAGTCGGAAACCCAAAGAGATATTCTTTATAAAAGTTAAGACTCGTCCACGCCTTTCTAAAACGCCTCATTTCAACACCCCCCCACAAATCTACATCACTGTGTTGGACGATTTGAAAAACACCACCCAAATGTTTATGCAAAGAAAGAAGGTGTAACTTTTATTCTCACTGTAGTATTGTTACCGCCGCTGCCATGTCACGAATACCTGAGGTATTCAGCCAATCACAACGCACTGGATAGCTGGCCAATCAGAGCACACCTCGCTTTTCAGAACGATGAGCTTTGTAGAGAGGAGCAACAATAATGTATGGTATGGTAACCTTAAACCGCGTAAAAGCATTGCATTACACCAAATACACAAAATGATGTTATTTGTAGCATTGTCATATGATCTCTTTAATTTTGAATATAAAATAATGAATAAAAAACATTATTTATACTGAATGTTATAATGAATTTACAATGAATTAGTTTTACGATTTCTTTGGTAAATTGACTTCTTTGATTGGCATTGCTGTCATTGTTAACAAACTGAAAACTATTAAAAATCGTTTTCATTAACAGAAATGACACTGAAGCGTAACAAAATAGAAATATTAGAAGAAAAAAAAGAAAACCTTGAAATAATAAAAAAATGAGCATGATGGAAACTAGAAAAGTTGCTTTACTGAAATAAGTCTAAGTTAAAGTACTAAAATTACTGAAGCGGAAATAAGAAGCTGCATAGAAATATTTAAAAATAATAAAGATGATACAAGCACATAAAATTGCTAAAACTGATATGAAAGACTAAAACTGAAAACATTATTCATTATTTTATTATTTATTGTTTATATAATATTATTCAACATAACACTATATTAATAGTACTAAAATAACTGCTGATTGGTGGATTTTCTTTAGGGATTGTGGGTAATGTAGTTCTTCATTGGGAATTTATCAATTACACATTTTTTTTTTTTTTTGGTTCAAAATTTTAATCACGATGACTTGTGGCTCATACAGAAGCATGAAACCTGCGGTAGCTCAAGGTACTTCTGTATTTAAAGGCTTGTACGTAATTGCTAAAAAAACTGTTCTCTGGATCGAATGAATGGGACTTCCAGAAGCTGACTGTTGTGCTCCATAGCATGTTTATCAAGGCATAAAACAACATCCTGTGTGTTCTTAGAAACGTAATTAAAAGGTCCTAACAAATATAAATGTTTTGGTGTCAGATCCCATCATGGTATCTGCCGTTGGTACATGCTCAAATCAGCTTGCTCTATTATTTAGGCAATTGCTTTTCAGTACCGGCACAGAGGAAAAAAAAGCTGAGCCATTCATCTCGTATGCAGATAATGAGCAAATGTCCTTATGCTAATGAAATGTATTTTAAAAGATTGTTGTGGGACATTGATTCTGATCCTTAACTGTGCTATTAATACCTATTTGCCCTTCCGTTCCTCGAGATGGCAACCCTCTCCCTGTGATGAAATATAATTTTTAATTTATTCAGGAAGGGATGAAAAATGGATGATCTTAGAGGTACAAAAGCCGGAGTCTAGATTGCCTGCAGCTTGCAAACAGGTATTACAAAATAGAGCCATTTCGGCAACATCAGCCTGCAAATGGATTTGAAATTGAGTGGAAAACCATGCGTGCGGAGGGTTAGACTCTTAGCTGCCTTGAAGGGAATTATAGCGAGTAAAATATTCACGCCCCAAAAAAGGGCAAAAGTAAATGAAAGAAGGGGTGACACTTAGACCAATACGCTTTCAATTGCCTAGACTAAAAAGACGCAAATCCGGTTTTCCTGAAGAACAAAGTGCCTACAATTAAAATATCTGTATTAATGCTGCTCCAGGAGTTCATTTTTCCTTCACTTTATTGTGCAAGATTCAATCCCACACAGAAAGTGATTCCATTGGCTGAAAGATCTTGCTTTGGGAATTGTATAAAAAAAAAAAGTATA
>NW_015542360.1:83772-85254 GCF_001515605.1 Sinocyclocheilus anshuiensis | reverse complement strand
CTTTGAAAAAAAAAAGTATTAATAAAAAAAATTATAAATTACAGAATTTCGATTCTCTCTGTGAAATATCGAGTAAAATCAATGCGTAACGGCACATAAGCACTTGAAACCGATGCACGTTGTAAAAAGTACTAAAACAAGCATTACCTTTTCTGCAGATTGTGCCGTCCCAAAGAAAATGGGAATGAAGGCGAGCCACACAATGCAGGTGGTGTACATGGTGAAGCCGATGGGTTTGGCTTCGTTGAAGTTCTCCGGAACGCCTCGCGTCTTGATGGCGTAAACCGTACATGTTACCATCAGCAAGATGCTGTATCCTAGAGAGCAAATGATTTGAAGGTCCGTAATGTCACACTTGAGAACCCCTCGGGCCTTGTCGGGGTTTATGGTCTTCTGCTCGTCGTAATCGATTATGGTGTTCGGAGGATCCACTCCAAACCATATGAGGACCCCTAAGAGCTGGATGGAGATGAGGCTGGAGGTGATGGCTAACTGAGACGTCGGGCTGATCAGTTTAGGTGGAGAAACCGACTTCTTCCCTTCCTCGAATATGCGGTAAATTCGATTGGTCTTAGTGAGGAGCGCGGCGTAGCTAATACACATTCCTAACCCAAGGAAGATTCGTCTGAAGGAGCAAACGGCAATGTCCGGAGTGGCGATCATTACAAACGTGATGATATAACACAAGAATATCCCTGTCAGCAGAACGTAGCTGAGCTCCCTCCCAGACGCTCGTACGATCGGGGTGTCATTGTAGCGGATGAACGTCGCCATAACAAAGATGGTGGCAATGATGCCGAGCATAGCCAGGAAGACGGGAATGACGGCCCAGGGTGAATGCCACTCCAGCTTGACGATCGGGATGGGCTGGCATCCTGTCCGGTTGCCGTTCGGACGCATGTTGTAAGTGCAGAGTTTGCAGGACGTCTCGTCATACTGGTACTGGTAGCCGTCGCAGGGCTCGCAGTGCCAGCAGCACGGCATGCCTTTCACCATCTTCTTGCGTTGACCCGTCTTACAGGGCAGACTGCAGACTGAGCTGGGTATTTCCATCTCACCGTTGGCCCACTGCATCTCATCGATCTACAAAGAAATGGACACAAAACAGCATTTGGGTTAATGACAATGCAATTTTTTTTTCTCTCTCTACTATATTTTTTACAAAAATACATAACAAATAAAATTAATTGATTATATGCACTGGCTTAAATACACCACTCTAATAATGAGTTTGACATTTCTGAATTTAAATTTAATTTGATGTTTTTTGGTGGGTATGGGTGAAAAAATGTCAGTAGAATAGATCTGTTCTTATAGGATAATGAAAGAAAAAAATAAAATGTAATTCTTGAAAATAAATCCTTGTAGAGGATTAACAATTAAAATAAAAGAATAATGAAAATATATTTTTTTAAATATTTGAACAAAACTGTTTCACTGCTTATATATATATATATATATATATATATATGAGAAATATCA
>NW_015542360.1:31897-83654 GCF_001515605.1 Sinocyclocheilus anshuiensis | reverse complement strand
ACACACACACACAAACAAACAAACAAACAAACAAAAACACAGCAACATAAAACACAAAGAACAAAAAGCCCCAACACAACATGAAACAACAAAAATAAAACAAAACACCACAAAACATGACACAAGAACAAAAAAATAAATAAATACACAACAAAAATACAATATAACAAAACAATAATAAACAAATCAACACGATACAACAAAAAAATAACAAAAACAACACAAAACAACAATACAAAACAAAACAAAAAAACAGCACACACAAAACAAAAAACAAAATCAAACCGAAACAAAAACACAAGAACAAAAAAACTACAAGAAACAACTAAATAAAACAAAAACACACTAGAAAGCAACAATACGACACAAGAACACAATACAAAAAACACAATAGAACAAAACAAAACTTGAAACAAAAAAATAAAACAAAAACACAAAAAACACATCAAAACAACAATACCAAAATAAAACAATAAACAAACACTGCAAAACAACAAAAATGCAACAGAGCAACGAAAAAAAAACACAACACACAAACCAAAACAACACTATAAAAACAAAGAACACAAAACAAGAACACATACACAAAACTCTCTCTCTCACACACACACACACACACACACACACACACACACACACACACACAAACACAAACTAACAAATAAAACAGGAAATGACATCAGAGAGGACCTCTGCAGACTCTCATGACTGTGTGTCAAGGTCAGTTAGTCTTTTAAAATATATTTAACTGGTTGTGCATTTCAAAGTCATGTAAAGCTCTGGAGTATTCAAGAATCTATATTGCAATTTTAAAAGAAATTGTTTAAGAGCAACACAACCAACATGCTCCTATTTTTTAAGTTAACAAGTTAATTATGTGCACCCATGAAAGGGCGTAAATGCTTTTAAGTGTGATCATAGGGAAGAAAAGAAAAATGCATTATTTTGAGCCTGCTTATTGCTTTCTGTCCACTCCCTTATACCTCCGTTAATATGCACTTTGAATTTCATGCCTTTCATTCAAACATTGCTGATTGCAGCGTGATTATCAGTGATTTATTTTAGCCCTTCATGGCAACAATCACCATGGAGACGGCCACATTTTAAAGAAAACAGGCAATAAGAAGGTGGTGAGAGAAATGCGGCAAATAACACTTTTGGAATGCGTGAATAAATCACATCACATAATAAAAGAGCACTGAAGAACAGTTTTAATCTCTTATAACTTCACAATGATTACAGGTTTGGATTTAGTGGAGAAATAAATCAGCATTTGCTTTCACCAAGTGGCCTGGATAAAAATTCTGAATTTAAATAATACACAGAAGGACTAGAGAAACGTGTTAATTTAAAGAAATAATTAATTCATATCATTTGTTCATTTGTCTTTTTAATATAATATTGAAAGTATAAAGATGAAAAAAACAAAAAAAAACTGCTCCTTGTTCTTCCCCCCGCCCCACGAAAAACTAGAATTCAGCTTAAATTTTAGTTTTTCGTTCAGGGGTAGAAAAATTGATAAACAGCTTGAATATTCGATTTCATATTCGAATATACATTTCTACAGGAAATGTAGTTGCAATAAATGCGTTATGAATCTGTACAACTGCAGCAGTGGATGACTATTATTCTGCAGCGTGATACTCGGGAAGAACTGATGACGGCACGGTTTGATCTTCGGCTGACCAATCAGCAGAAAGAGGCATTTAATTCCCGCCCAAGTGTAGAAATCGAATATTCAAGCCGTTTATACATTTTTCTACCCCTGAACGAAAAACAAAAATTTAAGCTGAATTCTCGTTTTTCGGAAAAAAACCTGCGACTTTACCTGCACGACTTCACTGAGCAAAGAAACCGGCAACGCACCTAAGTATTATTTTTATCTTCCCTTTACACACTCTCCTTTTCACTTCACTGAGCAAGGAAACCGCCATGGCACTTAAGTATAATTTTTATCTTCCCTGTACACACTCTCCTTTTCTGTCCTCTCTTTTCCACCTCTATCATGTGTTTCCAACACATTCCGGTTGTCTCTCGACAACGCTCTAACGTCACACGCAGACGGCAAAGCAATCTTGCTAACCTGCATCCTATCGCTACATCTTCTACTGCACCTCTTTCTATCACTGTGGGTCTCTGGAATTGTCAGTCAGCTGTCAACAAAGCAGACTTCATTTCTGCTTTTTTTTTACAATCCACACTCAGCATCTTTGGCTTGACTGAGACCTGGATTCGTCCAAAAGACTCAGCAACCCCAGCTGCTCTATCTAACAATTTCTCTTTCTCTCATACCCCCCTTCAGGTTGGCCGGGGTGGGGGCACTGGTCTGCTCATTTCTATTTGATCTTAAATGCCTTACCACTACAAGTACGCACAAATCAGGCAACCAACTTGACTTAATTTACACACGCAATTGTATTGCAGACAACATTTTGGTAGAACCCCTACATATCTCTGACCATTTCTACATTTTGCTACCTGTGTGCCACCAACCCCTATACCGTTTACTTTTAGACGAAACCTACGCTCCCTTTCACCCTCCCATCTTTCCTCTGTAGTATCCTCCTCTCTTCCCTCACCTACCCATTTTTCATCTCTGGATGTGAATGCAGCAACTGACACTTTATGGTCTACTTTAACCTCTTGTCTAAACAATGTCCTCTCTCATCCAGGCCAGCATGGGCTGACCCTTTTAACCCCTGGTTATCCCATGTTCTTCGTGAGCATCGGACCAAACTCATCGGTGCAACTCAAAAGGTCCCTCAGACCTGAGTATGTATCAGTCTTTGCTTTCATCTTTCTCTGCTGAAGTCCATACTGCCAAATCTTCATATCTCCATATAAGATCAACAGCGCTCCAGACACACGTAACCTCTTCAAAACATTTAATTATGTCCTCTGTCCCCCTCCACCACCTCCCACCACTTCAATAACAGCTGATGATTTTGCCACATTCTTCACAGACAAAACTAGAACAATCAGTAGTCAATTCTCAGCACCACACACACAGAACCTCAAACCAACCACACCCACTGCTAAAACTCCCATCTTCTACTTCTGTCCCCTCACTGAGGCAGAAGTCAAAACTTCTCCTCGCCAGCCATCCTACAACATGTCCTCTAGACCCAATCCCCTCACACCTTCTCCAAGCCAACTAGGTATCATTGTTTCTTTCACAAACTGGACGCTAACCAGTCAGGTTTCAGGAGTGGCCATTCAACTGAGACTGCGCTACTGTCAGTCACGGAAGCCGCGCGGATTGCAAAAGCTGATTCCACATCATCAGTTCTTATTCTGCTGGATCTATCTGCTGATTTTGACCGTGTCAATCATCAGATCCTCCTGTCCGCCCTCTCATCACTGGGCATCACAGTGATTCAACTTCGCTGGTTTGAATCCTGACTTCCATCAAGCACAATCAAACCTCTACAAATGATTCAGAATGCAGTCGCACGACTGGTCTTCAACAAGTCCAAAAGAGCCCATGTTACACCTCTTTTTTATCTCCTTGCACTGGCTACTGGTTGTGGCTCGCATCAAGTTCAAGACATTGATGCATGCATATAGAACAGCCACAGGCTCAGCACCCGCCTACTTCCACTCACTCTTAAGAATCTACATCCCCTCCAGAAGTCTGAAATCCGCAAGTGAGCGATGCCTTGTGGTTCCATCACAGAGAGGCTCAAAATCACTTTCCAGAACAATCTCGTTCACCATTCCTGGCTGGTGCAATGATCTTCCCAACCCTATCCGGAATGCTGAATCCCTGACAATTTTCAAGCGACAGCTGAAAACTCATCTCTTTCGACGCTACTTGACTTCATCCTAAATTAAAGAAAGAAAAAAAAGTTGTCTTTCTTTTTATTTATTCCTTTCCTTTCTAGCTTGTACTTTTTTGAACAAATGCCTGAAACTTGGTATTACGAGCACTTCCTGTGTCTGTTTGCCTCTTTATGAAGAATCGCTTTATGTATTCCCCAATTGTAAGTCGCTTTGGATAAAAGTGTCTGCAAAATGACTAAATGTAAATGTAATGCGTTTCTGGATGGACCAGCCCTTTAAGAAAGCACTGTGATCTAAATGTTTATGCTTTATTAAACCAGTGCAACATAAATCCTTGCTAAAAATCAGGGATAGTTTGACCAAAAACAAAAGCTAACACCAAAAACCTGGGTATTGATGGCTTCTCCAGAGGACAGCAAGAGACAATTAGCGCCAGAGAAACATTCTATTACACCTGGCTATTATTGGGTCGTGTTTGGACTGAAGAGCATTTCGCTATTTCCGTGGCAACACTGTGAATGCTGGACTGACACCTGGAGATGCCATAATGAAAAGCCACATCAATCCAGATGTCGCACTCCAGAGCCCGGCTGATTGAACACGGCCAGCATTCTGCCGCCCAAACAAAAGCAGAAAGACAGCACAGTTAATTTAGCGACTGAATCCCATCTGGGGGTCGTGGTGGAAAGGCACAAGAAAGAATGAGAGGGCTTTTTTTCTTGTTCATGGTCTCTGAATCTTATTTGAAATTCCTTGTACCATCTGATCTCCTTTCTTGCTATCATTTTCTATCCAACTCTCTCGTGCAACTATGCAGTGATCCTTTCTCCTTGATCAATTTTAAGAAATGGCTCCATTTTAATCTACAGGTATTTGAATTAAAACATAAATAAATAAAAGGAATTGATTAAATTGCAAATTGAAAAAAAAAAAAAAAAAAAAATTAAAATCAGCAGAGAAACAAAATGGCTAAGAAATGTTCTTCCACCATGGAAAGCATATAAAAAATAAAGCAAAAAAAAAAAAAAAAAAACACCAACACAAAACTAAAAACAACACACCAAAACTAAAATCAAAACTAAAAACAAAACAAGAAAGAAGAAAAAAAAAAAAAAACACTGCAAAAATCCCACCAATACAAAACTAAATACCAAACAAAAAGGCAAAAAACACGACACAAATAATAATAAAATAAATAAAAAAGGCAAAAAAACACACAAAAACAAAACAATACAAAATCAAAATACAACAAAACTAGAAAAACAAAACAAAAAGGCAAAAACAAAAAACACCAAAACAAAACACAAGATAAAAAAGGCAAAAAACAAACAAACAAAACAAAAGGGGGAAAAACACCAAAACAAAACTACAAACAAAACACAAAACTAAAAATGAAAGCACACTAAAAAGGCAAAAAACATACACACCAAAAACTAAACAATACTAAAAATAAAAGTTAATAGTTAAAGTGTTTACACAATAGTTAGGTGTGATTACAAACTAGTTTACCCAGTAATTGTGTATACCATATTTCGTCTTCTTTTTTTTTTTTTACGCATTTTAGGCCCTGTCCCAAATGGCACACTTCAGTTGCACTAATTTAATGTAAGTCTTACATTGTGTCCATCAAGTCCACACGACCATAGGGTGTCCCATTTCTTCATTTTAGCTTTCTGAAGGGTGCTCGTGAGCGCCCCCTTTGCGGCCTCGATGCGCACTTCTGCCGAGCCAGCACTGAGGCGAGCTCCATGGCAGACTTCTACCCGTCAGTCAAAGCAGCATTACATCATGAAAGTGTGGACACAGAGGAAGACCGCGAGGGTTTAGGGTGCAATTTGGGACAGGGTGTCACACATTTAGCTTAGCAACATATTAAATCTTAAATGACTCTCATGACTGTTAGGATGCTGCCTTAGTAAGCTTACTAGGTTTTGAAATGCAGCAAATATGTTTATGGGTAATTCATACTGAATCTTAATAAAAACTAACAATTTAATTTGAATTCTACACCATAAAATTCAAGTCACAACACTGCATTTTTTTTTTTGTTTTTTTTTACTACAAATTTATTTACAATGCTTTCTGGCACATACATGAACATGTGTGCAATGATTATGCACAAATATCCACACTTTGATGAGTCTTAAAACTCTGCTATTCTCATTAGCTCCATTAAACAAGTTATCATGATATCAGATGCTAAAGCACAATATATGCAAAGATGAAAAACGCATACATCCACGGCCTCATGAGATCGGCTTGCCAGGAGCAACAGTCGGAGCAGAATCAATTATTTACCCAGAACACCAAATATCTCTCTGATAAAACAGAGACAGCAGTGCTGCTTTAAATTATTGAAGCACGTTCGCTCAGATGATGTCACATTCGAGAAAAGAACCTGAGAATTACTCCCTCAGCCTTGTCATCTACAGGACGATACCACACAATCCTCTGAGACAGGGTTTTCATATAAACTAAAACTTACATGAAAACAGAATTAATGGAAAGCAAACTAAAACACAAAGCTACAAATATGTTTTAAAAATACCAACTGAAGCTAGTGATGAAGCTAGCTAATCAAAGCAAGTGGTTTTGAATCAATGCTTTGAAGTGCATATCATCAGGCCAAGTCATATGATTTCAAAAATACAGTTTCGATAACTGTTATGGTTTGATGAATCCTTTGAACATTTGTCAAACGTGTGGCTATAACTGATCCCAGGTCAAGTTTGTAATTAAATTTGGCATACACAATAAATAAATAAATAAATATGTATATATATATATATATATATACAGTGCTGTGAAAAGGTTTTTATATGTGTGTATATATATATATATATATATATATATATATATATATGAATAAAACTTTTGTATTTTGTATTTAAGAACTTTGTATTTAAGTTTATTGTAGTTTGCCTGTACAAAAACAATTGCAGTCCTGTCATTGCATTTACATGCACTTCACTTTTTCCACATTTTATGTTACAGCCTTATTCCAAAATTGATTAAATTCATTATTTTCCTCAAAATTCTACAAACAATACCCCACAATGACATCGTGAAAGACGTTTGTTTGAAATCTTTGCAAATTTATTAAAAATATTAAAAAAAATTGCATTTATTCACAGGCTTTGCCATGACACTCAAAATTGAGCTCAGGTGCATCCTGTTTCCACTGATCAACCTTGACATTTTTCTACAACTTGATTTGAGTCCACCTGTGGTAAATTCAGTTGATTGGACATGATTTGGAAAGGCACACACCTGTCTATATAAGGTCCCACAGTTAACAGTGCATGTCAGAGCACAAACCAAGCCATGAAGTCCAAGGAATTTCTGCAGCATTGAAGGTTCACAAAAGCATGTAGTCTATGTTACCGTTAATGGAAGAAGTTTGAAACAACCAGGACTCTTCCTAGAGCTGGCCTCCTGGTCAAACTGAGCAATTGATGGTGAAGGGCCTTGCCTAGACTGGTGACCAAGAACCTGATGGTCACTCTAGTTAAGCTCCATGATCATATGTGCAGATGGGAGAAACATCACTGCAACACTCCACCAATCTGTGCTTTATGCCGGTGTGGCCAGACTCAATCTTCTCCTCAGTGAAGACACATGAAAGCACACTTGGAATTTGCAAAAAAGCACCTAAAGGATCCTCAGACTGTGAGAAACAAGATTATCTGGTCTGACGAACCTCAATTCCAAGCATCATGTTTGAGAGAAACCAGCTCTTCTCATCACCTGCAGAGCACCATCCCAAAAGTAAAGTGTGCTGGTAGCAGCCTCATGCTGTGGGGCTGTTTTTCAGTGGCCGGGACCGTGGAACTCGTCAGAGTAGAATAAAATCTCAATGAACGTAAGCACACAGCAAGAGTGGCTTATAGACAACTCTGTGAATGTCCTTGAGTGGCCCAGCCAGAGGCTGGGCTTGTACCCAATCAAATATTTCTGGAGAAACCTGAAAATGTGCGTCTGCCCCCATCCAACCTGACAGAGCCTGAGAGGTGAGGAGAAAAATGGCAGATAATTGCCAAATGAGGATGATCAAAGCTTGTCGCATCATACCCAAAATACTTGAGGCTGTAATTGGTGCCAAAGGTGCTTCAACAAAGTACTGAGCAAAGGATGTGAATATCTTTATGTACATGTTCGTGTCCTTTTTTTTTTATTTATTTTTTTTAAAGAAGTTTGCAAAGATTTCAAACAAACTTTGTTCACGTTGTCATTATGGTGTATTGTTGGGAGAATTGAGGAAAATTAATTTAATCCATTGTGTTTCTGGGAGAAAATACATCCAACCAGCAGATGGCGATATGCTGTTAACACACTGTGTACAAAAACGATTAGACGTAATTAGCAAGTTAAGTCTCTTAAGTTTAAGGACATTTCAAATAATATGCAAATATTATAAATATGCAAAGCATATTTCAAAATACAGGGAAAAACACAAATGTGGGAAAAAATCCTTCATATTAACAGTACATTGGCCCTCATTTTATACAGGCTTTTCTTAGAGTGTGTGGGACATTTGTTCTTGGCAAAAACATTACCAAAGTAGTTTTTTTTATTTATTTTTTTATAAAAAGGGTTCACCCTAAAATGAAAATGCTGTCATTAATTATTCACCCTCATGTCGCTCCAAACCTGAAAGACCTTCTGTCCTCTTCAGAACACAAATTAAGATATTTTTGATGGAATTCAAGAGCTTTCTGACCCTCCATAGACAGCAAGGGTCCTGCCATGGTCAAGGCACAGAAAGGTAGTAAGGACATTGTTAAAATAGTCCATATGACATCAGTGGTTCAACTGTAATTTTATGACGCTACGAGAATACTTTTTGTTCGAAAAGAAAACTAAAATAACGACTTAATTCAATGATTTCTTCTCTTCCAGGTCAGGCTTCGACGCCCATTCACGACAGTATCATGACCTTACTGGGCCATAAAACATGTCAGTTGCGTTGCTGTCTATGCAGGGTCAGAAAGCTCTCGGATTTCATTAAAATAGCTTAATCTGTGTTCCGAAGATAAACAAAGGTCTTACAGGTTTGGAACAGCATGAGGGGGAGTAATTAATGACAGAATCTTCATTTTTGGGTGAACAAACACTTTAACTTGGAGCATTGAATACTTCACTTTCTATGCATTTAACAAATAACATTAATTCATGTGGTGTATTTATTTCCTTTTTTTTTTCTTGAACTGATATAAACAGAAATGTGCATTTTCAGGCCCCCACAATGCTGTTGTCATATAAATGGCCAAAACTTGTAAAAGGTTTTCTGTTTTTAGTAAAAAAAAGGGTGTTGTGTAAACACCCCCTGAAAGTAAATTGAAATGTAAATGAAATAGAAGTGTTAAAAAATAAAACTAATTTGAAAGTGCAACAATAAAAAGTTCACAGCTGAAAAACTTTGAGCCATCAAGCTAGCAGTCTAGCAGAGAGGAGTTTTTTTTTTTTTTTGTGCCAAAAGATGTAGCATTATCATTAAAGCTGTTTTCCAGTCAAACAACCTGACTCAAAGCAGAACTAGGAATACATTACAACCCGAGTTCGAAGCACTTTTCAAACCTCAGCTTCCAACTTATTCTGACAACCTGTAATTAATTTTTCCGCTAGCTTGAATTCTTTAATCTGGGCCTCTTTTCTTGTTCAAGAAAGGTACAAAACAAAGTTACGAGTGAACCAGCCAAGTCCCCACACTTGATTTGTCGAGCTACAGTTCTCTTTAAAGAGCAATCTCTACCTCTGGGCGAATCAGATCTAGTATAATCTGCTATCATTGCTCGCAGTACAGCGAACATTGGGGGTTAGTGGCTAGCAAGCAGTCAGGAAGGAAGGCCATTTAGGGTCATTGGGAAATTGTCGGCTGAGAGATTGAGAAACTCAAACTAACTACAGCAGTCCTGACACTGGTACAACGGAAGTCAATTACTTGTCCCTCGGCGACAGATTGCCTCCGCTTTTACGAAGCGCAAACAACACGAGGTTCCCAGATTTTACTGATTAGCTGTCTCGCTACACATTTTAAATGTAAACTACTTAGAAACTACAAGATGACGAAAAAACTTGCCAGCCTTCAATCCAGCAGGGACAGACTCTCAGCGTTTTTGTCCCTGAACCAATGCAGTTCAAGCATTTGTCGACTACAGTAGAATTGGAGTTAATGAGGACACATTTCAGCAGATCTGAAGCATGCGCCACCAAACGGAGATAAAATAATGATTGCTTATAACAGTGGTTCCCAACCCTGGTCCTGGAGGCACCCCAACACTGCACGTTTTGCATGTCTCCTTAATCAAACACACCTGATTCAGGTCATCAGTTCATTAGTAGAGACTCCAAGACCTGGTGTGCCAGAGAAAGGAGACATGCAAAATGTGCAGTGTGTGTTGGGGTGCCTCCAGGATCAGGGTTGGGAACCACTGGTTTATAAACAGGTTTCCTGTTTGTAAACGCTTCCCCATCTTTCATTGGTCAGGCATTCAAACAGCCACACCCAAAACTCACGCTATTGGTTGATCCACTGTTGCTATGCTGGCCTGGTTGGGCTTCGCAAACAAACAAGGTTTTGTGACAGTATAAACACTTTTTTAGGGGAACCAACCAACAAGTGTGAATATTTTAACATCAATAAATTGCATTCATTAGCTTTAAGAAACAAAATGGTACACGAATAGAAAGGCAATTTAAATCTATTTACCAGGACTGTGTGATGCGATCTAGGAAAACCCGTCGAATGTCACGCTGGGACGTTTTCAGGAAATTCGAAAAATAGGTTGAATGTCAATTTTTTGTCAAAATTAGGGTTTCATTCAATTATTATTCTATAACATCTTGTCTATCATCTCTGAAAATATCTTGGCAAAATTCACTTGTTTAGTGCAGAAAAATAGCGATGTATTGCAGCAAGCAGAATGTTAAGATCTCTCATGTTAAGAACACACTGCGGAAGTGCTTTCTCTTAACACCACAAAAACAGTTAACCTATCAAAATAAACCACGTAAATTATATAATAAAGGTGTATCAATGCACATTTCCTGCCAGTCCTGTGTAAACTACAGCACGCAAAGTTTTTTTAATTTATTTTTTAATATCGTGAGATGGCGGAGTGCAAGAAAACAACGCAGTCTGAAGCTGCTCACTTAGACGATCTTGCTCGACTCAATCTGCTCAGTCTTGGTGATGTCAGTGCCCTAAATGATGTTATAATGGACTATTTCAAATCCAGAGATGAAGGATCGGTTGAAGAAGTTACTAAAGAGGAGGAGTCCGATGACAGTCTGTTATATGCACAGGTGCGCGCTGCGCTCGCTTTTCTAAATGTAAACTGGTACACTATTCGTGCTATCTAAACACAAGGGGTGATCAAAAGTTCACAGACTATGCCCATCATGATAAACAACGGAAAACTGTCCTCTTCAGGGTAACGTTAGTCTGTTTGTGTAATGATGCAGTATAGCGCTCCTGACAGACAGCTCTCAATAAACCCATGAAGTGAAAGTGAAACCCGTCTCACTTTAAACCCGTTTTTCTCAAAATTCCATTCTGGAGCTATCAGCCAACTTCAGATAGCCATGACTTTTGTTAAGCTATGGATATGGATAAAATAAAAACAGTTTTGGAAAGGGCTTGTACCCAGCTTTCATATGGTACACACATATATATATATATATATATATACACTAAACTAAAATACTGGTCAAATCAAATTTTTTTTGTTTTTGTTTGTTTAAATTGTTTGTTTTAATTGTTTTGTTATAATTTTTCAGTTGTTTTATTAAAAAAAGGAGTATAGCATTATATATATATAGTCGTTTGGGTTTGGAACGACTTGTGTGTGAGTAAATTAATTATTGAACTATAGTATCCTACACACTTCCATCGAGGTACCAGGCTGTGCGTGAACTTTAGAACTGCAGTATTTTGTCCCATGGCTGCTGTTCTGTTCTCAAATTCTCGTTCTTTTCATGCTTGGTCGGATCTCTCGGTTCATATCCCAGTGTGCCGGGAGTGCCGCGGCCTAATGGAAAGCTGGTCCAGAGTGTATTTTGCGATGCAGAGAGGTGGTGAAGATGGGCCCTCATTGTTCCCAGAGCCTCCTTCTCTTATCGGGCCCAGCCAGGCTTTTGCTTCCCTTCCCTGCATTTAAATTGTGTGTCAAGCACAATTGTCAATAAATCATGTCGGTGGGCAGGCCTGCGTCATAGGTGGGGTGACAACTTAAATAACGTTAGCCTGAGGGTGAAAGGCAGACCTAGTGTTTGCACGGCAGAGAACATCCCACAAAACAGACAGGTAAATAATAATATTAAATAAATATGTGAATGACATGCAATAACTGGGTGCATTCACTGCTGAAGTAGGAAACAAATCATGCAACCTTGACCGAGGACTCCAAATATTCTTCAATTCCCCACATACAATACACTTGCCAAGTGCACACAGTAAGACAGAATGATTTTGCATTACATTAACAACATTTTTACATTTGCTAAAGAAAACGGGAGTGGTTTTTGCCCGTAAACAGCCTTTCTTCAATGGACTGTTTTAACCATCAAGTAACAAATAAAATTGTCCTTACACCCTGAATGCATGTGAGTGTAGACATTCATAGTAAAAAGTATTTTGTACAAATGTGGTGAATTACTTTTTGATAAATATCACCAAGGGCCCTATCATCCACCCGGCGCAATGCGGCGCCAGGCACAACGCAAGTGTTTTTTGCTAGTTTCATCCTGACACAGTTAGTTAATTTTTACGTCCTGTGCCACATTGTTTAAATAGCAAAGGCATTTGCACCCATTTGTGCGCTCATGGGCATGCTAGTCTGAAAACGATGTGTGTTCAGGCGCATTGCTGGCGCGTTACTATTTTAAGGCAGCTGAAATAGACTGCCATTGACCAATTAAAACCTGGTCTAAAGTCAATGGCGCAATACTTTTTTGTTGTTATTTAAAGAGTACATTAGTAATATGCGCCTATAGGCAGGTTCACAACTCGCATACACTTTGCTTATTACACACACAGGGCAGCACACAAAAAAATTTTAAATTTGAAAAACTAATGGATTCAAAAGTAAAAGATTAATATTGTGTACATAAATATAAAAATGCCTACATGTCATAATGGATAGCTTTGGTGGAATCCGGCTTGTCCCGTAGATGGTCTGCTCGTGCGTGAGGTTAAAGCCCTTTTCTCGCTAGAGAAGCGTTTTTCTGATGAGCAGTTTTTGCGCTTGCAAATTCTGCCGTGTAAATAGTGAATCTGCCATGGTGCGAGCACAACTGGCTTTTAAAGGGAATGGGAGATTAGACTCTGATTGGTTTATTGCACGTTACGCACAAAACACACCCATTACTCATTAAGAGAATAGGGACAACCCTTTTAGACCATGCGCCGGGCGCGCCAAAATTTTTTTTCTCGTCGTTAAACTAGCAAAAGTGGATTCGGACATGCCCTAAGTGCATCTGCGCTGTGCGCTTTAGACCATGCGCTTAGATCGTTAAAATAGGGCCCTAGGTGTTTTGGGGGGCTGAACATTTTTTCTGTAATTTAGCTTTTAAATTAAATTAAATTACTGTTTGTTTGCTTGCATGTTTTTACCAGTGATGTTATTGTTAGCTAAAACTAAAGATAAACTATTAGAAATAATTTTTGGTAATTGAATTAAAGCTGAAATAAAATACAATTCAAATATTATACAATACATATTGTATATAATAATAGTATATAACTTTTCAACTTTTTTAATAGTTGAAACTATGTTTGGTAGTTTTTTTTAGTAGATTAAACAAGTTTTTAGTAGTTTAAACTATAACAAATAATTTTTAGTAACTGAAGTAAAGCTGAAATAAAATACAATATAAATATACAAAAATATATATAAATTCATCCATTTAAGTTGAAAAAAATAGTATAGAAACAATTTTCATTTAGAAATTCTGAATTAGAAAAAAATTCTTATAAAAATCCTAAGTAAATAAATAAATAAAAACAACTCTGAAATATCTTCATTATTTAGATTTTACTTAATATAATTTTTACAGTTTACTAAAACTGAAATAAAAATAAATATGTGAATGACATGCAATAACTGGGTGCATTCACTGCTGAAGTAGGAAAAATAAATCACGTAACCTTGACCGAGGACTCCAAATTATAATTAACAGTATATAAAAGTATATAAATAACATACTTATTTATAAAAAAAATTTAAATGCCTAAAGCACATAACAAAACAAAACTAAATATAAAATTAAAACAGGTAGTTGTTTGGTAGTTTAAACTACTAAAAATAATGTTTGGTAACATAGTATATAATAATAGTATATAATTTTTTCAACTGTTTTGGGAAAAAAAAAAATCTAAATAAATAACAACAACAACAACTTTGAAATATCTGTCCTTTTACAGGCTTTTTTTAAAATGAAAACTCAAACAAATAAAAAGCTAATTCACAATAGTAATACTATAATAGTATATATATAATATATACTATATATCAATAGTTTAAGTAATTTAGTAATTGTTTTAGTAACATATTTACTTGGCATATTATTTGGCATTTTAAAAAAAATAAATAAATGTGGCAAAGTCTGGGCCAGATGAATACGAATAAAAAGAATAACCTCATTAAGAGAATAGGGACAACCCTTTTAGACCATGCGCCGGGCGCGCCAAAATTTTTTTTCTCGTCGTTAAACTAGCAAAAGTGGATTCGGACATGCCCTAAGTGCATCTGCGCTGTGCGCTTTAGACCATGCGCTTAGATCGTTAAAATAGGGCCCTAGGTGTTTTGGGGGGCTGAACATTTTTTCTGTAATTTAGCTTTTAAATTAAATTAAATTACTGTTTGTTTGCTTGCATGTTTTTACCAGTGATGTTATTGTTAGCTAAAACTAAAGATAAACTATTAGAAATAATTTTTGGTAATTGAATTAAAGCTGAAATAAAATACAATTCAAATATTATACAATACATATTGTATATAATAATAGTATATAACTTTTCAACTTTTTTAATAGTTGAAACTATGTTTGGTAGTTTTTTTTAGTAGATTAAACAAGTTTTTAGTAGTTTAAACTATAACAAATAATTTTTAGTAACTGAAGTAAAGCTGAAATAAAATACAATATAAATATACAAAAATATATATAAATTCATCCATTTAAGTTGAAAAAAATAGTATAGAAACAATTTTCATTTAGAAATTCTGAATTAGAAAAAAATTCTTATAAAAATCCTAAGTAAATAAATAAATAAAAACAACTCTGAAATATCTTCATTATTTAGATTTTACTTAATATAATTTTTACAGTTTACTAAAACTGAAATAAAAATAAATATGTGAATGACATGCAATAACTGGGTGCATTCACTGCTAAAGTAGGAAAAATAAATCACGTAACCTTGACCGAGGACTCCAAATTATAATTAACAGTATATAAAAGTATATAAATAACATACTTATTTATAAAAAAAATTTAAATGCCTAAAGCACATAACAAAACAAAACTAAATATAAAATTAAAACAGGTAGTTGTTTGGTAGTTTAAACTACTAAAAATAATGTTTGGTAACATAGTATATAATAATAGTATATAATTTTTTCAACTGTTTTGGGAAAAAAAAAAATCTAAATAAATAACAACAACAACAACTTTGAAATATCTGTCCTTTTACAGGCTCTTTTTAAAATGAAAACTCAAACAAATAAAAAGCTAATTCACAATAGTAATACTATAATTGTATATATATAATATATACTATATATCAATAGTTTAAGTAATTTAGTTATTGTTTTAGTAACATATTTACTTGGCATATTATTTGGCATTTAAAAAAAAATAAATAAATGTGGCAAAGTCTGGGCCAGATGAATAAGAATAAAAAGAATAACAAAACTTGCCCATGCAATACTCACCACCACACTGCAAATGAGACATGAACGATTGCCACAACATTGCACTGCATTTTTCAAGGTGTTTAGAGTAGTTTTAATTGTGTCGCTATGTGGTTTCTAATGCATTCCAATCTCTAGATACGGCTCACATCCTTTAACGCAACTCTGTGGGAATTTTTGTGTTGAATGATCAGAGGTATCTTTGTACCACACACCATGTTGCATACTGTCAGTTAGGGATGAAACTAGCAAGGTTTATTAAACCATTTACAGAAGTATAAATTACAGATATTTCTATTGTATATCACCAAATCCACTCTTTAAAATACCACTGCAATCTCACAGTCAAAAATCTTTTAAAAAGTCAACAACTGCAGCTCCAAACAAACCGTCTCCAGCCATAGAGATATTGTGTGTAGTAACTCGCACACAACAGAGGTTTCAGAGTGTTTTCCGCAAGGTGCCAAGCAGTCTCTCTAGTTGCTTAGAAACCAAGAATTAAAGCTCTCTGGCTTGCTTTCCTTCTCTTTCCTCCACTCATACGCTGCATGCATAAACGCGTCCACTGCGGCACATTTGGTCAAGGTTTTCAACTTTGACTCTGTGTGATTCTGACAGCCGTCGATTCTGGAAACAAATGGGGCTCATTTATTTACTCCACGTGGTGAGCTAGCGATGCTAGCGTTGCGCTAATGTTCGCACATCTGGGGGGGGGGAGCGAGAGTAATTAGCTTGATATCTGCTTCCCACCCAAAGCAATTTTTCGACCTGCCTTTATGGACTTTTGGGGCCGTACTCGGTCCTATTGCTCGTAATTAAGCACAGCATGGCAATCCTAATGAATTCAACAGCCCTGTTGCTATGGATACTGGACGAGATGTAACTCTTTAGCCTTCGGTGTGGTTGGTTTCTTCAGTTCTTCATCAGCTCACCTCCTCCTCTTCAACACACTCAGCGATAAATGGGATGCAGATTCGTTTGAGTGTGGGAAGCGGTGTGACAATGCTAATTACGTTAGCCCAGTTGTGCTAATGAGAGGCATGGCGATACTTGGTGTCATTAAGAATGCGCAAAACTGTCCGCAGTTTCTCAACACTGCCTTCTTGCCCATTCATATCCAAACATACATACTTCTAGTTTTAAATAAAATGAACTTTTCAATTTAATTTAATGACTAAAAATGTCACGTCGTGTAACCAATAAGTAATAAGAAATTATATATATATATATATATATATATATATATATATATATATATATATATATATATATATATATATATATATATATATATATATATATATATATATATATATATATATATATATATATATATATATATATATATATATATATATATATATATATATATATATATATATATATATATATATATATATATATATATATATATATATATATATATATATATATATATATATATATATATATATATATATATATATATATATATATATATATATATATATATATATATATATATATATATATATATATATATATATATATATATATATATATATATATATATATATATATATATATATATATATATATATATATATATATATATATATATATATATATATATATATATATATATATATATATATATATATATATATATATATATATATATATATATATATATATATATATATATATATATATATATATATATATATATATATATATATATATATATATATATATATATATATATATATATATATATATATATATATATATATATATATATATATATATATATATATATATATATATATATATATATATATATATATATATATATATATATATATATATATATATATATATATATATATATATATATATATATATATATATATATATATATATATATATATATATATATATATATATATATATATATATATATATATATATATATATATATATATATATATATATATATATATATATATATATATATATATATATATATATATATATATATATATATATATATATATATATATATATATATATATATATATATATATATATATATATATATATATATATATATATATATATATATATATATATATATATATATATATATATATATATATATATATATATATATATATATATATATATATATATATATATATATATATATATATATATATATATATATATATATATATATATATATATATATATATATATATATATATATATATATATATATATATATATATATATATATATATATATATATATATATATATATATATATATATATATATATATATATATATATATATATATATATATATATATATATATATATATATATATATATATATATATATATATATATATATATATATATATATATATATATATATATATATATATATATATATATATATATATATATATATATATATATATATATATATATATATATATATATATATATATATATATATATATATATATATATATATATATATATATATATATATATATATATATATATATATATATATATATATATATATATATATATATATATATATATATATATATATATATATATATATATATATATATATATATATATATATATATATATATATATATATATATATATATATATATATATATATATATATATATATATATATATATATATATATATATATATATATATATATATATATATATATATATATATATATATATATATATATATATATATATATATATATATATATATATATATATATATATATATATATATATATATATATATATATATATATATATATATATATATATATATATATATATATATATATATATATATATATATATATATATATATATATATATATATATATATATATATATATATATATATATATATATATATATATATATATATATATATATATATATATATATATATATATATATATATATATATATATATATATATATATATATATATATATATATATATATATATATATATATATATATATATATATATATATATATATATATATATATATATATATATATATATATATATATATATATATATATATATATATATATATATATATATATATATATATATATATATATATATATATATATATATATATATATATATATATATATATATATATATATATATATATATATATATATATATATATATATATATATATATATATATATATATATATATATATATATATATATATATATATATATATATATATATATATATATATATATATATATATATATATATATATATATATATATATATATATATATATATATATATATATATATATATATATATATATATATATATATATATATATATATATATATATATATATATATATATATATATATATATATATATATATATATATATATATATATATATATATATATATATATATATATATATATATATATATATATATATATATATATATATATATATATATATATATATATATATATATATATATATATATATATATATATATATATATATATATATATATATATATATATATATATATATATATATATATATATATATATATATATATATATATATATATATATATATATATATATATATATATATATATATATATATATATATATATATATATATATATATATATATATATATATATATATATATATATATATATATATATATATATATATATATATATATATATATATATATATATATATATATATATATATATATATATATATATATATATATATATATATATATATATATATATATATATATATATATATATATATATATATATATATATATATATATATATATATATATATATATATATATATATATATATATATATATATATATATATATATATATATATATATATATATATATATATATATATATATATATATATATATATATATATATATATATATATATATATATATATATATATATATATATATATATATATATATATATATATATATATATATATATATATATATATATATATATATATATATATATATATATATATATATATATATATATATATATATATATATATATATATATATATATATATATATATATATATATATATATATATATATATATATATATATATATATATATATATATATATATATATATATATATATATATATATATATATATATATATATATATATATATATATATATATATATATATATATATATATATATATATATATATATATATATATATATATATATATATATATATATATATATATATATATATATATATATATATATATATATATATATATATATATATATATATATATATATATATATATATATATATATATATATATATATATATATATATATATATATATATATATATATATATATATATATATATATATATATATATATATATATATATATATATATATATATATATATATATATATATATATATATATATATATATATATATATATATATATATATATATATATATATATATATATATATATATATATATATATATATATATATATATATATATATATATATATATATATATATATATATATATATATATATATATATATATATATATATATATATATATGCATATGTATGTATGCATGTGTGTATGACGTATGTATATATATAATATGTATTAATAATTTATTTGTTTTTTATATGTTTTTTTTCTTTCTTTTTTTCATTATTATTGTTTATTTATTTTTACAACAGTAAAATGTAAAAACGTAACCTTATTTTACAGGCATACTTCATGGATGTTTGAAAAACTTATAATATTGTAATCAAAGTCTACATTTAATGACTCAATGTCACGAGGTGCAAATAATCATTGAATAATAAATAATTATTTATTAAATATAAATGTTTAAATACTGTTTTACAAACAGACATTATGGATGTTTTGAAGAAAAAAAAATATTTTAATTTAATGTTTTCATTTAATGACTCTAAAATGCCATGTGGTGTGACCATCAAATAATAAGGAATAGTTATTAAATAATAAAATTGTTTATTAAATTTTATATATTTTTAAATGGCAAAGCTATAAATTATGTTTTTCAACCACACATCATGGATGTTTAAAAACTTCTATAACATTTTAATCAGAATTTTAATTTAATAACTCAAAATTGAATGTGGTGTAACCATCAAGTAATAAAACATAATTATTCAATAATTATCTATTAAATGTTAATATTATTTTTCAAAAACAATAAAAGGTTAAAAAAAATGTTTTAGAAACATCATGGATTTTTGAAAAAACTTTAATCAAAAGTTTTACTTTAATGACTAAAATGTCTAACCATTAAGTAATAAGAAATAGTTATTAAATTATTTATCAAATGTAAATTGAAATTGTAATAAAAAAAAGGTAAAGATGGTTCATCAAAACCTTTTTTTTTTCCCAAACATTTTAATCTAAATTAATTTAATGAGTCTAAATATGTCATGCAGTGTCACAAAGTAGTAATAAGAAATCACTCAAAAACACAAAAAAAAATCAATCAATCAATCAATAAAAAGTAAACAATGTTTTACAAACACATCATGGGTGTTATATAATTTTAAATAAACATTTTAATTTATTGACTCTAAAAATGTCATGTGGTATAACCAGAGATTAATTGCCCTGTTGTTATGGATACTGGACAACATAACTCTTTAGCCTTCATTGTGGTTGGTTTCTTCAGTTCTTCTTCAGCACACCACCTCCTTCTCCTCAACACACTCAGCGATAAACGGATGCAGATTCGTTTGAGTGTGGGAAGCAGTGTGACAATGCTAATTACCCTGGTTGTGCTAATGAGAGGCGTGGCGATACTGTGTCGTTATGAGTGCGCAAGAATGTCCGCTGTGGCAATTGTCTCTGGCTTGTCACACGGTGCTTTCTCAACACTGCCTTCTTGTCAGTTCGCATTGCACATTTGATCTGACACCCCGCATACGCTCCAGAGCTTCCTCGTTCAAGTGCTTGCTACGATAACTGCCGTGGAGGAAGACCCCTCTTTTAGCAGGTCCCTCGACACGCGGGTGCCACTGAATAATTATGCCGAGCGTATTAGCGCAACATGGCGTGATTGAAGGGGCGTGACTATGGAAATATCTTATGATAGTTTCTTCATGAATCTCTGTTCTTTTGCTTAATGAGTACAAGCTTAATGGATTCAGTTATGAAACAGGAATTAGCATCTTTCATTCATTCTCGGCTCATGCTGCTTTTGGGTTTTGAATGCTGGAGGCCACATCTTAAATTAACAGACGCTCATCTGCCTTTTGCTAGGCTGCAGTTGTTGTTAGACACTGAGGGCTAAAGCTAATTTAACAAACTGATATTTTATTCAACAGGAAGTTTTACAAGAACATCTGTGGTGTTAACAACAGCAAAGGGAAGGAAAAATCTTTCAAAAATCTATAGTTTTAACCGTATAAAGCATACTGTATCATATTCGATATACTGATTTTCTAAGGCCGCTAAATGATCAACATGATCTGAAAAACCTGTTGTACCTGTTTTTTTTTGTTTTGTTTTTTACAAGTAAAAGGCTACAAGTTTAAAGTATAAAGGCTTAGTATAATTGTACAAAGGTCTCTCTTTAGGTCATAGTTCAAGTGTATTTTTGCTGTGAAATCTTTACTGATTTTTTTGAAGTAAATACAACAATATGTTTATTAGAGTTTTAAAATGTCATGTGGTACAACCAAATAATTATTAATTAAATATAAATATTAAAAAAAAAGTAAAATGTATGTTTTACAAATGAAAGATGTTTTGAAAAAAAAAAAAGGTTTTTAACAATTTGATTAAAAGTTTTAATTCATATATATTAAACTACTGTATAATTTACCTAGGCATATAAATATAAAAATATCAAAGTAGCCATATAATAATCAGGATAAAGTACAGACAGAGTAATGCAATGCTTTTAGTGTCCATGTCAGAGTCTGGATCACCCTGCCAGGTTTCATTTGCAATAATGACTGACTGACTTAGACGACATAACTATTAGAAGACAATGGTGGAAAAAATGTGATGGCAAAAGATATTTGGTGTGACTCACAGACCAATAAAGTGCAAGCGTAATCCCTCAAGTGACAGAAGACACACTGGCTCTGTCCCCGAGACAGACATAATTAGCTCATCGGCTATAGGCTCAATTCTCCCAGACTAATCAAAGTTAGAAACTCCGGGGAAGTGCATAATTATACCCTGTTGGTATTAGGGAACGTATCCAATGATAAGCTAATTAAAATGAAGAATGGGTGAGCGGTTTTGTTTTCAAACAATGCTCCTTTATATGTCATGCTTGATGTTCAATTTGTGTAAATACCGTCCATTAATTTAGTGTGAACTGAATGAAGTCTACCGAGCCTTTGTTTCCTATGTTTTCATCTTGGATTGCCGGCCCTTATTCAGTCTATTGTGACGAAGGTTGGTACAACATCAGGCAGTGAATATATAAATCTGTTATTCTGGCACAAAATCAACTTGACGCAGAGTTGTGGGGATGTAGCAGACGTTTCATTATGGCTAGCTTGCTGGCGTTAGCAAACATCCCCAAGTTTGAATATCCCCAACAAGTGTCTCTATATCACATAAAATATTAAACTTAAAATGTTGTTAGTTTTCTTCTATAACAATAATACAAGTGAACATGAACTTGCCATTTTCGCCCTGTCCATATTATTATTTTTTTTTTTACATAAAAGTGTAAGTTTTTTGTTTAGTTCTTTCCCCAAAAGTATTGTAATATACAATACCATTCAAAACGTTGGTGTCGGTAAGTTTTTTTATGTTTTTGAAAGTAGGCTCTTCTGCTCCCCAAGGCTGCAATTATTTGATCAAAAATACAGTAAAAGCAGTAATAATGTGAAATATTTTTTTTTTTTGTATTGCAACATATTTTAATATGTAATTTATTTTTGTGATGCAAAGCTGAATTTTCAGCATCATTACTCCAGTCTAATATGCTGATTTGCTGCTCAAGAAACAATGTTGAAAACAGTTTCATATTTTTTGGTGAAAAATGTGAGACATTTTTCAGGAATCCTTGATGAGTAAATGAAACATCACTTATTTGAAATTGAAATATTTCGAAACATTAATATCTTTGCTGTCACCGTTGCTAAACAGAAGTATTATTTTCTTTCAAAAAAAAAAAAACAAAAAAAAAAAAGTACAGACCCCACACTTCTGAACAGTAGTGTATCAATAAGAAGAAAATTCCTTGAAGAAAAACATCAAAAAGTATTTGAAATGGTTATGAAAATTCTGTGATATTTTATCTAACTTTAAAAAGAAAAATGTCCTGCTTGATAAAATTGCATAAATCATTTTATTAACATCAAAGATGCTTAATCAGAAACCAATATCAAAGATTTCTCAAAAGATCCATCACTGTGAAATGACTAACTTTAGCACATTTCCATCCTGTTAATAACATTTTCTTAAGTTATAACTAAAGTAGAAGTAGATAGAAGTAAAAGTCCAGAATAACCATTTATAGAAATATTGGACCCACTTTATATTATATGTCTTTAAATACCATATACTTATATTTAAATTAATCAATTTTATATATTTTTAAAACAATTTTTACATTGCATTACTATGAAAAAAAGACAAATAAATAAATAAATACTTGCATGTAGTTACTTATGTAACTAATATGGTTAGGTTTAACTCACCCCTAAAATTAACCAAATCATCAAACCTGTCCCTAGCCTTAACCATATCCCACCTCAATTGCAACAATTCAACATGAACACATAGTAGTTAAAGACACCTAATATAAAGTGGGGCCAAAATGCTTACTTAAAGGGGTTATATGACGTTGCTAAAAAGAACATTATGTTGTGTATTTGGTGTAATGCAATGTGTTTATGCAGTTTTAGGTTAAAAAAATGATTTTCCATATAATGTACATTATTGTTTCTCCTCTATGCCCCGCCTTTCTGAAACGCATCGATTTTTACAAAGCTCATCGTTCTGAAAAAGCGAGGTGTGCTCTGATTGGCCAGCTATCCAGTGCGTTGTGATTGGCCGAATACCTCAAGCATGTGACCGAAATGTTACGCCCCTTAACATACTGCGATACCGTCTCCCAGCAAGACGAGGCAATGAAACACACAGCGACTCCACAACATGGCAGCGGCGGCAACAGCGAGAATAAAGTTACGCCTTATTTCTTTGCGTGAAACTTTGGGCGGCGTTATGCAAATCTTCCCACATCGTGACGTAGACATGTGTGGGCGTGTTAGAACGAGCCGTTTTAGGTAGGTGTGGTTGATTCTTAACTTTTATAAAGAATATCTCTTTGGATTTGAGACTTTAGTCTTTGCAACTTTACAGATCTTCTTTATGCACAAAGAGCTTGTAACACTCCAAACAGAAAGGAAAAATTGAAATTGCATCATATGACCCCTTTAAATTACAACAAAATCAATGTTTTTTTTTTTTTTTTAACTATCAAGTTCAAATACTGCACAACATAAATAACCCAGCTGGTTCTGCACATGGACATGAAAATGTCTATAAAAAAATATATATATACATTTTATTAAGTGAAGGATGTGCAACCAGCTCTCAAAGGTCAACATCTCTGGAAGCGTCTGTGTGACTTTTCATGACGCCTTTCATCTGACTCACCAATGCAACACTGTTGAGATCAACACTCAAGCCCCACCCACAGTCAAATCTCATTGGTGCAAAATCTCGCTCATGACCAGATATCCTCCAATCAGCTGTTATTATTTCATGTCACGCAGCAGACAAGTTGGTGGAAACATGTCACACGGAGAAATAGGAAAGGTCTCCACTAAAATCTGCTCATTTGTAGCTTATTTCTGCACTCACTGACTCATCTGTCACGTTACGTCAAGAAATCTTGAGAACCAAAAAGAATAAGCTGTGTGCCAATCCGCAGGTAGAAAGTTCATTGACGTAAAAACTGTGATGCACCAAAGCTGTTTGCAGAAGCAAGCCAGCTTCCTGTTTTAAAATTCAGAGCTTTTTATGGAAATGCAAATCCTAGGCAAATCAAGATTGCGTAATGTCATTAAATATTAATTCCTCTGCAGCAAGCAAAAACACATTAGAGCTCTTTTCCACAGCACATCCTTATGGATTCAATAATAACCAACTGCACCGTAATTCTGGGAATGGATTCAACTTGGGGTTTTATCGCAGGCGCACTAAGGAAGAAGGATAAACCCAACAACCTGCTGTTGTCTCCTGCTAGCATCTGATAAGAGTCAGTAGGTGTGCATTCAGTATCAGCGTTCCCAGTACAGCTCATTGCAACATGACCTTTCATGGCCGTCTGTGCCCAGAGAGTGAGGAAAAAACATCATTTGACACTTTCCGAAATGATGCCAAAAGCAAGGACGCTTTTGCCGCGAGACAATGGTGAGGAGAGACGCTGATTCCCTGCAGCTCCGGCCCTGCAGGACCGTTAGTGGGACTTTCTCTTTGTTTCTTCAGTGCTCTCTGTGGGGAGAGCTGAGGATGAGGCATAAATGACATTTGCTTTGGAAGACGTAGGCGATCCTTGGAGATGGATTCTCGTCTGTGACTCCGAGGAGCTATTGTGGCGCTAACAAGCTTCAGTACTCAAGGGGGCGATAAAGTTGCATTCGAATGTTGCTAAACTGAATGTAAATGTTTAGAAATACATGGAATATGTGAAAAAAAAACAACAACACTATTTCTCTCTGCTATGACAAAAGCAGAAAGCAAATAAATGGTTTATGCTAAAGGCTCTTACAGCATTCCTTGCGACAATGCTAAAAACGCAACTATTCCAAAATTTCCACCCTTTACCGAACTTTAAAAACATTTATGGATAATTCAGAATGTTTTCTGTCACTTTAACGAGTAAAAAAACAAAAAGTCATCTTATCTTTTCTTGATTTTGTAAACATTCCCACTTTACAGCATGCTAACAGCTAAAGCATGCTGATTTCCAAGTTTTTATTTTTCAGCTTTCGGCACAAATTAAAATGTTGAGAATGAGCGACGCAATGCTTGGTAAGACTAAAAGAGCCACAGAAGTACTTGTCAGATTTAAAATGCCCATGATCCTTGGAAAAGGATTGTCATCTGTGACTCAGAGGAGTTACTGTGCCGTTTAACAAGCCTCAGTACTCAATGGGGCGATAGTTACCGTCAAATTTCATTAAACCAAATGTAAATGTAGAAATGCATGGAATATGTTGCTCTCTCCCTCCATGACAGCAGAGGGAATTTACCACAGAAGCAGACGGTTTATGCGAACGGTTTATGCAACGGTCATTCCTTGTGGAAATGCTAAGAATGCAGTTAACACAAAATGTCCACACTTTAGCAAATTTTTAAACATTTATGAATAATTCAGAATGTTTTCTGTCACTAAGTAATATTGTCTATTCTCAGTTTTGGAAAGATCCCCACAGTATAGCATGCTAATGGATAATATTTGCTAATATGTGATGTTTTTTCACCTTTTGAGCACAAAATAAAATGTTGAGAATGTGTGAAACAGTCACTAAAAGTGTTGTTTTTATTTTTAGAAATATCCCAACAGTATTTTCAGCTTTCGGCACAAATTAAAATGTTGAAAATGAGCAACGCAATGCTTGGTAAGACTAAAAGAGCCACATAAGTACTTGTCAGATTTAAAATACCCATGATCCTTGGAAAATGATTGTCATCTGTGACTCAGAGGAGTTACTGTGCCGTTTAACAAGCCTCAGTACTCTAGGGGGTGATAGAGTTACCTTCAAATGTCATTAAACCAAACGTAAATGTAGAAATACACATAAACAACTTGCTTAGCATATCATTTTCTTCACACTGTTGCCATTCACCATGATAAATAGAGGAAACTGACCATAGAAACAGTTTATGCTAACAGCCATGATAGCGTTCTTTGTTGTAATGCTAAGAATGCAATTAGCGTGAAATCCCACAGTATAGCATGCTAACAGCTAAAACATGCTAATGTCAGATGTTTTTCACATTGAAAGCACAAAATAAAAAGAAAATTATCAAGAACGAATAACACTGCAGATGTTAAGACTAAAAGAGGCACAGTAGTTCTTGTCACTTTAAAAATACCATGCATCACTCAGTTAAGCCGATTCAAGCCGATTCTAAAGATTTCATCTGGTCAAAAAATGTGTGACAAAATGTTGACAAAAATAAAGGGGAAAGATTGTGAACTAAAAAAATATGACCTAAAAATGATTGTTTTGCAAATTTATGTTTATAAATTTATGTTTTTAATTTATGGTCGCATTGCGAATTGTGTTCTGATTTGCGAAGAATATTTCAGGTCGTTTTGCTAAACCTAATCTGTATGTACTCCACAATTCTTGTACGATCAGCAGTTTGTCGAGGAACTACGGGAAGCAGCATCGTTCCTTCGTCGGCGAGGGAAGACAAGAAATCCCTGTAGGATGGTTTGCGGCACTCTCTCACTGTTTCCTCGATTTCCCCTCTGTGAAGCGCCGAGGACGGGGGTTGAGGCGTAAATGACATTTGCCGCAGAAGCCGTAGGTGATCTTTGGAGACAACTCAGTCAGACTCCTCATTTATGACTCAACGGAGGCTGCAAGATGTGAATCACAAGTGGACAACATTCTCACCCTCACTTTCTCCCTTCTTCTCTCCTCTAATAATACGACTTCTCGCAGGCTTAGCACAAAAAGGATTCCCACAATGCAAGACAAATCCATTTACAATGTTATTGAGGCCAAGCGAGAACACAGCCTGACAAATATTAAGTACATATGATGAGATGCATACTTCCTGCAACAAATACAATTATTCTTTGCCTTCATAGAAATAAAAGTACGATCAAACTTTTGGAGGAATTACAACCAGATGTCAGGGAATTACATTGAGCTGTTGTGAATGAGATGTTGTAGGCGGGTTCAGATTGTCACATGACATCAAATCCTTTCCTAGCATTATTAGAATAATTATTAATGAACCTCTCGGTGGAATTTCAATTGATGACTAATGCAAATCAGTGATTGTTTATACAGCAAGAGCAGACATAAAAATCCTTTGTAAAGATCATGTGATCTCAAGTCAATAACACTTATCTCAACTAGAATGTCTCTTATGACTTGGATGAAGTTTTTTTTTATTATTATAACGGGTGATTTTCAATTACAGTTAACAAGGTGCTAATCTAAGAAGTTTAATTACAAAGAGTAGACTATCCACCAGTGTTTAAAAGACTTTGAAACAAATGGCTAAGGCCAAAAATATATTGCACTTTATACAAGAGCATGAACATATTGTAGATGTGAATGATTGGTCAATAAATTGCAATACATTGCTTTATGTTTGTTAAATTTAACCTAGTCTCATGTGGGCTGATAATAATTAGTGAGAAATAGTCAAATTTATTTATTAACAAACAAACACAAAAGAAAAAAAAACTTTTTTGTTAACTAAACTAAACAAAAAAGGACAAAACCCATTAATAAACAAAACAAAGTAACAACACAAAACAACAAGCAACACAAACATAAAACAAGCAAACACAAAATAACAAAACATGAAACAAAAAGCAAACAAAACACAGAACAAAGCAACACAAACATAACACAACACAATGCAAACACAACAACCAACACAAAATAAAACAAACAAAACACACACAAAACCTAAAACAAAATAAAACAACACAACAGAACAAACACACAAAAAAAGAAAACACAGAACAATAGAACAAACACAAAAAAAACAAAAAAAGAAATAACACTAAACCACAAAATGAAAAAAAACAATATGAAACAAAACAACAAACACAAAAAAAGAAATAAAAACAAAGCAACACAAGTCATAAAAATAAAACACAAAACAAAACAAAACAACCAAACACAAAAAAACATTAAAAAAACAAGCAACACAAAATAAAAAGCAAATACACAACCACATCACATAGAATACTAGTCTACACTGACACACAAACAAAATACTCAGTGGTCTAGTTCAGTGGTCTCCAACTCAGTCCTGCAGATTACACCTCCAACCCCAATCAAAAACACCCGAACCAGCTCATCAAGATGTTCAAGGTTGCTTCATAATGACAGGCAGGTGTGGTGGAACAGGTTGGAACTGAAGTTTGCATGATGGTAGCTCTCCAGGAGTGGGGTTGGAGATCCCTTATCTAGTTGTTTTTGTTGAACGGAACAGCCATGTTGTTCTCTGCTAGTCTTTTTAGCTTGTTTCATTTTCCATCCTAAGTTATAGCAGCAACACTGAAAACACCAATATCCATGTTTAGCACCAGAGCTCATGCAACCACCGCCGGCTCGCTATGCAATATAGTCGTGCCACGTACCAACTGCTTTGACATGGTTAACAGGTTAACTGACTTGTAACACGTGTAAGGGCTCACGGCCTCCCAAACTCACACAGTGTATGGATTTACAGTAATGCTGAGAGTGAGACTTCATAATCAGACTGCGTATGAGAAGAACTTGATTTTGCTTTATTTGAATTGAACTTTATTTATTGCTGCCGTGTGCATGCTCAATAATCCCAGCATGCATAGACATGAACAGATTGCTGATATTATTAATGCACATCTAATAACCTGTACTCCCCGGGGGAAGGGTTTCTCATACGTTAACATATAATCTATGGTTCAATCAGAGGTTATGGTCTTATGAAGCTCTGGCTATTAAGATGAATCTTTTAAATGTCCCTAGCAATTATCTGGACTAAATTATATTATGTTTAACTGCTATGCTTGGCTGTGCCCAACTGCTGGGTGTAGAAAGAGCTTCCAGAACCATCAGAATTAAAATAACGGGAAAGAAACCATACACATGTACAATACAGTAAGTGGAGTAATTAATGATTATAAAATACAGAGGAATAAGGGAAATGGAGGAATAAATAATCCAGAAAAATAAATAATATAAATTATAACACATTTTAGGTGCTTACTTATTGCTATTACATGTTAATTAATATGCATAACACACAATCAAAGTATAAAAGTAAACAGGATATGAAAACTGAATATAAAAAAAGAAAATTTGTGTAAAAAAGTCATTTTTAAAGCGAACGATGAATAATATAAAAATATAAATGTAAAGTATGTCAATGAATGAATGATAGTCTAAAATAAAACTAAATAAATTCAACAACATGAAAGAAGCATGAAAATAGTTTGTGTAAAAAATTCTTAATGATTTTTGAAATCTAAATAAATAATATAAATGCTAATTAAACATTCAAATGAATGAACAAACAAATAAACAAATGAATTCATAAAACGTTCTCACTTATTTTTCTGAAACAAAATGAATAATATAAAAGACATTAAGTTTAAGGAATGTAAATGAGTAAATGCACGTAAATGAATGAATGAATGAATGAAAACAAAAATAAATAAATAAATACAACAAAATATGGAAAAATTGTTGAACAATAAATAAATAAATACAACTTTCTCACTTTCTGAAACAAAATGAAAAATTATATAAATGACATTAAATTTAAGGAATGCGAATGAATGAATGAATGAATGAATGAATGAAAATAAAACTAAATAATTATAACAAAATGTGGAGAAAAAAAACATTTGTGTGGAAGAAAGAATGAATGAATGAATGAATGAAACTTTTTTCTTAAAATTATAAATAATATAAATGATATTAAATTTAAGGAATATAAATGAATGAATGAATGAATGAATTAAACTTTCTTATTTTTCTGAAACAAAATAAATAATAGGAATGATATTAAATTTAAGGAATGTAAATGAATGAATGAATGAATGAATAACCTAAAAATAAAACTAGATAAATAATAAAAAATATGGAGGGGGAAAAACATTTGTGGAATGAATGAATGAATGAATGAATGAATTAACCAATGAATGAACGAACGAAAATAAAACTAAATAAATATAACAAAATATAGAGAAAAATAAATTGTGTGGAATAATGAATGAATGAATGAATGAATGAAACGTATTTATCTTAAACAAAATTATAAATTATATAAATTGAACGAATATGAATGAATGAATGAATTAAACTTTCTTATTTTTCTGAAACAAAATGATAAATAATATAAATGATATTAAATTTAAGGAATGTAAATTAATGAATGAATAGCCTAAAAATAAAACTAGATAAATACAAAAAAATATGGAGGGGGAAATACATTTGTGTAATAAATGAATGAATGAATGAATGAATGAATGAATGTCTTATTAACGTACTTTTCTGAAACTCACCAGAATCACATAGCACAAGTTTGATGGATGAATCTGAACCACATTATCTCATGACGACACTTTTGCAGACAACATGTACTCACGTGGAGTTGGAGAGTTTCTGTCCACTGTCCAATAACTGTATATCCGGGAGTGCTGTTGATGTTCATCTGGTACTGGAAAAGATCGTACCGTCCCGGTGCGTCGCCGTTCCGATTGAACGTGACGGACGTCCCGGCGCTCCCTACGAAAGACAGACTCAGACTTAGAAACCTACCTTCAACACTCTCAGACGAACATACTGCGTATCAATCATACATCATGAAAAAAAATTGCCCCGACATGCCTCGCAGACAACAAGACCCCATTGTTTGCATTTCCACTCCGTACGGAGACAAAAGTTAGTTTGGTTGTGACAGAAATACAAACAACGTGTGCCCCTCAGGCCAACAGCGGAGACTGACAAAACCTGACATTCATCGCCATCCGATTGTTTGAAGAGCTTTACCTGCAGGGCTTGGCACTCACGATCACAAATCTGCCAAAACACAATCAACAGTGCGGCTTTCTCGAGCACAGATGAAACGCCAGCCACTCGCTGTGGACTGCTGACACGTCCTCATCACACTTATTATACTGGGACTCATGGGTTGTGCAAGGTAGCTATCAGTAGCACTTCTTTTGATATGAGAAACGTTTCCTTGAAAGGGAAGATCGCCGCTGTAGTGCAGCCTGTTTTATATACATCATATACAAAACTACCTTACTATTATTCTTACTGTTTTTGAGCTCTCAGCCACGGAATCGAAAAGCGAAAAAAATATTTACAGATGTACCCGGATTCTCTCAAACTATTGTTTTTTCTGCATCGAATCAAAAATGAATAATTGGAAAGTTAAATTGTGAGTCATTCTGCATACAAAGCATACACTCGACAAATCATATAAATAAAGTGTCAGACGGAGTGTAAATTAATATTCATCAAGGCCCTAGCATGTGATTGGAATGACAGCAATTCATTTTGGCAAATTATTTTAGTTTTTATTTTCATATTTAACTTTGTTCGTTAGTTTGTTCGTTCGCTCATGTATATATTGAAACTACAAACTAAATTGAATAAGTAATGATAAAATTCACAGATACTGTACAGAACAAGTGAAAATGGAGTAAATAATAATAATAATATAGTGCTTAAATATTACTATTACTACATATTACTTAGTATAAAAATATATAAGACATGAGAACTGATGTGAAAAAATAAAATGTGTGTATTTTTTAAAATAATACATAATATTAATTGTAAATGTACGGTGTGTGTGTGTGTGTGTGTGTGTGTGTGTGTGAATGAATGAAACTAGATAAATGCAACAAAATATAAAAAAGAATAAAATAAATTGTTTCCTACTTATATTATTATTATTATTATTATTATTATTATTTTGGCATATCATTAATTAATTCATTCAATTATTTGAATGTTTATTTCACAAAAACATTGATTTATTAATTTATAAATATCATTATGTTTATATGACTGGTTGTAGCATATGACATTCATTCTAATGATAAATAGTAATATTTTATCAAAACTAATAAATAATTAAATAATACAAGTATAATAATACAAGTATACTACTACTACTACTACTACTACTACTACTAATAATAATAATAATAATAATAATATGCCAAACTGTTTAGTTGGTTTCAAGAATTTAATACTTTTAATTATCATTGTAATAGATCAGTTGAACCACCCTGACACTTTTGACTTTATCCATCAAAATAATTTGAACACAAAAATATATAGTATTCCGTACATAAAACTGAACATCGGTGACCCATTAAACCCTCCAACCTATCTACACAACCAAAATACTGCATCATTCTGAATGTAATCCACACCCAAAGTAGTTTATTTTAAAACTACCTCAGGCTTGAAGAAAGAAGTGGCAGTGAAAGTAATTAAGGCGAGATTCAGCAAAAATACAAAAGATCGACTGTTGCGTCACTTTGAGCAACATGGGTGGACAAAAACCCGCTTGAGTGTCTTTTAGTCTCTTCATTATTTAGTCACTTTGGCGTCACCCGCTGCCTGTTCAGGTTTATTTTGTTTGTCCGTGTTTTGTTAAGAGGGCATCATGGGAAGAAGGAAGAAATGTCTTATTCTACTAATAGATTTTGGGGAGAATGAAGACACCGAAAGCTACAGGAGACCCGCAGAGATAAAGAACAACGGCACACTAGAAACACTTAAAGAGTGGATGAGGGCCTGGACAACCTGCTGAATACCACAAATAACAGCCTTCCACTTCACACTGAATTAACAAGAGTCTTCCAAGACGCTGCGCTGCTGGTAACACATTAACAAGTTTTTTTTTCAACTATAAATGCTTTTATGTACCAGGTGTTGAGTTTTATCATGTTTCTTTCATTTTGCTATGGAAGCCCATTTCCACCACGCAATTCAAAAAGTCAGAATTGCGAGATACAAACTCAGAATTCTGATTTATTTTCTCACAATTTTAAGTTTACATCTTGCAATTCTGATGTTTTTTTGTTTGTTTGTTTTTTTTCCGCAGAATTCCAAGTTTACTTATTGTAATTTACTTTTTTCTCTGAATACAGAGTTTATATCTCACAATTTTTACATTTTTCTGGAATTTCAAGTTTGCATCTCAAAATTCTGATTCTTTATTTTTTTTTCTTCTCAGAATTCTGAGTTTACATCTAACATCTTGGAATTAAAATTATTTTTTTTCTTCTTCTCAGAATTCTGAGTTCACATCTCAAAATTCTGATTCTTTATTTTTTGTTCTTCTCAGAATTCTGAGTTTACATCTAACATCTTGGAATTATAATTCTTTTTTTTCTTCTTCTCAGAATTCTGAGTTTATATCTCACAATTCTGACTTTTTTTTTTCTCTCGGAATTCCAAGTTCACATCTCAAAATTCAGATTCTTTTTTTTTTTTTTTTCAGAATTCTGAGTTTACATCTCACAATTTGGACTTTTTTCGCTGAATTCCAAGTTTACATATTGGAATTCTAACTCTTTTTTTTCTTCTCAGAATTCTGTTTATATCTCACAATTGTGACTTTTTTCTCTGAATTCCAAGTTTACATCTCACAATTCTGAATTTTTTTCTCGGAAATTACAAGTTTGCATCTTGGAATTCTGACTCTCTGTTTTTCATCTCAGAATTCTGAGTTTAGGGGCCCTATCATACACCCGGGTGCAATGCGGCATCAGGCACGACGCAGGTGTTTTTTGCTAGTTTCAGCATGATGCAGTTATTTTCATCGTATCGTTTTCTGGTCTGAAAACGAGGTGTGTTCATGCGCATTGTCGAGGTGTTGCTATTTTGAGGCAACTGAAATAGACTGTGCCATTGACCAACTAAGACCTGGTCTAAAGTCAATGGCGCAGTATTTATTTATTGTTTTTGTTATTTAACAAAATAACGCGCATAAACTCTGCTTATTACACACACAGGGATGTGCAGCAGCACACAAACATGTCAAATATTAAAAATTAAAGTATTACAATGTAAAAGATTATTATTGTGTAGGCTACATAAATATACAAATTCCTACATGTCATAATGGATAGTCATTGCATGTATCAGAATTAGGCTACCTATTTGCTCGTGCACGAGCAGCTCCGTTTCATCTCTGGAGATGCGTTCTGTCTTTGCGCTTGCAAATTCCGCCGTGTAAATAGTGAATCCGCCATGGCACGAGCGCAACTGGCTCTTAAAGGGAATGGGAGATGAGACTCTGATTGGTTTATTGCACGTTATGCCCAAAACACACCCATGACTCATTAAAAGAATAGGGACAACCCTTTTAGACCATGCGCCGGACACGCCGACCATTTTTCCCATTGTTAAACTAGCAAAAGTGGATTCGGACATGCCCTAAGTGCACCTGCACCTTGCACTTTAGACCATGTGCTTAGATTGTTAAAATAGTCCCCTAGATCCCACAATTTGGACTTTCTCTCGGAATTCCAAGTTTTCGTATCGGAATTCTGACTCTTTTCTTCTCCTTCATAGAATTTTGAGTTTACATCTCACAATTATGACTTTTTCTTTGAATTCCAAGTTTACATCTTAAAATTCTGACTTTTTTCTCAGAATTCTGAGTTTACATCTCACAATTCTGAGTTTAACTCACAATATTTTTATATAGATACTGTATATAAATTGTCAATATAAATTTAGAATTGCAAGAAAAAAAATTAGAATTGTGAGATAAAAAGTCACAGTTATCTATCTATCTATCTATCTATCTATCTATCTATCTGTCCGTTCGTTCGTTCGTTTGTCCATCCGTCTGTCCGTCCGTCCGTCCGTCCGTCCGTCCGTCCGTCCGTCCGTCCGTCCGTCCGTCCGTCCGTCCGTCCGTCCGTCCGTCCGTCCGTCCGTCCGTCCGTCCGTCCGTCCGTCCGTCCGTCCGTCCATCCGTCTGTCCGTCCGTCCGTCCGTCCGTCCGTCCGTCCGTCCGTCCATCCATCCATCCATCCATCCTCTGTGGAAATGGGCTTTAATTTTAACAACCTCATACGTGTCTTTAAAAACCCAGTGGCAAAATGTCCCAGTTATGTCACATCACAGCAGTGAATTCACCCGTTAAACTTCTAAGCTACTCAGAGATTTCCAATCTCAATATTATACAGTAATTGCACTGTAGATATTAGATTTGGACATGACCTTCTTAAGTATATTAATTATTAGTATGCAAAGAGCCTTTGAATCTTTTTTTTCCATGTTCTCGCTGGAGGAAACTCTTTTTGAACTCTTTGAAAAAATGGCAGAAACGTCAGTAGCCCAACTTCAAGCAGTATGTTCTCTCCTTTCCCACCTAAATTCTCATCGTTCCCTGTGTCTGTGACACATCCTTTCATCACAAGAGTTAACATGCATAAATAACCAGCAGACAAAAACAGGACTGTACCATTGCATTAATAAGTGCAGTACTAGATAAACAGGTTAGATGTATGACATGCACTTTCAGCAGTATCTACTTTAATGTAATGTAATGTAATTTTTTCACAGTATCAGCCAGCATAAATATAATTCCAACTATTTAATAAGTTTCAAGAATTGAATTTTAACACCATTTTCTTTGTTATGATAGATTAATTGTGAAAGTTTTATATGTCAGCCTGCATAAACTGGCTATATTAATAGCTCATATTGTTTGGCTCTGTTGGTAGATCAGTATTTCAGTATTTTTCACTTAGAAATTGCAAGTAAATTTTAGAAACTTCTAAAAATCTTGTACAATTTTCTAGAGTTTCTAAAACCTTAAACTCAATTTCCCTTTATACAGGGAATCTAGACATTTTGGGTAAATTGGGCCTCAAATTGGGTGAATGCATAAAGTGTATTGGCATTAAAAATGTTATTTTAATATTATTTATGCTGCATACAATAACATCCATCTATGAATTCAATATTCCATGAAGCTAGAGATGATTAATCAATTTCTATTTCTTAATACTTATATATGCAAATTATGCATACATAAATGTTCTAACTGTCAAGTTAACAGTTGAACATTGCATTTCAAAATAAACTACGTCATGCGTGCATATACATTCTGAATATGAATATGAATTATATATGCATGCCAGAGGGAAGGTTTTCTTATTGTGCATGCAATGCTCATAAATTATAAATGCCGTAAAAGTATTAGTGTGCTATATATATATATATATATATATATATATATATATATAATTAAAATATTGTGTTGTTAGATTCGCAACAGTTAGGATAAAGCAGAGCTCTTGTATCCTCTCTAATAGGCACTACATTACAGCCTTAAAGCACAGCAAATCACGTTTTTTTTTGTTTGTTTTTTCTTGTTATTAACTAGCTTTGATGTATTTCCATAAGCTGGCGTATGATGTTTGGACGTGGCTGTTTACTTTATAAGAACACTACAGAAAACAAATTAGCGACAGCTGAAGTAATATTATTTCAAGATGTTTTCATGTTCTTTTGTGTTTTTACGCCATGGATTGAATTGGGTGCTCATCATAAAAGACTTTTAAGCAATGGTAAACAATAGATCAAAAGCTTGTTATTATCTACAAAAGATAATATGCTGTTGTTTGGCATTTCTGTGCAGTGTGATCTGTTAATATTAGGTACTTCACGAAAACATAAGCATATCTTTACGAAACAAACAACTATGGTGGTTCATAAAACAAAGTTTTTTAAAACAAACTTCAAATTTGCACACATTGTAAATAAAATGAATTGCTTACAGTTCCTAGAATATTTAAGTGATGCAATTTGTAAAACATTTCATTATAATAAAAAAAATAACAATGCAAGTTAAATTTGTACAATTGTATGTTTCAGTGTTATTCTTAAATAAATTAATAAATAAATAAATAATTCACATTGTTTGGTGGCATAAAATTCTTGCAGATTTCTTCATTAGCATTTAGCCACCTGTCTTTATATTCTGGTAATTAAAAGCAAGTATTTTGTCGAGTATATTTGGAGTATCGTTCACCAGGCCTTAAGTTAGATCATATATTTACCCCAAAGAGTATTTTCTCATCATCACACAGACATCAAAGGTGCAGTTGCACTTTGATCTAACAGTGCCCTGGTGCAGGACTACACAAGTTTCACTTCATTAAGATGCATTAATGAGAGATTTCCTTTCTTCTTGGAAGTTTCCTATTTCAACGGTCCAACACAAAGGCAGGTTTGGGATATGCGAGATATAAAGTATTTAGAGAGTTGGAGTCCCACGCAAGAAGCAGCAACAAAGGTTGCTTCAAAGAGGAATATACATATGGTGTGTGTGTCCACTGGAACAGAAGAAACCTGCTCAGTATTGTCCAAACCAGTCTGTAAAGTCTGTCAATATACACTGTAAAAAATGATCATTTATATATAAATATGTATTTTTTTTTCTACTTTGAAATTTCATGCTTAATTAAACGTGTTACTTGCCATTTCTTTGTAATTATTTGTGAAATTTACTAGCAATTTCTGAGTGAAATTATTTTACCACCATTGTTTTTCGGTGTAGTTGGAAAATGATTTCCAAAGTATACATAAAAAAGCTATAATAGTACAATATATATATATATATATATATATATATATATATATACCATGAAAATGTATGTAATTATTTCTTAAGTAAATAGGTGCATGAAATATATAATTACATAATAACATGTATCAGTTGCACCGCATGACATTTTACAACAATTTTATGTCATAAAAATCAAATTATTAATATTTTATTATGAAGGTCTATAAGTGTCCTCTCTATGATATCACTTATTTATTTATTTATTTATTTAGGTTGCACCACATGACATTGGGAAGACAAAAGCTTTTCAAATATCAATAAGCAATAATTTTTCAAAAATTATTTCTAATTTTTCAAAAGATTGTGCCAAACTACTTTTGTTTTTTCTTTTTTACCTTCCCAGCCAAAAATATAAAAATGTTCACAAATTAAAACATGCTAAACTCTGTACTCAGTCACTGTATCTAAGAATTGCATTGAATTACTTTATTTGAATGTTACATAATTACATGAACTTACTATGGTAATAACAGTAAATTATGCATAATTGCAAGCATCTAACCCTAAACCAAACCCAAATCCTAAATAGTAAGTACTTGTAATTACACTGTAATAACATCACCTTAAAATGAAGTGTAGCTGAATTAATATTAGTAAGATGACATTGACTCAATATGGCATTTATCTGATGTTGTGAGCTTCGGTGGACTCACCGTTGAAGCTGACCGATCGGATGTACTTGAGGAGCTTCTTGCCACCAGCGTGCTCCATCTCCCCACAAATGCCCGATTGGTCAGGACAAAGTTCCTTCTGCATGTTGTGCAGGGCGTGAGCCATGGCATACACCGCGTCTATCACAAACTGCACCTTCCCTTCTTGCTCGTATCTGGAGTCTGTTCCTATTCGCTCTTGCCCTGGAAGGAAGAAACAAAACAAAAAGTCAAAATAGAGCGAAGACTTTGTAGTGAGACGTGTGCCTAAATGCTCTCGTAGGAGAGCATAAACACAAAGAAACAGAGTCGACTCTGGAAGCTTTTGAAGAAATATGTGAGGTAGAGCAACAAAACCAACAAAACCAACATTTGAAGCTATCGCACACTTTAGGAACAATCTTTCATTTGACAAATCTTGGCAGGTTTTGGGCGCTATCTTTAACGCTGTGAAGAGTAATGCCTGCAATTCTAGGTGCTTATCTTACTTCGGTCTCTGATGTTGTCACAGTTTTGCTATCTTCAACTTAGCGGTTTAAAGAGATTTATTCGCAGTTTTTGCTCAGTGTTAGGGAGTACAAATGAATAAATACATATTTAAAAATGTTTAAAAACACTTAAATTGGTATTTACCCTTTTAAACAGCCATGCTGTAGCGATTTAAGCTACTTTTGTGCATAGTTTGTAGTATAGCTAACTACTTTTTTTGCAATTAGCTGGTAGAGTAAAAGCTACAGTTTGTGTTGACATTTTCTACTGAAACAGGAAGTTGGATGAGGCATAGTGAATGACTAGTTTTCTAGACGCAAGACTGAATAACGGTTTGCCAACTGCTAGCCACATTCGCATTTAATTGGACAAACAAATTGTCTACCGCAAGAAGAGTCGTCAATATTTTTGCTTTGTTTCCCCAGAAGAGTCATTTTTAAAAGCATACATCTTCTAAAAGTGAAATTTCTCAATGGTTAGGAATACATTAGCACGTAGATTAGCCCCAGCGCTAACAGACATAGATTAATAGAGTCATTGTTGTGACAAATCTGTAGGAAATTTTTGACTAAATGCCTTTTCTCTTAATAAATGTCACTGAGTCAAGCTAATTCATTATGTATTGATGGAAAATGTATTCCACACACAAAATCAACCGAGCTGACCGAGGGCTAAGCGTACCTTACATGTCTTAATAATGACAGTGGTCAGACTTTAGCCTCACCTTAAACTGTGAGGAAAAGCCGTGACAGTTCTATTAAGACCCGCTATTCCTCGACCCACCAGTGGAGGATCTCATGGGACGCCGATGGAGTTCATGCAATATTCTTAGCAATTTCTCTCCAATTAGCTCTGCTGTCGTCCAGATCTGACACCCACCCTTAGATGCCAGTCCTGGTTCCTCGGGGACACGCTAATAGTCTGTCTTCCCACTATAACGGCTTTCATTAAACATACTACAGCTGGCTTAGTAGGCTTTTCTGTCCCATCAACAGTGGCTAACTCAAATATGTGTATTTTTGAGACAGCTTAATCATAAATGGCCCTAGTCTTATGAGGAAGGAACGGGTGACTCTAATAGTGCCTGACAGAACAGGAAAACTAGCTCGGGAAAATTTCAGCCCATCCTTTTCGGTGAGCTTGAAAAATGCCTTCTGGGACTTGATTTCAATCTGTGATGAGTGGGATCTCATTATTTAGATGATATTTACTTGCAGGACGATTGATTGACGTCTTGAAGACGTCCTTAGAGAAAAAAAACAACAACTTGTAGGACGTTACTTTTCATTTTTGCTGCCTTTGACTTTACATCTCAGAAGTCGCTAGTTATTCGCTGGGCTGTTGAGAAGCTAATGGTTAACTAGACATCCTTGGTATAAATGGAAACCAAACCAAACCTGGGATTCCATTATAAACGAGATTGCACACACGTGTCCTAACCCTTGTGTCAAGATGGATTTGCTAGTTAAAGAGGTTCTACACTTTCTCAACATCCCGATGGCATCAAATTAAAGGGTTATGTCTGTCATCTTGTCAGGGTCAGCCGAAAGCCTTGAGGGATTCAGATCAATAGACATCAATGACCTCAGGCAGTGACAAAAACCCCATTCTGCCAGAGGTTCGGATACGCTGAAGGTCACCATGACCATTAGAAAATAATAAGCTGTTATTACGGTGACCGATATCTTGTTGAACAATACTTCACACTTACACCTTGCTATTGACTGAAAACCGTACCGAGCTCAGAAGCTTTTTAGAGAATTGTCTGTCTCTAGTATATCCTTGATTTTTCATCACCAAACCTCTGCTTTGTATTGACCAGAACTGAATTGCCATACATTGTCGTGATTATCACCAGAAGCTGTTTACCATTATAGCTAGGTAAAAATGAACATGGAAAATATGCTTAAGAAAAATTGACTGCAAAGTTTTAAAGGAACGGTTCACCCACAAATTAAAAATGAGCTGAAAATGTGCTTGCCCTCAGGTTAACCAAGATGTGGATGAGTTTGTTTATTCATGGGAACAGATTTGGAGAAATGTAGTATCACTTGCTCACCAATGGATGCTCTGCAGTGAATGGGTGCCGTCAGAATGAGAGCCCAAACAGCTGATAAAAACATCACAATAATCCACACCACTCCATTCCATTAATTAGCATCCTGTGAAGCAGAAAGCTGAGTGTTTGTAAGAAACAATTCCTTCATTAAGTCGTTTTTAACATCAAACTGTCACTTCGAGCTGAATATGAGTCCCGTATCCTTAATATTTAGGATACGGGATATTTAGGATATTTAATATTTTCTCCAGTGAAAAAGTCATCTCGTCTGAATCAGGAGAGAAATATGCACAGATCAAGCAACATTTAAAAGCAAAAATTGTCTAAAGCGGTTGTAATGTTGGTGTATTTTTTTGTGAGAAGAAAACGTGGGATGGACTTTTTCACTGGAAGATGCGTTATTATGGATTATGGATTATTTTCTGGACTCTGGAGTTCGTCCAGAAGTGACGGTTTAAAGTAAATCACCTTAATGATGGATTTGTTTCTTATAAACATGCAGTTTTTCACTTCACAAGACGTTAATTGATGGACTGGAGTTGTGTGGATTACTTGTGGATTATTGTGATGTTTTTATCAGCTGTTTGGACTCTCATTCTGACGGCACCCATTCACTGCAGAGGATCCATCGGTGAGCAAGTGATGGAATGTTACATTTCTCCAAATCTGTTCCAAAGAAGAAAAATACCCAACTACATATTGGATGTCCTGAAGGTGAGTACATTTTCAGCAAATTTTCATTTAGGGTTACATCAAAAAACATGAACTTGGATCTTCAACAGAAGCCGAATGTCCTGAATCACTGAAAATACGCTCTTTTTGACATTTTCACTGATGAATCTTTCTTCAGAAAGCAAGCCATTTTAATACTTGATTCTCTAGTCTATGTGATAATAACAAACTCTATTGTGGAACATAGATCTTGCCAGATGTTTAAACTAATTGGAGTGCCGGTTTCCAATTTGCGTGCATGAGTTTCACCTAATATGTGTCAGCCATATGCTATTTGAACTGCAAATGTATTATCTGTCTCTGTCTCTTTTTTTTTTGTTTGTTTCCTGATGAAAACAGGCCAGGTGTTAATGCTGAATAAAACAAACCTTATGCAAACAGCAAAGAACCTAAGCTCTAAACTATCATGAACTTGTAAATGTCACATATCATGTCATTTCATAATAACATTGCATTACATTTAACATTCATAATTTGCCTTTATTAAAGCCCAAAATATTCTTAGTTTTAATGTGAAAACTTGCGTATGCATAGAGTTAAATGCATTCAGCATTTCACGCCATGAGAATTATATTTTAGCATATATGTAAGAACTGAAGTATATGTTTAAAAATTAACCATAAAATGTGTAAATTTTTTTTTTCAGCGTTTCACGCCATGAGCGTGTTATTTTAATACAGTGTGTAAAGATAAAAGTAGTTAAACTTTTTAAAACATATCTCAGGAACATTCGAGCTAACAAAAATACATCCTAAGAAATGTTTTTATAAGGTTCCCATTAAAATAGATTTAGCTTTAGATTTTGAAATTTAGCTTTACATTACTTGCTCACCAGTGGATGCTCTGCAGTGAATGGGTGCCATCAGAATGAAAGTCCAAACATGTCACAGTTCCATTGGTGAACAAGTGAGCTAATGCTAAATTTCTCAAAACTGTTCTTGAATGACCTTAGGGTGAGTACATTTCCATAGATTTTCATTTTGTGTGTGTGTGTGTGTGTGTGTGTGTGAAATATTCCTTTGGGAGAAAATTCTATTTGATCATTTTTCAAATATTGTGGGAACGTTACTTTTGAACGTTCTTTGAAGTCAAAGTTCTGAGCATGTTCCTGTTAGCTGGGATTCTGTTGCATTCTAGCTGTTTTGGAATGCAAAGATGCATCCCTTGTGTTTGCCCCCTGAGTCTGCGTCTGCAAACTGCAAAAAGAAAACGGCCATTTTTAGTTCTCCATGTGAGAGATAATTGAGAGATGTGGACCCACTGTGGCGCCAGCCTGAGGCAACTCTACCCACAATCCTTTATTCTAAAACAAACCGATACAGCCATTCATGAGCGCAAACAGAGCGCCTCGCCATCCACCACTCCTCGCATAAGATTCCGCTTGATCTCCAAAATACCTATTAGTCATTTCAGAGATAATTACGTAGCTTGATTCTGCTTAAGTAGGGAATAAAAGTTTTAAAAGGTACTGCGTCCCTCCCTAAAAAAGAAACCGTGACACTGCTGGTGGACTAAACTGAACCAGAACATCACTGCAGAGCTTTCAAAATCCCAATGGTTACAGGTGTGAATAATAAACCAGCAAACATGTGTAGGTTCAGTATGCTGATCATTTTAGTTCAGCTAGAGAGCTGCTTTGATCTTGTCAAGTCAGAACAATAAAGCCTCATATAGATGGATGGATCAATGGACGTATGGGCGGTTTCTTGCTTCTGATGTGCTAGGCAATGGCTGTCTCTCTCATTATTATCAAGCTATAATTCTGCAAAACCCGCCGCTGAAAATGGAAGTGATCCTGGAGCATGTGCTACATAGATAAACACAGCATGTAATTATGGTGAATAGATGTCTGTGGGCTGATTGGCGCCTGCTGAAAGAGGTCAAAAAATGGAAAGGAACGAATCAGGGTGTCCCCGTTTCCTCAGAACAGAACATCCTACACAAGAAGCGCTTGTTTGTTACCGATTCAACAAGCTGAGACTCGCACAATGAACAAGGACTTAAAACAAAACTATTACAATCAGTCCATCTGACTGGATGACAATTGTTTTTGTTTTTTTTTCAAAGTCAAGATGAAATGTATCCCAATTACCTCCCTTGGTCTTCAAAAATGTATATTTTAACATTTTTAAAATGTTTCCAAATTTGCATATAATGAATGAATAATACAAGAATGACAAATGTAATGTAGAAATGCTAATGCAAAGCTAAATTTACAATGTTTCAGTGAATATAAAACCTTTATTTATAAATATGTCGTATTACAAAAGTAAAATGTGTTGCGAATTATGTTTCATGTTGACTTCAAAGCTGTTTACTACAGGCTTATAATTAACAAAAACTAAAATCATGAAAAAAGTTTTATTTCCGCTAGTTCAACAAAAGTACTAAAATAACGAAATATATTAAAAGTAATAAATAAAAGTGAATAAAAGCTATATAGACAGAATAACAAACTATAATGAACTAATAAAAATGAAACCGAATTATGAAAACTACTTCAAAATATAAAAATAAAACCCAATTCAAAATATTAACAGAATCTATATCAATGACACTAACATAACACTGGTTCACACGCAGAATCCAGACCTGTACAAAGTTACATAAGGAGAATTTAGTATAAGGCTGCAAAAACACAAGTGTATTATTCTCTCTGAACATTTCTATTGAAAATTCCTATAATAACAGCAATTCCGCAGGCAGAGTTCGGCAATTTTCCGTTTATGTTTTCTCTTGTGAGGGGACTAAGAAGCTGTCATTTTCATGAAGTGCCATTGCGAGTCTAAATTCAAACACTCCAGTGCCCAGAGGACACTGAACTCTGGCTCTTCGTACCGAAAAAGGGCTTTAAACGTATTCCCAATGTCATTCTGAAAGAGAGAGGAACGGGGGGAAACTGCAAGGCAAAACATGCTGTTCTTAAAGGGTATTTATGTCTTGTATTGCATAAAAAGTATTTAAACATAAGCTATTTACACAAGAAGCAAAACTGCAGATATTAATAATATATTAAGAATTATTTGTCTTAGTTTATCTTGTTTTAAGCATACATCTAGCTGAATTTTTGAGGTCCATGCATGCTTACTAAAATAACAATAAAAAGTAACTTTGATAATATGTTTCAAAATATTGTATGTTCGCATGAATTCTCAATTCATATCAGTGGCCCAATAAAATATTTTATTAAAAGGTTTTATTTTTACGGTACAGGTATCCTGATGGAGTCTGCCATGTTGAGATATCATGACCAGCTAAATATAAATTAATTTATGTCTAGACCCTATTATGTGACACTTTTGTTTGCAGAAATTGTTAATCAATGGCTGATTTTTACATAATACATCCTCCACACCACTAGGTGTCAGTATATATATATATATATATATATATATACACACACACCCAAAAAATAATGTAAATGAAATAAAGGTATATTCTCCAGAAAACAATTCTAAATGTTGGTTTTCAATTTAAAAATATCTTGTTTTAAAGGCATTTAGTTGTCATTACAGGAAAACAAGATTACAAATACTGTGCATTTGGTGTCTTGTTGCATTTTGACAGTTAAACTGACATTTAAGACTATTAATATAGTTGCTAACAATCTCATTACGTCTTTTTAATGGTGGCAGTGGCGATCGTGCCACACACATAATGACCTGCGTGCAGGAGCACGTCAGTGAAACCCAAATATTGATTACAAATTCACAGTGACTTTCCAATCCAGCCCTCTTTAATTGCATCTTCTCCTGTACAATCGTGATCCTGGACAACAGTCAACTCCTCTCTCGCCCCTCCCTTGTCATGCATCAGACCTGACTCTCTCCTTTGCCCCCCAGTGCACACTGTTGTTCCAGAGACGACACCATGTGCTTTCTCTCTCATCTCATTCTCGGGCCCTTGATGTCTGTAAATTGGCCCTCACACCGACGGCGTCTCCGGGCGATGTAGACTGTCGTTGCCAGCTGTCGCTGACAGAAACTGCCATCACCTCCAGTTCTTGAATATCTCACCTCGTTGTCCAGAGACTCAAGGAGCAGACAGGGCACTCAATAAATTAGATTTCTCAATGACCACGTCTCGCAGAGACCATAAACTGGTGGAAAACAGTGTCTGGATCTACAACTTTCGGATGACTACAGCTTGTATCTCTATCTGGATGAGTTATCAGAATCAAAAATGAAAAAAAAAATAAATAAATTTAGTGATGCTTCCTCCACACCACTAGATGTCAGTGTATATAAAAAATATTAGCGCTAGACAACACTTTGTAAATAAAACACCAAAATAGTGTAAATTAAATAAACATTTATTGCATAAAACAAGTCTAAAAGTGCTTTCACACCAAGAATGATAACTATAATGATGAATATAATGATAACTATATTAGTGTCGACACCAACAGCAGATGACACTATTATTATTATTATTATTATTATTATTATTATTATAAGCATGCACTGCAGTTTTGTCTCTAAATGCTTGAGCTCTTTAAAGCAGGATGAATTCTGATTGGCTGGCAATGTTTTTAGCGTTCAACAGTTGGAAACAAAAATTCTGAAAATGATTCCAACAATATTGTTCCATATGTGTACCGTTATCGATACCGTTGTGGTGTGGACTCTGTTATTTTTTTAATTTTTACAACAATTTTAAAAACTATATCTTTATCATTATAGTTATCACCCTTTGTGTGAACAGGCCTTAATTGTCTTACAGAATGTCACTTTAAAGTAAAAATCTTGTTTTAAAGATGTTTTTATTTTTTAGAAAAACAAGACAAACGTTTGGTTCATGGTTGCATTTGGGAAAGAATATACAACCATATTTAGTGTTAAAAAATAGGACTGTCAACTGTATTCTGCTGCTGTGTGAATGTCAATGTAACATGCAAGAAATTTTCACCATTTTTTAAGAACCGTCATTTGGTAATTTGACTGATTTTATCTGAAATGCGAAAAGACGGTTACGTTGCTACTTGTATTTCAACTTATTCTAGCCTAGTGTTAATTTTGTCAGCTATTTTCATTTTAGTCTTAGTCCCGTGTTAAAATGCCCTTGTTAGTTTTTATCATATTTAGTCAACCTTATCCTATTTAGTTTTAGTCAAGGTTTAGTCGACTAAAAGTCTCAATATTTTAGTCTAGTTTTAGTCCAAGAAAACCTGAAGTATTTTAGTCTAGTTTTAGTCAATTAAAACTAGACATTTTCGCAATAAGATTATTATAAATTAACCGTACAGTATTAATTTTGGCAGCCATTTTTAATTTAGTCTTACTCTTACTCAAACGTACATTTTATTTTAGACAACCTTGTCCTGTTTTTGTTTAGTCAAGTTTAAGTCGATGAAATGTATGAGCATTTTAGTCAAGTTTTAGTCAATGAAATCATTTTCGTCATTCTGTATAATGGTTAAACAGATAAAAAATATGTTTTCTTAAAATTATAATCGTAATGATTGTTGTCATTTGAGAAATGTACTTTTGGCATTTCAGATATTGCACTTTCTCCAGTAAGCACAAATCAATAGAATGTGGACACATATATGGTGTATTTTACCTAGTGTACTGATTTATTATAGGCTTTTTATTATATAATTTAATACCAAAGACTTATGCAATCTCTCTGTCTACATTATGAAAACAGCTAAAACAAACAAAAATATTATAACAGTGAAATTCCTAGTAATTCCAAATGGCAATAGCCTATTTCTCTATTAAAACAACAGCGGTTGAGTATTCAGCGATCACAATCGCAAATAATACAGTCGAGATCTCATGACAGAACATAAACCGGCTGAGTGACACACTCATTTAGATCGATAAACTCCAGCTTGTTTGTCTGTGTTTTCAGATCATCTTCCGCAATGAAGAGCATGCATGGTTGCCAGATTGCTTAAAATAAGCAAAACACCGGGCAAAAAATGTAGGCTATCAATGTAACAGCAAAGCTCTGATTCGGGGATTGGAACTCTTGATATCTGGCAACCGCACTCATGAGAGCTCACGTGGCAGAGGCGTGTAGAGCAGTCCGCAATAACATTTTGTCTCCTTTTTTTGATGAAAATAAAAAGAGGTTTTTGGTAAAGTTTGTATTTTTTTGAATACATTTTAGTCTCATCTTATTTCGTCAACGAAATTGCATGTTTATATAGTCATAATTATCGTTTATTGACCTAATTATCGTCTCGTCTTCGTCTCGTCTTAGTCATTGGAAAAAAGCTCGTCAACGAACATTTTTCTTCATAGTCTTTGTTAATGAAATTAACACTATTCTAGCCAAACACTGGACACTCAGCAAAGAAAGGTTGAGAGGGAAAAAAAAAATAATAATATTTTATCATGTTTTTAAATGCTGTTTAGTTGGTGAAAATATACAAAAAAGTTGGTACGAGGGTTGCCACGAAACAAAACTTGCCCAACTGTTACTCAAAACTTTCCCAATCACAATTTTTTTCGGTGGTTTTCCCCTCCATCGAAATCACAAAATGACTTTAACCCTCAGACTAAACAACAAGACTAGGCTAGTGTTTTTCAGTCAGTTCTTGCCATCTTTGTGCAATGTGCATCAGAGAGTTAGCGAACAGACTGTGGGCGATCTGTGGGCGAGCCAGCAGTCCGTCTGAGGCTGGTGCTATGCTACTACCAACTTGATATAAGGTGTAGGCGGCAGTCACATAGTTTCTAACTGATGTATGTTGGTCCATTGTGGTCTAAATAGCTGAACACCTCAAGTACCATCTAGTGGACCTCATTTTGACCAGGTAGACTATTTTGGTTAAGCTTATTAGAGCTGCTAGACCACCTTGCTCTTTGGTGTTTTATGAAGTGAATTATTAGCTGCCGAGAGCATCAAACAAATTCAATTCAATTTTGCGCAATAAAGAGTTTTGGTACAGCATTGGGTCATCACTGTAAAATCTATCCTGAAGCAAAACCAGTTGCTGTACGCGGTCCTCTGTTTTCCTACGTGACCGTTGTGGATGTCATTAATCAATTAACTGAGTTGTCACCATTTAAATTGGTTCAAATATCAATAAATATCTCTGGACAAGCATCACATTCCTCAGATAAATGTGAAGGGACAGATTATGCAATACAGAACAATTCTGGGTAACAATTTCTTTGTCATGCTTTTTATTTCGTTAGCACGTAGTCAATAGTATTGATTCCTTCATTAATTATACTCTAGAGTGTTTACCCCTTGTGCTTTTATTGACTTCACCACAGCATACAAGACAAAATACAGGCATACAAAATTTCAAAATCATTTTATGACTTAGAAATAGTACTTCAGTAATTATGCATATCATTGCTTAAAAATGTAATGTTCTACTCAATCCTGGATTATTGTGTCCAAAGCGACACATAAAATATTAAAGATAAGAGAGGAAAATAACCTTGCATGCATGCTTCTGGTATCCTGTTATGAATATTCCCAAATTTTTGTTGACAACCTTGATGCACGTGTACTCTGTCTTGTAGCTGACTGGGAATTGGGAACCTGTCAGCCTTTATATAACATTTAGCTGTTAACCTTTACCTGTGCACTTTCTGCTAGTGTCTTCTTTCTTGGAGGAACTCATGAGCTTGCAGTTGAAGTTCTCCTCCCAGAACTCAGCAAACCAGACGTTTCTTCTGTTGTTCTCCAGCGTGCGTGAAATAAAGTAGGCGTCGAAATCTGAAAAAGAAAACGTAACACCATTAGCGATAGCATCAGATAATTCTTAACATTACCTGAAAAGCAATGTTCCTTTGTCTTGATTACTGATACACTACCAAAAAACAAACTACATCCACCAAAAAACACAATATGTACTGATAATGTACAAACATTGCCAAGTTTGTTGGTGTTTCCAACATATTTGCATGGCAATTAATAACTATTTTATGTTTTGATGAATTGGTGGCTAATTTCTATGAATGTGTACAATCTCATTTGTGCATTTTTACACAAGAAAACACAAAAGAAGATAGGTTAAAGAATGTTGGTAACCAAATATTCGCCGGTAGCCATTGACTTCCATAGTATGAAAAAAGTACTGTGAAGGTCAGTGACTACCATTGTTGGGAGTAACGCATTACAAAAGTAATAATATTACAGTAGTATATTACTTTTTGCGGTAACGCAGTAATATAACGCCAGCTCCAGAGAAAAAATTCCGCAGGTAAAATAGTTTGTCTATCTTCTGTTGATGGAATTAGATGGTTGAGATGACTGCAGAGACGGATTCTACAGTTGTGAGATGGACACTCGGAGAAAAGGATAAGAATGCATAGTCAGGTGCAATATATGCGACACCAAACTCTCAACATGGAGAAATAGCACAAGTTATCGGAGAGAGCTGCGGGGTCGGAGAAGAGAAAAAAGGCGGCGGACGAGCGCAGACAAGCAACAAAAATAAGTTTAACTAAAAATAACAAAATCTGTTTTTATTAAATCATAGCCTATATATAAAATGAATGAATATGTTACAAAAATAATAAAATATTTGACTTAGCCTAATTAACTGTTAACTCAGCAGCATAGCCTATCTCTCTATTATCTATTAATAACAGATTAACAAAACAAAAGGAAAAAACTGAGAGATAGGCTATGCTGCTGAGTTTGGTTCATATGCTATTTG